>NC_089597.1:57715002-58090002 GCF_019320115.1 Miscanthus floridulus | reverse complement strand
TCCTTATAAGTACTTTCAACAGCATGGTATGAAAGTAATAACAAGTGCATCTTATTTTACTAAGTAGGTGCATATCTCTTCTCTACTACTTAAGTAAACACTTTTGTAATCTATTTACCGGACTACAAGACAACAGCTAATTATTTCAACCATAACTAGAGTTATATATATCGAAATAATATGGTTGTGGATATTCTGGAAAGCTTATGAAATTTTCTATAACATTCTTTTAATACCCTTAATATGATTCAACTGTTATCTAGGTCAAACAATTTAGTTATTCAAATCTATCCAGACAGTAAACATTTTTGGACAGTAAACTTCTAACAACCAAAACTCTTAAATCCTAAGGTCTATAACTATGAAAATTTAATACAAGGTAGATCAGTAAGTTATCTACAACTTTGTTTTTAATAAGTTTTATAGAAAATGTCATTATCAATATGAAATTATCAGCTCAACCAAAACTATATATGCAGCCATCTATTTGAATTATAAAGCAATAATTAATTAGATGCATACAACCAATTGCTTCTAAGCCTTACTATGAACATCAATGGTTCATATGTATTACAAAGCACCATAGAAAAAATCATGGTCAATCACAATTTATTTATTTATATGCCTTTATTAATTTAATTAGATAATTAGGGGAAATAACAAACATATACCAAATGTACACAATAAATTCTCATAAAATTACAGTAGCTTTCAAATGCTCTGAATAGACTACTATAAAAATTGCATACCATTTGAACATGTATAACATCCTCTACAAAAATGACAAGCTAGCAAGATTTATTTTAGTAAAAATAGTTAACCCTATAGAAAAGTGTCAAACAACAGATTCTATATTTTTCTTAGCTTCATAATAGTGAGTAGCTTTGTTGCAATTTCATGATCTATGACTCCTTAAGTATGATAATTCCATTATAGTATGCTAGAATTATAGTATGTCCATTACAAGTCTTTTATATTGAATTAAATAATTGCCTACATCTCATTGAGTTACTAATAGAACAATGTTTCAAAGTGGCAAAGGCATACTAAACTGGATCATAATTCAATCCTAGGGGCATATGATTGAAGGCATGTTATGTTATTATCTAAAATATGAAGAAGGATGACCTTGGTATACCAGTTATGTATGAAGCAAACTGATAATTCATGGAGATGATTAGTTTTAAAAGGTTGAGGAATTAATTAATCTTGTTATAGTGATATGAACTTTTATGTGCGTATGCATAAATGTACAATACTATAAATGCATACCTTGATGATTGCAAACCATCGATGAGAGTTTTAGCCATGCACAAGATTCAATTTGTAATATTGAACATCGTGCTCGCATTATCGTTTTTTTAACAATACAACATGTTCATGCTCAAATTATTATGACATTATTTATCATGTTGCAACGCACAGAAAGATCTATACAGTAGAGTTGGTGAGCCTACGATGTCGCGCTCTTCGTGAGAGTGTTAATTTCACGAGCTTTGTTTTTTTTATTAAATATTACTTTAACGTCGGTATTTAATTTTACAGTATTGCTATCTTATCGTGCGATCCATGTGTTTTTAGTATAAAAGTTATGTTAATTTCATGAAATTTGCTTTTTGGATTAAATGTCATTTTAATGTCGGTATTTAATTTTATAATATTGTTATCTTATCGTGCGATATATGTGTTTTTAGTACAAAAGTTTAGTTGTCTCATAACAACACACGGGCACGCTACCTAGTGAACATCAATAGTTCATATGTATTACAAGCACCATAGAAAACATCATGGTCAATCACAATTTATTTATTTAAATGCATTTATTAATTTAATTAGATAATTAGAGAAAATACCAAACATATACCAAATATGCATAATAAATTCTCATAAAATTCTAGTAGTTTCCAAATGCTCCCAATAGACTACTTTAAAAATTTTATACCATTTGAACATGTATAACATCCTCTACAAAAATAACAAGCTAGCAAGGTTTATTTTAGTAAAAATAGTTAACCCTAGAGAAAAGTGTCAAACAACAGATTCTTTCTTTTTCTTAGCTTCACAATAGTGCCATAATAATGTACAAAAACTTGCATGGCAATATATTACTCGTTTTTATCCTTATAATTTTCCTCAGAAAACACCCTTTATTAATAGATAAATAGAAAGACCCTATTTCAATCAAGTTTACTGCAAGATTATTATTTTTCCTAGCGAGCATGTCAACACAAGACCAGCAAAATTAGAATCACAATTTTATCACATTCCTAGCTCAAGTTACACATTTTACAAAATTGTAAACATTCAAAAAGCACTAATCTAGCTATATTTTATTCACCTAGAAAAGTACCAAAAATAGTGCATCACATATTTTTATAAAATACTACACTTCATGAGGAATCCAACAAAATTTGATTCACTAAAATTAGACATTCCTAGCTCTAGATATGATTTTCTAAAGTTAGTACAAAAATCTAGAAAATAAATAACAAAAACCCTAACTGAACTCGCTGACAGAGGGGACCCACGGGTCAACGGACCCCACACGTCAGCCTAACTGAAATAGAGGGGCACGTTTGACCGGCGCTATCTCACCGACGACGAGCTCTCCAGCGAAACTGACCCCACCGTTGTGCTCTACTCACTATCCCTCGTCGATTGATACCCGTGGTGGCAGCGCAGATGCAATGGAGCATGCTCGTTGTCGGCCATGGTGGCACGGCAGTGCTGCGTGGAGTTGTGCTGGCCGTCTTCAATAACAAAAAGTCTAGGAGAGGAGTGCAAGAGCTCCGTGGTAACGACGCAAACCTATCTAGACTATCTAGGGTTTGAGTGGAAGCACCGACGAGGGTGTCCACGTGCACGGTGGTGCGGTGGTTAGAGCGTGATGGCGCTGGTCGTCGTGTTCCGCACCGATGAGGCAACCATTCATAGTGAGGTCATGCTACAAGCTAGACTACACCCTGACCAAGCTCTAACATGAAGAATGCGAAGGAATGCGTGACGGAGCCGAGCAGCGGCGAGTTCACCGTGAAGACGGCCATGGAAGCCAAGCTTTCCAGTGAGGACGAGAATGGCGATTTCACCCTCTCCGTAGCTTGTCTAGCACTGCTAATGTGTCGAGGAGGTAGAGGAGAACACGGCGCAACTGCTGGCAAGGTGGAGGCAGTAATGGCACGGTGGAGCGAGCGCTAGGCGACGGTGAAGCAGCACTGTGGCTCGTCGGTGCTCGATTCTCCGTGGCGAGAGCAAGAGAGAGCAGTGGAGAGGGAGAGAGTGAGCGCATGAGTGTGGAATGAGCAGCGCGGCCTCTCTGATATCTCATGGTAGCGCGCTGCGATGAGGGCCCGACGCCGGCCAGCGGCGGCCAGGTGCTACGCCTGGTCGGCCACGACACGGCGCGAAGCGACGTCCATTAGAGCCCGTTGGCAAACCTGACGACGCGATTTCAAGCCTTCCAATCTCCTAAACCAAAACGAATTTGTGCACAATGCCAAAACAAAAATTGTAGAGCTACATACCAGCTATAAAATTGCTTTAGAACTCATCTACTAATTCGCAATGGTTATGAAGTTAAATCATCACAAAGTCAAGCACATCAACGCTGTCAGAGTAGTTGGACTTAGAAAAATTTTCAAGTTGCAAAATCAGTGAAATGTTGATTCTTGTGAGCTCAAAATGACCAAGCTAGGCACTGAATTAGCTCATGACCCAAAAATAAAAGTTGTTGATCTAATCAATTACTACAACTTTGCTTAAGAGTGCACTGCCATGCAAATATTCTATGACATAGTTCAACCTAGGTCAAACATACCACTTCAAAATGATGACTTACACTATAACTATGACTTAGAGACCAAACTAGACTTAGTCATGAATACCAAAGTTGTTCTAAGTGACATTCTAAACATGTTTAAGGTATTCCTAAGGTTCCACACACATTTATACATTTGTTACATATAGATACTTCCTAGGTTAACAAGCACATCATCACTTAGGAGCTTAATTAGATAAAGTGATCTATATGAACATTGTTCCATTAGTCATTCTAAGTGTAGCTAAGGTGTTTTAGTGACCAACATCAACCACCTACACTTATTCACACATGATCATAAGCATGCATATATGGAAACATAAAATAACAAGGCATGTTTCACATGTTAAAGCTCATATATGAATGCTTGATGCTTATGCTAATGCAATGCAAGTAAAATTATGCAAGCCTAACACCTAGGGTGTTACAATAGGCCCCCATGAGCCTAAGCAAGCCCAATACCATAGCAAATTGTAGTGCCCGAAGCCAAACTGCATTGCGGTTCAGCTCCCTAACCAGGAGCAATATCAGGACAATCAGTGATGCCGCAAATGCTGTTGTGTTGTGGTAGAAGAAAATATGGTACCGCTTCGGGTAGCTAACTCTCAGCACAATGTCACTAGCAGTGTGGCCATCTTGGTTGTCTTGCTAGAATCCACCAGGCGAAGCTAGCCCTGCCTGATATGTTATGGCAGCAGCTAGGATAGCCATCAGGATCAAGTACTTCCTTAGCTTCCATAGGAGCTCAACTTCATCATCATCTGGATTATTGTCACTTTGGCCTCGGTGTGGCATTTGTTGCTCAAGGGCGGAGTTTCCAGGCAGATGGTCACCGCTAGGCTGCTCTCTGGACTCCATAGAGGCCTCGTTCGGCTTACCCAGAAACTGGCTTGTTCGGCTTGTTTTTTCAGCCGGAACAGTGTTTTCTCTCACAATAATTTAGCTAGAACAGTGTTTTCAGCCAGTTTCAGCCAAGTTTTAGCAAGCCAAACGGGGCTCAAGCTTGCAAAGAAAATTCCAGTTGTCTCTGAAGGCTGTAGCATTTGAAGATCAGTTTGGAGACGAGCTATATGCACTGGTCTGGTCTTTGGATACACCTCCACTAGATATTAGGGAAAGGTTAAGAAGATAAAGTAAAGGGAGACAATAGAAAATCTGCAGTCACACACTACTATAGATTTGGACATCACTGCCGACCTCATCACTGTCGTATTTGTGAGAACCGGCAGTGATGTACGTTTCCGAGCTTAAAAACGAGAAAATGATTGAGACTGGACTAAAACCGACATTGAAGGACCACATCACTGCCGGTTGTTAATACAAACTGGCAGTAATGTCTATTTACTGTCGGTTGAATTACCAAACCGGCACTGATCCATACTCCCAGACCAAAAAATTTATCCATTCTAGTAACTCTGCACGCCTCCCAACTCCCAACTCTATCTGCTCCTCCCAACTCACTCCCAACTCCCAAGCCCGACAGACTATCTCCTCCTCCCCAGATCTCCCCACGCCTCCCCTCTGATGTTCCAGCTGCCTGCAGGAGCTGAGCCGTGCTGGGTTTGGCGAAATTTTGCAGCCCTTTTGTGCTAGGACCCCCCAGTTCAGGCTGTTTCTCGCTCTGAGGGGGCATGCCACGGTTTCGCGGCCCAGGGTCATCACCGGTGCTCTCCGCCGCCAGATCCGGGTGTGTTCCGACGAGAGGTCGGGCTTTTGGTTGGGGGTCTGTCGAGCTTCGGGCTCAATTTGCCGACCTGAGTTGAATCGCAACTGTGGTGGCGGTGATTGAGGTACACCATTCATTCTTGGGATTTGCTTGTTGGAGTTCCCGATTTGAGGTCCTTGTTGATTTATTGTGGCACTTCTGATGCATGTGGGTTTAATTAACTGCTTGCCATTTCTGCCATTTGTCTTTACTCGCTCACTTGTTTTCTTACCGCCGATGTTCGTCCTCTGTTCTTCAGGTAATCGCGTCGATTGGACCCACGATTCCTGCCATTTGGGTGAGCCAGCCTTACCTGGCAATCTTGGGGGCGTTTCATCTTGCTGCATGGCAGAAAGGTGTGACCTGGAAGCGTGGCCTCAGATCTGGCGTTGGAGCGACTTGGCCTACCCGACGGCATCCCCAATCTCCCCCTCCTGGCCTCCCCTCCCCTCCCCTCCCTCTATGTTGTGTAAATCAATTTGTAGATGAGTTATTTTGTTTGTGATGAACCCTGCTCCTTTGTCTGTGATGTATGAATCAATTTGTAGATGGGTTGATTTGTGATGTGTTGAACCCTTCTCCTTTGTCTACGATGCACGAATCGATTTGTTGATGAGTTTTTTTTATGTGTTGAATCCGTCCTTTGTCTGTGATGTATGAATTTTTTTCTTGGATGAAATGCTTGATGTAGTGGCGGTGGTAGCCAGCGAGCATGGTGGCGGCAGCGGCGGTAACGAGCATGCTCCAGCCAACATGCTTGTTGTATTGCTTTTTTTTTGTTTTTCTAAACCTTATCATTGTCGGGTGAAGTACCGGCAGCAATAGCCAGCGAGCATCACTACTGGTATGCCACTGCCGGTTCAAAATCCAACAGTGAAGGGGGATTTTGAACCGGCAGTGATGTCGAAAACTGGGGTAGTGACATAAAGGCGCCCCAACTCCTAGTCATGACCAATTCAAACTGATAGCAACTTTAGTGTTAACAATCAAAGAAAAAAATATTGGTTATTCTATGAAGTAAGGTGTTATCTCATTTTCTATTGAAGTTCTTGTAGTTGACCGCATAAGAGCTCCCATTCTTTTTATAAGTTTCAGGTCACGATTTTCTGCATTCACACCCAATGATAAGAAGGGATTTTCAAATTATGACACAAGAATAATATATTTCATACAAGGACCTATGAATCAATCAAACAATATATTTCTTTTATGGTGCAGTGTCTGCTTTGCTTTGTAGGATGGGCTTCAAGAATACACAATCATTTCATTTCTGCCAGTTTCTTTTGTGCTCCATTTCATTCTATTTGTCTTTTCATGTTTAACTGAACTTCAACAAAAAGCCAAAATATTTTTTCCTCCTATGAAATTTTTAGTCAAAAGGAGAGTACTTCAGTTTACAATAATGCATAATGCATGTCCTTTTAGTTGACCTCTTACATGGGAGACTTGACCTTGATCACATGGTAATACTGTCCTTAAAACCCTTAAATATTCTTTTTGACAGCCTTTTAGAACCACCATATGGTCACTAATTATGACATAGTTTGAGGTTCATTTGTTGTTTAGAATGATAGATCAACTCACGGTCATCCATCAACCCCAGTCCCCAGGTATGTTTGGTGGTATAAAGGATAACCACGTAGTGAAGACGTATCTAACTAATACCTTAAACCAGTGCCAACTTGGCACTACAATCTCTACTGTACCATATTAATTTAGTATGTAGTTACTTGACAATTCTCTTAAGGAAATATATAGTACATGCATATGTGTCTCCGCAGGGTTTCTTGAATCTTTATCCTCTAATTGTTTTAAGCACTGCAGATAGGTTAATGGAGCAGTTGGTGAGTCCTGCTGAACTCATGATGATATTGAAGCCCACGTGTATCTGCACCAGTTGCCCCCATCATATTTAGCATAAGAAACCCAAGTTGCATAATAAAATAAGGGTTAAGTCCAATTTACACCCTCCAACTTGCAACAAAGTTCGGATTTCAACCTCAAACTTCAAAACCGGACAACTTTGGTCCTCCAACTCTCGAAAAAGTTCAACTTTCAACCTTCTGGGCGGTTTTGCGGGGGAACAGTAACTTTTGATATTTTCGGGAGCGTCGAAATTTTATATTATTTTTTCGAGCATTTTAACGTCCTCAAATGAAAAAACTCAAAACTACAAAGTGTTAGATCTCATCGAGGTCTACAATTTACATATAAAAATTATCTTCATCCGACATCGTATTGAAGGGTTTTCTATTTTTTGAAATTTGAGTCTCATCACGCGATAAAATATGCTGCTGAAATTTTATATTATTTTTTTGAGCATCTTACTGTCCTCAAATGAAAAAAACTCAAAACCACAAAGTTATAGATCTCATCGCCATCTACAATTTACATATAAAAATTATCTTCATCCGACATCGTATTGAAGGGTTTTCTATTTTTTGAAATTTGAGTCTCATCACGCGTGAAACAATTTTGTATTTTTCATGAGTTGAACTTTGTGGTTGAAAGTTGAACTTTTTCGTGAGTTGGAGGGTCAAAGTTGTCCGGTTTTGAAGTTCGAGGTTGAAATCCGAACTTTACTGCAAGTTGGAGGGTGTAAATTGAACTTAACCCATAAAATAATGTCACTGAGTACCAGAGGGACGACGAGTGACTTGTTTTTATATAGTGGTCGTGAACAGAAGTGCGCTTTGCATGACAGATTTTCAAATACAAATTCTTTTCTTCTGTCCTCCCTAGTTGTAACATGAAAATCGAACGCCAAATACTTCTTTTATTTGGCAATTTCATAGTAAGTAGTAATGGAAAGAATCTTTTGGCTTAAGGTTGTGGACATGATAGGAAGCGTGTTCATTTTGGCATTTGTTGACAAAGGATTACAGCAGGGCAGTTGGCACACACCTGTTACACTGGCAAGCTGGCTACCCGTAGTCCAACTTTTGTCAGCATGGCATTGGGATGCATACCCTGGCCTGGTATCGACTTGTTCGGCTGCCTGTTTTCGACTGGCTGGATCGCTCCGGAGCAGTATTTTTCTTTCACAAAAAACCAATATAAACAGTAAAAACCAGCGTGAACAGTGTCACCTTTAGTCCAGCCGAACACGCACACAATTGCACATCGCCCAGGTCAGCTCGAGCAACGGCCTCTGCCTCCATCATTGCCGTGCCTCGCTAGCTTGGCTCGAACAGGAACGACACACCATCAAGCTTGCGTGCATTTCGTTGAACACGTGTCAGGCATGCTACTCGAACGGAGCTCCTCACTGGGCGGGCCGCTTGTATGGTCATTCCGCCAAATACCTGCCGGGCAGAAAGCTCTCGTCCTCACAACGCAGGTGCAATCTCGTTGTTGACGGCGAGCACCGGCCGCGCGCTCCCCTCCGCCTGCGATCCGTCCCCGAGCACCGTCGCCACACCCCAGGCGGTAGGCCGCGAGCCCACCGACACCGAGCAGCAACGACCTCCTCCTGCACTGCACGAGACGAGCCCGCGCCAGCACCGTGAGGTGTACGGTGCACGCCCTCGCGCGGCGATGCTAATGTTGCATTACCAATTTACCATTACCGCCGGCAGCGAGCTTGCGCGCACCCAAGTTGAAAATCCTTTTCAACAGGAGGTCAGGAGCTCATCGGACAAGGATGGATTCCTGTTGGGAATTATACTCAGTCTACCGAGGATTTTGCCATCCACAGAGATATTTTCCGGAAATCTTCCGAGCGGGGCGCCGATGTTTCCCGTGTCCGATGTTTCCCGCGCGTCCCGAAGCAGGGCGCCGATGTTTCCCGCGCGTCCGTGCGAGTACGGAGTAAACAGAGACGGCCCACCAGCCAGCCCACGAAGCGCAGTAACTTCACGAAGAGCAGCGTCCAGTTTTCTCTTTCCCCACTTATTACTGTTACTATTCCTCTTTTTTTTCCTTAACTCTCGGTTGGCTAGTAGCTTCTCTCTCTTTTTTTTTTCTTTTTTTATATTTCTTTTTTTCTTCACTCCGGCAGGCTGCTACGTTACTTTATTTTTTCTTTCTTTCTTTTTCTTTTCCTTTCCTTTTCTTTTCTTTTCTTTTCTTTTTCTTTTTCTTTTTCTTTTTTTCCTTTTCTTTTATTTCTTATCTTTCTTTTTTCTTTTTTTCCTTTTGTTTTCTTTTCCTTTTTTTTCTTTTTTCTTTTCTTATTTCTCTCTTCTATTCACATACCAGTTGTGTGATGTTTCTATTTCTTTGTTGTTCTTTTTTTATTTTTCTTTTTTATTTTCTATGATATTTTATTTTTCTTTTCATCTTATAGTATTTTATTTTTCATTTTTTTCCTTTTATTTTATTCTAATCAATTGTTTTATTTATATTTTTTTCTTTCTTTCTTTCTTTCATTTACTCTATGAACTTTTTTCTGAAGTGCAGTAACTTTAGGACGTGCGGCGTCCAGTTTTCTCTTTGCCCCCTTATTACTGTTACTATTTCTCTTTTTTCCTTAACTCTCGGTTGGCTAGTAGTTAGCTTCTCTCTTTTTTCTTTTTTTATGTTTCTTCTTTTCTTAACTTCTACGTTAGTTTCTTTTTTTTCCTTTCTTTGTATTTCTTTTCTTTTTCTTTTTCTTTTTTATTCTTATCTTTTTTTTTCTTTTCTTTTCTTTTTCTTTTCTTATTTCTCTCTTATATTCACATACTAGTTGTTTGATGTTTCTATCTCTTTGTCGTTCTTTTTTTTCTTTCGATTTTTCTTTTTTGTTTTTTGAGGTATTTTATTTTTCTTTTCATCTTTTAGTATTTTATTTTTTATTTTTATTCTTTTATTTTTATTCTAATCAATTGTTTTATTTATATTTTTTTATTTCTTTTTTTCTTCCTTTCTTTCTTTCATTTACTCTATGAACTTTTCTATGTATTTTATTTATTTTTTTATTCATTTATCTTTTATTTATTTATTGTCTATATATTTATCTTTTGTTATTCATGTTTTTTATGTATTTTTTATTTTTCTTTTTTATTAGTTTTATTTCCCCTTATCTTTTGTTCTTATATTTTATTATTTTTATTTTATATTTAAATTATACATTTGTTTTCTTCTTTTATTTACTATAATTAATTATTTAAATTACATTATTTCTTTTAGTTTTATGTTTTGCTTTCTGATTTCTTGTATTTCTGATTATACACGTGATGTTTGGGTAGTCTACATATGATGTTCTCTAGTATATTTTGAGATATTTACATAGCATAAATGTGATGTTCACTAGTGTACTTTGAGATGTTTACAAAGCATAAATGTGATGCTCTATGATACATTTTGTGGTGTTCACATGATATAAATGTAATGTTCACGTCGTAGTATACATGTGATGTTTTATTATGTATTTTGTAATATTCACATAATATACATATGATGTTCATATAGTATACATGTGATGTTCTATGATATATTTTGTAATGTCCATATGGTATACATGTGATGTTTTGTGTTATATTTTGTGATGTTCGCATAGTATATATGTGATGTTCTAGACGTATTTTTCTTATGTTCATATGGTATACTTGTGATATTCTAAGATGTATTTCGTGATGTTCAAATAGCGCACATGTGATGTTGTGTGTTATATTTTGTAATGTTCACATAGTATATATGTGATGTTCTAGATGTATTTTTCTGATGTTCATATGGTATACATGTGATGTTCTATGTTGTTTTTTTTGTAATGTTCACATGACATACATGCGATACAATATATTTTTGGATGTACGCATAGTATAAGTTTAATGTTCCATGATTATCTTTAAGTATTCATACAATACTTATAAGATGGTGTGTGATATATTTTTCTAGTTTGATATGGTTTAATAATGAAAATATTTCACATTAATCACAAACATTAATGTGTTGTAGTGGTAGGAGAATGGCATCTTAGACCATAGCATCATGGGTTCAATCCCTTGCACCCTCACTATTTTTTTGAATGTTTTTATTTTTGTGAATGTTTGTCCCGTCTAGCGAAATTCTTTCGATTCGAACAACCGGATTGAAACACGCGTCGAACAACTGAAATCTTCCCGCCGTGCGCCAAGCACCTCATACTCCCACGCATGTAGTTGTCTTGGTGATGTTCATATCGTATACATGTGATGTTGTACGATGTATCTTTGTGATGTTCATGTAGTATAAATAAGATGTTCTATGATGTATTTTATGCAGTGTTCGCCTAAACGGCCACTAAACGGTAAACGGTGGTAAACTGTTTTGTTTAGAGGGTAAACGGAAATTAAACGGTTGACCGTTTAAACGGCCAAAAAACAGAAAAATGGTCTAAACGGCCTAAACGGGACAAAGATAAACTGTATTAAACGGGCTAAACAGCTGTTTAAACAACTGTTTAGGCGAACACGAGGTAAATCTAGTTTAGTTTTGTATGGATAAATTTCTATACTTAAGTTTATTATATTTATAAATGTGTACACTTGATATGTTACATGCATAAATATCTATATTTGGTTCTTTTCACATGCATAAATTTATATACATACCAAAATAATTGATTTTTACTCGGATAAATATGTATAAATACTAGAATACTTGATTTTTTACATGCACATATATAATTATATGTATTTTTTTAAAGTACAAAACCGTTTATACCGTTTAACTTCATTTAAACACCGTGTAAACAGCCTAAACGCTAAACGAAGGGCGACCGTGTAAAGACCGTTTACCATTTAGAAAACATTGATTTTATGGCATTCACGTAGTATATAAGTGATGTTCTACGATGTATTTTAGGATATTCATGTAGTTTAAATAAGATGTTCTATATTTACCTTCGAGTAATCATATAGTACCTTTTGATATATTCTATATTCTATTTTATGTTACTCAAGTATTATTCATGTGATGTTTTCTTTTATTTTTTTTCTTTATCTAGTGGCTTCTTTTTCTCTTTTCACATAGTACCTAGGACATGTTCTCTTTTATGTTTTGTTTAATCTTTTATTAACTTATTTATTTATTTCAATATATTCATATCATTTGTTATTTCTTTCTTTCTTTTGTGCTCTTATTTATTTTACTCTAACTAGTTTTTTTAGTTTCTATATTCCGTGATATATGCATAATATTCTCGAAGTATACATGTGATTTTCTATGATATATTTTAGAATGTTCACATAGTATAAATGGGATATTCCATGATTATTTTTGAGTGTTCATATAGTATTCATGAGATGTTATACGGTATATTTAGTTTGTTCAAATAGTATTTCTGTTCTCTTTTTTCTTCTTCTGTAATGTGGGTTTTTATTTTTATTAATTTTTCCCTTATGTGATGCACTTTATTAAAATATTTCCTTGCATAGTTTAAAATATTCATTATTGTTGGCCTCAACTCTATATACAAGATAGTAAATATAAAATCATATATATTATTTTCATAGATATTATAGTACTATCGCATTAACCTATAATTTATTGTCTTAGATCTGGAGTACCGAGAACATTTTTCTTCTAAAGACGGCACATTTTTTTGATGAACCTAGAACATCGTGTCTATTCAATAAAATAGAATGTTCTCTTTTTATGAGATAAATGTTCGATAATAAAATTTTATCTAAATATATCCTTGTGAGGTCTTGTTTTGAAGGATTTATTACAAGAAACCTAATAATGTAATCGGAATTCAGTTTAGATGTTTAATTTGTAAACTATAGATTTTTAAATTTTGTAGCAAACCATGCATCGTCATATTATTTTAATATATTATATCCGTCCATCTTCAAGGAATATCGTAGCGCTCTGGAAGCATCACGGAAACAACAAAGAACCGGACGACGCCGCGAACCACCGTGAGTTAATTAGGCGCGAAATTTTTTTGCCGGCCAGCGCGAACGTTCTATCCGAAAAAATCGGCATCGTGCCCGGCGTCACGAGCGCGGATGGACGGGTGTGCGGGTTACGTGTGCGCGAGAAATCATCGGACGCATAGTTGTTCATGTAGCCCGAGCCCATCCACCTAGTCCAAGGCCTGTTTTTTTGCCCGGCCCAAGCACAGCTCGACACGAAGGCTAGCGGGTCCGAGCTGGAGGAGCAGGCCATGCCTGGGCCTTACCCCAGGCATGTGGGCCAGCATGGCACGGCTTGCTACAGAGCAGCCGGCCCGCTAGCGGTTCGGCATATCACCTCCTGGCCTCCCCGCGCACCCCCCCCCCCCACGCATATATAAGTGGCTCTCACAGTCGCCCAGCCACCTTGCCTTCTACGCAGTTCGCACTCAGTCCAGTCGTCTCGCCTCCTCATCCGCTTCGCTCTTCGCTCCCAGCCCTAACCCTAATCCCCACCCAATTCCCTACTCGCTCGTCGTGGCGCAACCTCCAGCCAATCCCCGCTTGCCAAGTTGCCTCGTCGGCGGCCGGCTCCGCAGTCTGCTCCCAACCCTATCCCTAATCCCCACTCGCTCGCCGGCTCGCCACGGCGCAATCTCTGCTCTCTCTCTCTCTCTCTCTCTCTCTCTCTCTCTCTCTCTCTCTCTCTCTCTCTCTCTCTCTCGCATCGGCCGCATCCACGATTTGGCGAATCTGAGCTCTCTCTCGTGATCTACCGATCTCGTCCGTCGTCCCTGACTCCGGTGACCTCGATCCACCTATCTAACCCTGTCTCCACTCTCCTCCCTTCTC
This sequence comes from Miscanthus floridulus, assembly GCF_019320115.1. Classification (NCBI taxonomy): domain Eukaryota; kingdom Viridiplantae; phylum Streptophyta; class Magnoliopsida; order Poales; family Poaceae; genus Miscanthus; species Miscanthus floridulus. The sequence goes on along the minus strand of NC_089597.1, from coordinate 58,075,829 downwards.
TCTCTCTTCTCTCGCTCTCGGTGAACTATGTGAGTTCGTGATTGTGTTTCCGTCCGTCCCTCCTCTGTCATTCACCGTCGTTTCTAATTGGTCTCCCTCCTCTGGGTGACTCTCGTCATTTCCGGCACCGGACTCCGGTTGCACAGGTACTCCACTAACTCTAACCCTAACCCTAGATCTGTCTTCTCCACTTCTTGTGTCTCTTCCACTGACTCTGGATCTGTACCTCTATCTCTCTGACTCGGTTTTTCTCCTCCGTGCAGGTCGGTTGCCGATGCCTCATCGTCCTCTTCCTGTGGCATAGACAAGACATGGCGGGCACGCGCACCGTTGAGGAACAGTGCTGGAGATCGGCCGTTCACAGTCAAGGTCGCCATGGCGGAAGATGACGATGTCGTCTATCCACTCATCGGCAACGATGACTGATCACGGTAGGGCTAATCCCAGAGGACGACGACAGCATCTGTGACGACGCTGCTGCACTGTTGGGTATCGATGTTGGTAGCGGCTCTGCTCTCATCGATCTGGACGATGGCGACGGTGGTGGAGGGGTGGAGCCGGGGCCGTCGGTGACGGCGATAGGGACACCGGTCGGCTCCAATAGCACAGATGGTACATCATGCCTTGGTAAGCGTAAATCTGGTGTCTGGGTTGATTTTGATGAGATATATGAGACCGTGAATGATCAAAAGGTTTAAACTGTTGCTATCTGTAAAATGTGTAAGAGTAAATTATTTGCTAGATCTTCTACTGGCACTGGCTATTTGATTAGGCATCAAAAATCTTATAGGAAAAAGGTTGATCATGCTGCTAGGGTTCAGTTTAGGCTTTCTTTTAATCCTAATGGATCTGTGCATAACTGGGACTACAATCCTACTGTTGCTCACTCTGAGTTGTGTAGATTGATTGCTGGCTTGACCTTCCATTAGGTATAGGTGAGTCACAGGCATGGGAGGATTATATTGTTCTTGCTCATAACCCTAGGTTTATCAAGGTTTCTAGACAGACCACCACTAGATATCTTGGTAAGCTGTTTACTGAACGCTGTGATAAGCTTAAGAATTTTATGTTGCCTGCTGCTTCTTCTGTTGCTTTGACTTCAGACATTTGGTCTGATAATGCTAAGGAGGATTATATTAGTGTTGTTGCTCACTATATGCATGCTGATTAGGAGTTATAGAAAAGGGTTATTAGTCTTAGACTGATTGAGGTTAAATATTCTGGTGAAAACATTGCTGAAAGAATTACTGTTGTGGTTGAGGAGTATTTTCTGATTGACAAGATTTTCTCTATCACTCTAGACATTGATTCTTCTAATGCTAGGGCTATGAACACTTTGACACCTCTATTTGCTTGTTACTTGGGTCCTGATCCTTCACCTGATCCTTTGGATCCTAGTAACCGTAAGTATAGTCTTGTACATCAATGTTGTGCTTGTCATATCATTAATCTCATTATAAAATCTAGATTAAAGAGATTAAAACCTTACACAAAAGATTTTAGGACTGTAATTAACTTCTTAAATTCCTCTAATCAAAGAGTTGCATTGTTTAAGGAATACTGTAATGATAAGGGTGTTAGACCTAGAAAGTTTGGCTTGGATATGGATGTTAGATAGAATTCTATTTACCTGATGCTTAAATACTTTGTCCCATATAAGAATGTCTTTTCTGTGTTTATTAATTTCCATTATGGTTCATAATTATTGAATACAAATAATTGGTATTTTGCTGAGAAGTTATTGGAGTTCCTAGAACTCTTCTATAACTCCACTATTGTACTGTTTAGTGTTTATTATCCTACAAGTCCACTTGTTCTGTATCATATCCTAGAGATTGCTTCTCATTTGCATGCATGTGAAAAAGATCATAATCTAAGAGCTATTGTATATCCTATGAAGCTTAAGTTCCTTAAATATTGACAGGACATACCTCTGTTATATTCATATGCATTCATTCTTGATACTAGAGCTAAGATGAGAGGTTTCTTTAATGTGCTACAATTACTTAGTGAATACACTAGTTCTGAGTACAGTTCATACTATGCTGATGTCAAAATTGAATTGTATAAACTGTTTAACAAATATGAGAGTAAGTTTAGTACAGCTAGGTCTCAAAGGGTTACACAACCATCACATCATACAGGTAAGAAAAAACAGGCATTGGGGAAGAATCTTTGGCCGTGGATCAGGTGTTGTTGGTCCTTCCCCTCTCCCTGCCACTTCATCTTCATCTACTTCTGTTGTTTGTGAGCTATCAACTTACTTAGACAGTGACAATGTCACTTCTTATGAGGATGATTTTGTCCTACCTCTGTGGTGGCGTGACCACAAGCTAACCTTTCCAATCCTGTCTATAATGGCTAGAGATATCATATTAGTTCTTGTATCTACTGTCTCTTCCGACTCTTGTTTCAGTTTGATAGGTAGGATAATTGAGGAACGATGGTGGCGCTTGTCACCAGAGACTGTGGAGATGCCGACCTGCTTAAACGACTGGGAGTTAGGAGAAAAAAGGGAACATCATGCTGTTGACAACCAAGAGCTTGAAGACTCATTCCAGAACTTGTATCTTGATAAAGATGGACCTGCTGGTGGTGCTCCTGGTACTTAGTGAGGTACTAAGGTTGAGACTTGGCTCCTGAGTGTGTGTGTGTGATCTGTGACTGTGAAAGGGTGTATGTGATTGTGAAAGACTTGTCTATCATTTGAACAATGGTTAATTAAGAGTTGGTTGCACTCTTTTTTCCTTTCTAGGGTTCTCACAAGGATGAGTTTTATCTAGAAAGATTTTTAATGAGGCAGCATTGCACTAAATAGCTCATTTTGGTTATTTCTGTTGTCTGTCGGCTTTGAAGTTTGGAGTTTGATATCTTTGTTAGACTGTGAATGTATCGGACATTTGGACTTTGATTCTGTGAATGTATGAAACTATGATCTGTGAATATATCGGACATTTGGACTTCGATTCTGTAAATGTATGAATCTGTGAATGTATCGTACATTTGGAGTTTTGAACTTTGATTCTGTGAATGTAAGAAACTATGATGATGTGATCTGTGAATGTATGAATTATGAAACTTTGATTCTATGATCTGTGACTGTGAATGTGAAACTATTCTGTTTGTGAATGCAAAGGGTAACATACCGTAGCCTGGCACGGCTTGTGATTCTGGTCGTGCTTCGCGGGCTGGCCCGACAAAAAAATCGGCCCATAGGGCCATGCCTAGGCCGAAGGCTAGGCCCGTGGCCCTCACGGCCCGTGCCATGCCGGGTCGGACCGGCCCGTTGGCCATCTATAATCGGATGGTGGTTTCAGTCCGAACGGGCAGACTCTAAGAATGCCCGATATTTTCTTCATCCACACAAGATTTTACACCCAGAAAAATCCTCACATGAACCAACGACACAGATCTATTTTGAGGAGACTTCACTACGATCCTGCGGGTACGGACGAATTCAGGCTTCAACTCACCCACTGCCTCCTGCGCTATCGGCTCCTCCGCGACTCCTTTCCTACACCCGCACTCTCGCACACTCTGCACCAACCTAGGTACGACCCCTCCTTTTCACCGGTTGTTTTTTTTTCCAAAAAAAATTTGTCCAATAAAATGTCACGCCGTCTATCTACGTCGTGCTCCTCTACTCAATCGGTCATAGCCTACAGGGTAAGGTGAACTTATGCCATGGAAGGACTAATCCCTTGCAAATCATGTAAAAAACAAATTAAATCAGAACTTGACAGGGAAAACCGGATTAGACCGGTTTCTATAGTCCATAAACCCGCGTGGACCAATTTTGATAGTGAAAACCAATCTGAGCCAATACCAAAACCGTACTAGACCTTTTTTTGTAGTGTGAATTTTCCCGAAAGCATGGTTTCTTCATTTGAACTCCAGATTTGATGTTCTATATAAATATCCCAATCTCGTCTCCACGAGAAGAACACACTTGTGGAGTTCAATTTGTATTTTGACCATGTTAGAAAACCAGCTTAGGTTGATTTGGAACCGGGCCTAGCTGATTTCTGCTGGAATTTCATAGATCACCTGTTTTCTGATAGAGGCTTTTATCGGTGTGCCATTATAAAAGTTGGTAATTATATACAAGTCATTAAAAAAGTTGAGTTCTCACAGGTACCATTGCTCTAAACTCTTTTGCCCTCCGCGCCACTTCCGTCAGATTTAGCTTTAACGGTGTTAAACTGCGGGTGTGAAAAGTCAAAAATACCCTCAGGTTTAAATATGCAATTTTTTTGAGCATCTTAACCATCTCAAATTAAAAAACTCAAAATTTGAAAGTTATAGATCTCGTCAAGATCTACAATATTTATATAAAATTATCTTCAATTGATTCCGTACAAAAAAAATATGATTTTTCTAAGACATATTAATCATATCAAATCATATTTTTTTTGTACGGAATTAAATGAAGATAATTTTTATACAAAAAATGTAGATATTATTGAGGTTTATAACTTTCTAGTTTTGAGTTTTTTCATTTGAGCTCATTAAGATGCTCAAAAAAATTAATTACATATTCAGACCTGTGGTATTTTTGACTTTTCACACCCATAGTTTGATACCGTTAGAGCCAAATCTGACGGAAGTGACGTGAAGGACAAAAGAGTTCATAGCAGTGGCACCTGTGAGAACTCAACTTTTTTAATGGCTTGTATGTAATTACCAACTTTTATAATAGAACACAGGTAAAAGTCTCTTTCTGATAAATTTGGTTGTCAACAGTGTTCAACGCCCCACTGAAATAGGTAGTTCATCTTGTGTTGTCCCGTCTGTTTCTGCTAGAAATTTGAGGATCACCACCTTTTTTAGAGAAACTATTGTTTATCCAAGTTCTGCTGTCAAATTTTTGACGTCGGAGGGCGTCCAAATCACACACCAGTAGGGGCTAGCACGTCTAAGAGGTTGCAAACAACCTAGATAGCAGCAAGAACGTAGCATGATCAACGAAATTGATCTAGACACCGGTTAGGCCGATGTTGAGCCCGTTTTTAGCTTAATAGACTCTCGAACTTCTCCCAGAAAAACCTGTCGGGGAGGAGCACATGGAGGGTGTCCTAGGACCAGCAAGGCCACCTAGAATGCCACCGAATCTCACCAGGAGACACGACGAACAGCAGCAGGGGTTGAAAAAGGGTAAAGGGTGTAGTAGATTGATTTTTTGACGATTGGATAGTTAGGAACTCAGTCGGCCGTGATCCTCTCATATATATAGAGGGGTGGTCTTATCCCAGTAGGAAAGAAGTCCAATTCGTATTCTTCAAGTTTTCCACATAAAAAACATGCCAAAAATGGCTTTTAGGTGTAATCGAGTCGGTTTCAGGCAGGAGTCAACTCCTTGAGTCGGCTCAGCTGATTTTCTTGGACCTAGGCAGGCAGCCCGGCTTGGCAGGCCATAAGGGGTCGGCTTAGCCGACCCAAGCAGTCCTCTAAGCCGACTGGGCATAGGAGTAGGCTTAGCTGATTGCAGGAGTCAGCTAAGCTGACTAGGCGTCGCTTGCCGTGGCTCGTCGTCTTCTCTGTGTGTTTCGCTTGCTATTTTGTTGCATCATTGGACCTCTGATATGTCCTTGATATTATAACTTGTTGGTAGTGTCCAAAATCACCTTAGGAAATTTTTTGTGTCAACATGTGGCCCCTATTTTCAGGTGAATGATTCATGAACCTAGAAACACGGTTTAAGAACGTAAGCCAACAAAACACAAATCCGTTAAATCTCTTTCAGAGATCATCAAATGAAAGCATCGGTTCTTAATGTCCCTAAAGCGTTTAGCAAAATCAAGAATGGACTCATCACGCCCTTGACGAACCGATGTAAGGTGAGATAATCTAGTTTCATGGACTCCATTATAAACGTGATTATGAAATTTTTCCTCTAGTTCAGCTAATGAACCAATAGAACAATGCGGTAATGAAGTAAACCATGCAAAAGCTGTACCTGTAAGAGATAAAGGAAAATGATGAACATTCATAAAGTCTTAGGTACTAGCTTCGCCCATTTGTTCAAGAAACATGCTAATAGGCTCCATAGATGATCTACTATAGTCACCACTACCCTCCAACCATCAGGAGCTTTCATAAAATCAAAGCGAGAAGGGTACGACTTGCAATATGTAGTCTTACTTGGCTTAATTTGCACTCCCAAGCTCTCCTCAATGGATTTAGATAATTCATCTTTAAACTGATTCAAATTATCACTAAAATCAGTACCAGGAGCTACAACGACATTATTAAGCATAGGAATTTGACTTGGTGACTTCGGCGGGTTAGAAAGAACCTTATTTTGCACCGCCAAAGCTCGATTCACGTTGGTTTATGATCATGTGTTACGAGCCAAATTTTGGCCATAAGTGACCAATTGCAAAGATGGGCCAACATCACCTAAATTGTGCTTATCGGTTTCAAGTACCAAAGAGCCTAATATGGCTTTATTTGCCACTGCATATAGACCTTGATTCTCATAATACTTATAAGGCCTACCTTACTGAGGTTGTTTAGAAGTGGAAGTTTCAGCCAATTGATCTACATAATCAGCCATCTTACCCTCTAACTTATCAAAATGTGGCATAATCATATCAACATCCGACATAAGATTATTGCCAATAACTTTCTTATCATCTTCTAACATAGTAGCAAAATTGGCATGAGTAAGGTAAGGATCTACCTCAATATTTACCTTTTCAGTGGGCTTTTCAGCAGCCTCTACCTCGGAGTCATGAGATGCAGTAGTAGTAGCTTCTCCAAAGGCAGGTTCACGGAATTGAGTAACCTTATCGTGCCGATTCTTGATACAGCTCTCCAAGAAAGCCTTGATATCGACATCGAGCTTGGCTTGAAGTTTCTGGCACAACTCATCAGGAAGCTCATCCATAGATTGCGGGAAGATGAAAGTTGCCCTCATTGAAAGGATTAGTCTTGTCACCCATCATCACCTTTGAGCGCCATCTTCTTAGCAGATTGGTTTTGACTCTTCTTCCCTAGCGGAGTCGCCAAAAAGCATGTAGACGTCGGTGGGTGTACGAATCACACACGAGCAGGGGCTAGCACGCCCAAGAGATTGCAAACAACCTAGATAGCAGCAAGAACGCAGCATGATCGATAAAACCGATCTAGAGACCGGTTAGGCTGATGTTGAGCTCGTTCTTGGCTTGATAGATTACCAAACTTCTTCCGAGAAGACGTGTCGGGGAGGAGCACGTGGAGGGTGTCCTAGGACCAGCAAGGCCGTCTAGAATGCCGTCGGATCTCGCCGGGAGACACGACGAACAACAGCAGGGGTTGGTAAAGGGGTAAAGGGTGTAGTAGATTGATTTTTTGACGATTGGATAGTTGAGAACTCAATCGGCCGTGATCCTCTCATATATATATAGAGAGATGGTCTTATCCCAGGAGAAAACAAGTCCAAATCGTAATATCTAAGTTTTCCACATAAAAAACAAGCCAAAACCAACTTTTGGGCGTAACCGAGTCGGTTTTCCAGGTGGGAATCGGCTTAGCCGACTCCTTGAGTCTGCTAAGCCAATTTTCGTGGGCCTAGGCAGATAGCCCTGGCCGGCCAGGGGGGATCGGCTTAGCCGACGGGGCACAGCTCGTCGTGGCTTGTCGTCTTCTTCGCGTGTTTCACTTGATATTTTGTTGCGTCGTTGGACCTATGATATGTCCTTGATATTTATAACTTGTTGGTAGTGCCCAAAATGACCTTAGGATATTTTTGAGTGTCAACACAAATCTATGTACTTTGCTTATGAATGGAGCATAACCTTTATTCTTTATTAGGGGGATAAAAAGCAAACTGAAATAAGCACACAAACCGGTTTCACATCCTTCTAATTTTACCCAAATAAGCACACAAATAAATATGAAACACACCGTACCAATAGTTGCAGGAAACAGGAAGTCAAAACGTAAGCAAACAAACAAATCTTAATTTTACCCCTTTTTTTCCTTGGAATTTCTGTGATTTTAAACGTTGCCTGAAGCGTTGTTGTCCTTTGACTGCTGCTGTTTTTTTTTGTCCTCCTCAGATGGAGGGGTATCGCCGCTGCCGCCGTTGTCGAAGCCGACGCCGCGTCTTCTGGTGGGGAAGATCATGAAGACGAAGCTGGACAGGAGCGCCAGCCCCAGCGGCGCGTTCCTCAGCAGCTCCTTGACGTTCTTCATGTGGTCGCTGTCCAGATCCGGGACGAAGCACTTCTGGAGCCCGACGTCACCCATGGCTATGGAGATGAAGACGATGGCGGTGAAGAAGGCATGGACCCAGTCGAGCGTCTTGAGGCGGCGCTCCTTGAGCTCGCCCCCGAGCGCCTTGAGCAGCTCGCGCTCCTCCCTCTTGGTGAGCCCGAACACGTTGAGGCGGCGCGGGAGCGCCACGCCGTAGTAGATCTTGCCCTTGTGCACGATGCTGTCGGTGAAGGTGAGGAAGATGCAGGCGGCGGTGAGGAAGGCGACGAGACAGGCGCTGAGCCACTTGTTGGCGACGTTGCAGGCGCCCTGGTTGGTGAAGGACGCGGACAGCGTCTGGAACACCAGCACCGCGCCCGACGGCAGCAGCTTCGCCAGGTTCGCCGACACCGACAGCACCTTCTCGGCGGCCACGTTCGCCTTGCTGGATTTCGCGTCCATGGCATCGGCGACGCGCTCACCAAGGTTACTACTGCCTGTCGTCGCGTTGTTACGTCGTCCTGTCCCCGTGGTATCATCGCAATTGTCTGTTGTCTGCGCTCTTGCTTCTGGGTTGATGGCGTTGTTTGCCATCCGTATTTCTTTGTGGTGATTGAGAGTCTAGCTAGCTAGCTAGCTCGCTGGTTAGCTGTTGCCTCTGCCTACTCACTCGCACCTCTTGATCGCTGTGGAGCTGGGCAAGAGGACGATCCATGCATTGCTGCTATTTATATAGGCGAGAACCATTGTTGCTAATTCGTGTCCTACAATTAACATTTGATCTTACGTAATGCATTGGAGCATGGATGCATGGCCCATATATGTGCGTATCCAGTCTTAATAATTAATAAAGCGGCGGCTTAACTCTAGTACCCTACAAGCCGGATCATATCCTTTCTCTTCTTTTGTGACTGGGAAGAAACATTTCTACTTTTGCTGTCTTGCAGGAGGCTGAATCCACTGCTTCGGGATGCTTGTCGTTGCACATGTAGCCATGTAGGGCATCCGGCATCATTAGAAAAAACTTTTCATGACCCGCGTAATTGAGTTCCCTAGCTAGTCCTACAAACCAAACGAGTGAGCTGTCTAGTTGCATATGGAGTCTCTCGATTTTCGATCAACACAAGAAAAGATCTTGCCTCTTCTGTTAAGTTTTTTTTTTTTATCACTAGCGCTTTGTAAATCCATCGTTTTAAATCGCGGCAATCCAAGAGTTGTCATGAGATGGTAAAAACACTTCATATGCATACATCAAATATGGGAATAAACTACTCCTGCATTGATGTCGTATTTTAATGTATTGGCCTATATAGATTCTACTGCTAAATCAATATTGAACTTTTTGTAGCACCAGATTCACATTTCAAAAATTAGAAAAACAAAATCATTGGCAAAACCCGGTGCTGAAACTTAATTGTTTTGTGAAATCTCAAACTAAAAGTTGCTGATGATTTTATTATTGTGGAAAAATATGATTCTGTTCAAAATAGGGATATGCATATATAATTTTGATTTTGCTAAATCTCAGTCCGCAAACATTCAGTTGTACAATTTACTTTATTATAAATTTTAGGTATATTTGATAGGTTTCAAGAAAAACTAAACGTAAACTATACCTAAGAACAAGCACATACACTACTGGAAACATGGTCTTTGTCGAGTGCAAACTGCTTTGCCGAGTGTCAAAAATTGAGCACTCGGCAAAGAATTCTTTGGCGAGTGCCGGGCACTCGGCAAAAAAGGGCACTCGGCAAAGGACTTCTTTGTCGAGTGCCAGGCTCTCGGCAAAAGCGCGGCACTCGGCATAGGCTGCCCCGCGTAACAGTGTTTGGCCACGTTCTTCTTTGCCGAGTGCCTGCTGTTAGGCACTCGGCAAAGATCTTTTTTTTGGAAAATACTTTGCCGAGTGCCCCTGACACGGCGCTCGGCAAAGATTCAATTTTTTTTTTGAAATATCTTTGCCGAGTGCCTAACAGCTTAGGCACTCGGCAAAAGGAGGAACTAAAAAAAGTATATTTTTTTAAATACATTTGCCGAAGACACTCGGCAAAGAGGAAATTTCTAAAAAAAATTCAAAAAAACTCTTTGCCGAGCGTCTTATTCTTGGCACTCGGCAAAGACCCCCTTTACCGAGTACCATGCCCCGGCGCTCGGCAAAGTTTTTTTTGTTTTTGGCCTCCAAATTTTTTGTGCAACCCTTTTAAAGTACCAGGAACTCCTCGTTAGAATTTGGGGATTTTTTTGTAGTTTTTTGATATATTTAGTTACTTTATTTCATTTACTTGAATTTTTTAAAAATATAAATTTGAACTGCACGTGGTACGAATAATGAAATTTAATGATTCAAAAAATGATAGTCATGTTACTGAGTGTAGTGTGAGGCCGTATCCAGGAACGGACCCAAAATTTCGGACATCTTGTTCAAAAAACATGACCGCGAACTTACGTGCGAAGTGTTTTTAAATTCTATAAAAAGCAAACGAAGTCCAAAAATCATGAAACTTGTTGAGATGTCGTGATATCGTATGTGGAGGCTATGATAAAAATTTTAGAAGATTTCGTGCACGTTGTCACGTACGATGCTTAAAAACCAAGACATCTCTACATGGGCGGTTCTGGCTTGGCGACGGCGTCATCGACAGGCCTCTGCTCCCTCTCTCTCCCAGATCTGAGCACGGAGCACGAGCGAGAGCCCGGCCATTCGCACACGGCCGATCGCTGCACAGCACCGGATCGACGCACTCGAGGTTATTCATGTTTTACTCGTCATACATTGATCTTTACACACCTTAATTAGCTTTACATTACTGAAACATTAGAGTGAAATATTGCAGGCCCGGCTGGAACAAGAAATGAGGCAACGTCAGGAGCTGGAGGCCGAGCGGACCGAGCGGCAGGCCCAGGCGCAGAGGCTGACGGACATTACGGAGTTCCTACAAGGGCTTGGGCAACGTGTGGGCTTCTCTCTGCCAGCTGGGCTATTGGTTCCACCTCCGCCTCCGCGTCCTATAGTTGCAGCTACTCCTATGAGTATGAAAGTTTTTTACTTTCGCTTGTGCTTTGCTTGTATGGCCTCTACCTTTCTAGATTAGCTATTCAAATAATCTTGTCTCACATGCAATCTTTTCTCCTTTGTGCAGTCTCCATCAGATGGTGGTTCGAATAATCTACCTCATGCACCTCCGAATGATAGAGCTGGGCCTTCACCACAGTCGCAGTGGCCGAGATGAGTGCACGTTGTATTTTTTTCATTTGTTATTCACTTGGTGATGGACTTGTGATATACTTGTGATGCACTTATGGACTTTGATAGACTTGTGGATTTATTTGGATGGACTTGACCACTTATTATTATATATATGATATATATTATGATGGATGTGATATGTGCGGATGGATGTGTGGATGGATGAGATATATATGTGATGAATGAGATATATATGTGATGGATGAGATATATATATGTGATATATGTTTGTATGAATTTATTTGTCATGATGGAATGTAAAAAAAATTAAAAATTATCATTTTGGGTTACTTTGCCGAGTGTTGCACTCGACAAAGGACCCCGTTGCCGAGTGCCATGGTCATAGCACTCGGCAAAGCTGGAAAAATGGGCGCTCAGAAAACCATTTTCCAGCTTTGCCGAGTGCCATGACCATAGTACTCGGCAAAGAATTTTTTAAAAAAAAAATCAAATTTTGCCGAGTGCCGGACAGAGGGCACTCGGCAAAGAATTTTTTAAAAAAATTCAAGCTTTGCCGAGCTCCGGCCAGGGGGCACTCGACAAAGAATTTTTAGAAAAAAAAATAAAAACATCTTTGCCAAGGGCCGGATAGAGGGCACTCGGCAAAGAATTTTTTTAAAAAAAATAAAAAATCTTTGTCGAGTGCCTGCGACCGTCAACGGGGCCGACACCGTGACGGTTGCTTTTCTTTGCCGAGTGCCCCCGGGGCTCTCGGCAAAGCCTTTGTCGAGTGCCCGATAAAAGACACTCGGCAAAGAGGACTTTGCCGATCAATTTTTTGTCATGTCTTCTTTGCCGAGTGCCGCACTCGGCAAAGGCTTTGCCGAGTGCAATTTGGCCTTTACCGAGTGTCTCAGACACTCGGCAAAGAACCTGAATCCAGTAGTGATAGGGTCGGTTCATTTTTCTTATTTTCTGTTTTTTATTAATCTCATAATTATGTTAGGCATAGTCTCTTTGATTTAATCTAAGTCGTTACATAATTGAAAGATTCAACACTATATGTCTTTTTTCTAAATTATTATCTTGCAGTTGTATTAGGTATGGATTCTTTTCATTAATCTAGCCTGTGATCATCATAAAATATAATGGTGCAGGTTTTTTTTCTTTATTCCGATTAATCTTGAATTTTTAAACCGTCTCAACTAATGAATTTTTGGGTTAATCTAGGCCATTAGATTATCATAAAATTCAATGACATAGATTTTTTTCTCTTTTTTCTTATTAATATATTGTAACTCTCTGGACGAACGTGAAAGATTCTTTTAATGACATGTCACGAGCCGTCCTGCATAATTTTTCTAGGAGGCTAGCTGTAACCCCGGCAATGTTCATGTTGTGGCGTTGGATAGAGCCAGCATCTTCCACATGTACGTGCAGAGTAGCCTTTTTAAAATTAAAGCCTATGCACTTAATTCTAACAAGCTAAGCACGCTTGGAATTGATACCACTGACAGATGGAGCTTTAGTTTCCTTTTTGTTGCTCTAAATTAAAGAAACGGAGTACACAATACAATTATGGAACAGTCTCATGTTTTAGTATATCAAGTTTGATCAATTATAAATAAAAATTATAAATATTTATAATATCAAATAAATACTATTAGATTAGTTACAAAATGTATTTACATAATAAATTGATTGGGAGCTATAAATGTGAATACTATTTACTAAAAACTTGGTTAAATGTGAAGCGCTTAATCTAGGAGGCTAGCTTTAACCCCGGCAATGTTCATGTTGTGGCGTTGGATAGAGCCAGCATCTTCCACATGTACGTGCAGAGTAGCCTTTTTAAAATTAAAGCCTATGCACTTAATTCTAACAAGCTAAGCACGCTTGGAATTGATACCACTGACAGATGGAGCTTTAGTTTCCTTTTTGTTGCTCTAAATTAAAGAAACGGAGTACACAATACAATTATGGAACACTCTCATGTTTTAGTATATCAAGTTTGACCAATTATAAATAAAAATTATAAATATTTATAATATCAAATAAATACTATTAGATTAGTTACAAAATGTATTTACATAATAAATTGATTGGGAGCCATAAATGTGAATATTATTTACTAAAAACTTGGTCAAATGTGAAGCGCTTAAACTAACACGCATACCATAGTTGCATCCTTTTAGGTAGAGAGGTTAGTATTTATTTTCTGAGACCATGAAGAAGTTACAGAAAAGTGCCATGTGTAGCGATTAGGGCAGTCCTAAAGGCGAAACTAATATATAGTTTCTATGACATGTCATGTCATATATATAGACACCACTTATAACTCATAATACACAATGTCTAATAATTATGGCTATAAAATGAACTCTAGTTACATTTCTCCTCTCTTTTCCGATCGTCTTCCTCCCCACTCTCTTATTTTGTCTTGGTAAGAGTTTTTATGTATTGCGTCAAAAAAAAAGAGATTTTTATGTAGTTTTTTAAACTTTGGTTTTTGTGAAAGACCTAGTTTCTCACATGAGATCCTGTTTCTTGTAGTTTTCATCTCTCTCACTTCTTAATATTGTTAACCACATCAGCAAAATATAGTACGTGACATGATATTAAATGATATGGAAACTATTCTAGTCATAGCATTGAGAGCCCTTAGGTTAGTCTTAGTAGGGGTTTCATAGGAGTTTCATAGGTATTAAATAAGATGATATGACATAGTATAGATGAAAAGAGATATGATAAAAGTTTCGTGGGATAAAAAAAGTTTCGTGGGGATAAAAACTTGTCTACACTGTTTTCAAGATGGAGGAGTCTTGAAAACTGGGAGATGAAACCCCCGCTGAGAATAACCTTAGCAATTAAGTATAGCCATCGTAGCCTTTATGATTGATGAATGAGGGATAAGATATATAGTAATTGGAAGTAATATGGTACTTTTTAAGAAAAACGAAAGAAAGTGGGCTGGTGGGAACCTGTAAACTGCTTTCGGCCTGATATGTTAGGTAGGTTGGTTTTTGGAGTTTAAAAACTACACCTGCTGTTCCAAATTGTAAGTCATTTTGGCTCGTTTAGATTCATAGATTTTACTATGTATCTAAACATAACATTTTTTTTGCACAAGACATAATATACATTTAGATGTATAGCAAAAGCTATGTACCCACAAAATTCAAAATCACTTACAATTTGGAATGTAGGGAGTAGATGAAAGCCCACGTGTTGCTGCCAAAAATTTGTAGTAGAGCATATAATGAGGAATAGAGTGGAAAGTTTTTTTCTAGGTAAGGATGAGGGCATTCACACGTCTTTTTACATTTTTGTCATATTCAACTGTTAAAAATGGATGATAAAATGCAAATGTGTTTGCGATGACTGCATAGGAACTGTCCGAAGTCTTTGCTCCAGCAATCGAAATCAGCGTATCACGCATAGGGAATCAGAAGGAAGCATACACAGATTTATACTGGTTCGGGTACATGGTACCCTACGTCTAGTTGGGAGTAGATCTCTTATCTAGTATGCTTGAATTACAAGGGGCTGCTGATGACTAGTTGTCTATGCAATGTAGGATACCGATCGGGGCTCTCCTCACTCCTCCTATGTAGTCCAGGGGGTTGGGTTATAGATAGAGTCCCGATCGGATTACATGTGGATTTCCTAGATCGTTACAAGAAAATCTACCAGATAGAGTTGGTTTCTAGGTATATATTGTTATGCCTTGTCTTTCAAGTAGACGAGATACTCGTCTAGTTTAGACTTCTTGTGTAGCCTGCTTGCTGTTATGGTGTCCATATCACCGACAGAAAGCTACTGTCTTGCCTCTTGTCTTGAAATGCTAGATGCAGCAGGCTTGCCTTTGCGACTAACTAGAAGGTACTGCAAGAATAGTGGAAAGCCATTGTGCATAGTAAGGTAGCACCGTAGCAATATAGTTAATAAAAGAGAAATAAATGGCTGAGTGAGAAGTACATGCTTTGCTCTTGGCCTGTGGCGTTTGTTTGATCCAAAGCAATAATATGCTATTATTTTTCTAGACAGATGATGGATGCCACTCAAATTTTTACCAAGGAGTATGCGAGCAATGAATTTGCATGATTGACTCTTTATTGACAGTGTTTTATGCCTGCAATTAGCGTAATGAGTATTGGTAGAAAATGGTCATAGTCTCCTACAACTAAAAAGAACAAAGCGTGGATACTTTTTTGTGCGACATTTGTTTTGGGTCTGCCTCTTCACCCCCTGTGACCACGACTTCCCTCCAGCCACCGCGACTTCCCCCGTGCGACCCCTCTCCGTGCCGCCCCTCCCTCTCCCTCTCTCTCCTTCCCTCTCGCGATCGATCTGATCCCTCGCGTCGTTGTCCGCCTCCATCGCGCACCGTTCGCCTCTTCCCCTCGCACCGTCCTCCACCTCCACCACACGCCCTCTGCTTCACCCCCGTGCCGCCCCTCCCTCTCCCTCTCTCTCTCTCTCCTTCCCTCTCACACTCGGATCTTGCTCAGCACTCACAGAGGCGCGCTGTGATGGGCCTCACAGCGGACCTCCATGGCGGAGCATAGCAGCAGGGGGACACCGTCGCCGTACCCCGGGAGGAACTCGGTACCCCCACGCTCGTCGTTGCTGCTCGGTGAGAGAAACGGGGGGTCGTCACGTGCCCTAGGGCTGCCTTCCTACTCCAATTTGGTACACCAATAGTTTGATTTTGTTTTTCTGAATGCCTTCATTTGTGTTGTAGGTACTGTTCAACTTGCTTCATAGGTCACCACGAGGTAGGCCGTTGCGCAGCTTCGTGGTGCTCAATTAATGTGCGTGCCAGTTGATATGGTGTTCAATCCGCAAACGCCCACCACACCAAGGTCACATGCATTACAACAAGTACGTCAGGTTTGTGCTTCTTGGGATTCAATTTATATGTGTTGGTTGTTTAGTTATTTTGTACCAACTAATTCTAGGTTACCTGCAAAATGGATC
The DNA here is from genome assembly GCF_019320115.1 of Miscanthus floridulus. Classification (NCBI taxonomy): domain Eukaryota; kingdom Viridiplantae; phylum Streptophyta; class Magnoliopsida; order Poales; family Poaceae; genus Miscanthus; species Miscanthus floridulus. Next base: position 58,059,484 of record NC_089597.1, on the reverse strand, counting down.
TGCAGCTGGTGATGCGGAATATTTGTCGAGGCTATGGTGGCCCTCTGCATGTATGCTTCTCTTTAATATTTGGTAGCCTGCATTGATCTTAGAAATCATATTCTTCATGGATTCACCATAGATGCAACCATATGGTTTGGTAGGATATGGTCTTGGAAATGCAACCATATAAGATTTCAAATGTAATTTCACCATCTATGTATGTATTCTTGCTAATTAATTAATTTGGCATCATTGGACTTCTGGTCTGAACTTTCCTAACTCAGTGTGCAAAATAAAGCAAATCTCTCTCCATCTTCATCTAAATAATGTGTTTTAGATTAGAAGATGCCTGCTAGGTTGCCTTATTCTGTATTGGGAAGTTCTCTGAGATGAAACTTGTGAGTTAGTTTCAGAAGATGTCTGGCTGGATGCTTTATGAATTTGTTTGACGCTACACAATAAGATTTTGGTTCCTGAAAAGAAAAATACTACCTCATGGAGATGGAATAGGTTAGTGCTGATCAAACCAGAATTCAACATCAGTAAGCACATATTCTAGATTAAGAATTTATTTTATGGAGGTGCTTAGATTTTTAATAACTCTGGTCATGATACAACTTCCTTTGTTATTATTCTATTTACTTTTTGAGGAAGCAGTACTTATCTTCTGTTCTAGGGAAAATAGAGCACCAGCAACAGCAACATCTCCAACATCTCGAAAGTTTTCATTTAGTGTCGCCGCCGCTATGATTTCTGGTTTTGATAAGCATCTATGTTTATTAGTAGTTGAGGCTGCACAGTTGTTGGAGGATGCAAGGGCAGTTCTAGAGTAGGAGTGTGGTGCTTCTCATCCTGATATTGTTGGTGTGTACATTAATCTTGCTGGAATCTATGATGCCATGGAAAGGTCGTGTCATAACTTGTTCTTCTACAACCTAGAGTCATTTTTAGCAACTAAGACAATAGCACAACACTTAGCTGGTGCTTGAAAGCTTCAGGAGCTATTGCTTTTGGACACACCTCTGCTGCTGCATCAGGTTGCTACTGAATTTACCTGACTATGCTTGTCTGGTTGTTTCGTTTAGCTATTTTGGGGGTGCACAGATTATACTTGCTACTAGACATGACCATGCTTGCATTTTCATCCATAGTGCATAGATAGTTTCAGATGCACTTCCAAAGATTGTTCCTTATATGCTCATATGAACGCCGGAGCTGTGGCCAAGTGCAGTGTAAGCTACATTCTACCTGCTATGTGTTTGTTAAAATGTCTACACATAACTAGATGCTAAATTAGCCCTCCTGATTTAGAACACATGTTTGTGCCAGTTCACCCCTCCCATTAACTACCATCTCCACCACATGGTTCTGGTGCTTGAAAGCTTCAGGAGCTATTGCTTTTGGACACACCTCTGCTGCTGTATCAGGTTGCTACTGAATTTACCTGACCATGCTTGTCTGGTTGTTTCGTTTAGCTATTTTGGGGGTGCACAGATTATACTTGCTACTAGACATGACCATGCTTGCATTTTCATCCATAGTGCACAGATAGTTTCAGATGCACTTCCAAAGATTGTTCCTTATATGCTCATATGAACGCCGGAGCTGTGGCCAAGTGCAGTGTAAGCTACATTCTACCTACTATGTGTTTGTTAAAATGTCTGCACATAACTAGATGCTAAATTAGCCCTCCTGATTTAGAACACATGTTTGTGCCAGTTCACCCCTCCCATTAACAACCATCTCCACCACATGGTTTAGTGCCATACTGTCAAGCAAGATGGCATATTCAGATTTCATGAAATACACTAGCAAATCTGTAGTTGCTTGTATTGTGACTCTATCCTTTAAAACTTCATTCATGTCAAGATATCAGCTATTCTATTTTTTAGTACCAAGTAGAATGAATATGAAAACTATATCTAGAAAAGTTATGCATACACAAAGATAAGTATTGAATTTGATTTAATTCAAAACATTGCTTTAGATAGTGGTTTTGGTTTTATAAAAGTACATATTTCCTTTTTTTTACTGGAGTGTCCAGACGTCTGCTGCCATTAGTGTTCGTAGGAAAGGTAATATGTAATGTTTGCAACTATAACCACAGGCAGGATACATCAAAGGTGGCCCTGGGCGAGGAGGCTGACACAGTATGAACCTGGAAGGAGGTCAAGCCTGCAAGCAAGGTCGTTGACATCTCCAATCATGGAAGAGCACGGATGCCCTTGCTAGGACCCAATCTATGAGCTCACAACGGTTACTATGAGTGAAACTGAAACCTACCTCTCAAGGTACTTCTGATTTTGGTAGTAATTTTAAGAAATTAACTACAGTATGGATTGACTATTTATGATGCATTGTTTCGGTGGAGGTGAAATTTTATGATGTATTGAGCATTTAGTTTCCGAATCCACAATTTTTTCATTTAAACTCTGTATTTTATTTGTGCCATTTGAAGAAAACAATCATTGCGATTAGTATTTCGTATATGAGTTCCCAAATATTTTTTGGCTGCTGCTAAGTGTGAAGAACATCTTTACTAACACACTAATTTTTTAACTGTAACTCTTGCTTCATAAGTACGTATCTACATTTTCTTTATGTAGAGATAGTATTGGCATTTACTTTATGTAGAAATAGTATTGGCAATCTGCATTTTTCCAACACATGACCTGAAGGATCAGCAAGAGCAGTTCCTCTTTGATGAAATGCTGGCATGAACACCTACAGGGTAGTGGTGTTCCTGGAGGGTGCTGGAAACATGCATGATATCATCCTTGATGGCTCCTTCATGCTTCTGGTGACACAACAGAGTGAGCTTTTAGCCATCTTCATTGATCCATAAAGGCATGGTTATGAAAAATTAGGAGCACCATCCCCAGTTTTATTTGTTATATACATCAGGTAAAAAGGAAATTTGGATCACTGATAAATGGATGCAGCTTAGTGTTTTTGACACAGCTAAATAATGATTATAGAGAGCCTTTAAGTTTCATTGGAATGGATGTGATGGTACAAGTGTTTTCCTTGCTAAATTAGATGGTTTGGTTGTGCAAAATAAGGTTATGCAGAGATCTATATATATTTGGTTCGGTTGGAGAGGGTGTATATTAATTTTCTCACTGTTAAATTGAAGCTTCTTAACATACTGAGAGTAATACAAATGTGCTAACCATCAGATTCACTAATATGTATCTAACTTCCTTTTCATTAGCTTTTATTTGTTTCATTAATTTTTCGCTATCATGTCCTAGTTTTTACTTGTGCAGCTATTATTATTATTATTATTATTATTATTATTATTATTATTATTATTATTATTATTATTATTATTATTATTATTATTATTATTATTATTATTATTATTATTATTATTATTCCCTTTCTGAAACTAAGGTCGCTCATTGCAACCAGCAGCCTATGCAAGCTTGTCAAAATGGCAGATCATGACTAGCCATGCAGACACACTGGCGGTGTCGTCCCAATAGGCAGTGATTGTTGAGATGGTAATTTTTTTAATCAAGCACAGCATTATGAACAACTGTGGCTAAAGTTGGTGACCCCGTCATGCCATCTGCCCTCCCCGTGAACCCGAGCATCGTGTCCAGTCCTAGGTGTTTAGAAGGATTGCAATTGTAATCATGAATCACATGTTTTAATCTGCTTCAAGGCAATGCAAGTTATTTCTAGATTTATGCTAGCCTGCAAATTCTATAGTGAGGTATGTGGTTATGGCATTCAAATTCCAACTATGATTTGGTTTACAAGATTGATTTATTAACTAGCAGTGCTTCTGGGATATTTGGGGTTAAATTTATTTTTGATTAATTCTTGTATATGAAGACTAACTGATGTGCTGCTAAGGTACCAGGCTGCTGGGAAATTTGGGTTTAAATTTATTCTTATTTAATTCATGTATATGACGACTAACTGATGTGCCGCTAAGGTATTAGGCTAAGAGAAAGAGAAGATCAGTAAACCAGCAAACTCCATTAATGAAACATGCGACAATGACCTTACTTGTCAAATTAAAATGATACTATGAAACCACTTATATTTTGACAGAAAGGCAATTTTGGAAGAGAGAAATAGTAGTGCACCGCCTTCACCCTTTACCACGGTTGGCTCTAGGAAATCATCCAATGAGCCACTATACTGTTTTAACCACGTTTATAAACCCTCCTTGATATATGTTTGAGTTGAGAATTAGTTTTTTAATGCCTAATTTGGTAATGGAGTCGCTATATAATGGACTTGCATATTGTGCCATGTACCCATTGTAAATGTTTTTGCTTGCTACCTCGTTTGGGTATGTTGAAATAAAATCATGCATGGGGCTATTTCTCATATTGTCATAATGTTAGAAAGGTAACAATACAAGTTTCTAAACTCACAAGAACATATGTAATGTTCCTTCTCTAACGCATTTTTTGCCTTCATCTTAAGTAGGTCCAGATTGTAATCCTACAATGGCAAGGCGGCGACAACACTAAGACACGAGTACACGAGCGTGGTGATGGTGGAGCTCTGTTAGAGATGCAAACATGTGGATCTAGGGTTAAGAAGAGTGGTGTTGGTATGGAATTTCTCTTATATGAGAACAAATTAAAATCTCAATGTATCACTTTATTACGAGGGAATTTAGACATTTGGTATCATCTACTGTGGCAGAACCTCCTAAATTATAGGACCCATGCACTTGTCACTTCCAACGACCTCTGACAACTATGCATATGTTCCTAGTAACTTAAGAAGACTATTGGGTGTCCTCGAGGAACCCCGAATCATCCACGATTTCCGAGCAGGATCCCATTACAGAGTCATTGCAGTATTACAACCTTTATTCAAATATCTACATCAGAGTAAAATAGCGAAAGTCTTACGATAACTTAGTTTACAAACCAGTTGTTTCAAACCTTCCAAACTAAGTTCGATAATTATTGCAAACCATAGTAGTAGTGGAGTAGTATTAGTAACATAATACAAACACACAACATAAGTATCCTGCCCAAGGATCACACATTCACTTATCGTCATCGACCTGAACAACAGTCATGCAGCACGGTCCAAAATAGACCTGCTCATGAGGCTCACCTGCAACAAGGGTCAACGAACCCTGAGTACAAAAGTACTCAACAAGACTTAACCGAAATAAAACTGAGAAGACTCAGGAATGCAGGCTCAGGGATTCAAGGTATGGCTTTAGCAATAGTCAAAGTTCTTTTGCGTAAAAGCTCTCTAACAAGACTCTTTATATCAACATTTTTATCTTCGAAAAGATCATATACAAAGTTGACATGGTCCGTAATGAGATCATGAAACTTCATATCCAACACTTTCTCAAACCTTACTCAAGTTCTAGTTATTAAACTACGACGATGAACAGTGAGTTGAGTCTCCATAACCGAGGAGCAACGACGATTCGAACCGATGAAAACCCAGCTGGGGATTCCAGACCACACAACATATGCAGGTCCTTGACCTACATATACCAACCTACCCTCAAGTCCCCTAAAATAAGAATGGGTCCACGCCACCCGAGAATATAGTACTCCATCAATCTAGCCCATTGCCACGTGGGTACACGCTATTCCCGCTATCTCTCCACTCCCAGTGCGCGAGTAGCCATTCTCGTAATAGAATAGCCGAGTTAAGGCTTACCAGAGTATGTGGTTAGTACTATAAAGTCTCACCTCATGCAATTCAACAACGGACGGACCTTAATCGACACAGGCGGAAAGAAGCCGCTCACAAGACCTCCATGTCTTGTGGCTCTCACACACCGAGTCCGCCCGGTCTAGATTTATTATTCTATAAGCTCGTATCACATGATAACATAAGTAATCAAACATAACCAAAGATCCATTTAAAACCCACGGGTGACAGGTAATCACCCGACTTTTATCTGTCTAAGCATGGCTAAGCATAACTAGGCATTTACGAAGTAAAACTGGTAACAAGGTAGATATAGAAAAACAAGGTTGGTAATGCACCAATTAGGTTTTCACTTGACTCCTAATCACTTAATGCAGTATATAAAAGCGAAAGCGATAAAAATTTATAAAACACAAGGTAGGTTTAAATGCATCCGGGGCTTGCCTTGGTTCACGGAAATGTCAGGTTCCTGAGACGTTCCATAATTATCAGATCCGACCTCAACAGACGGATTAACTTCCTCCGCAACTTGATTAACTACCACGTGTTCACCTTCGTTCACTACACGTAGTATTAATGCCATGTTTAACGTGTTGCGAGATACAAAATATGATGCTCGATGATGGATGCAAAATTAACGACTTGAATACAACTTTCCTTCGCGGTATAGTTACAAGTCAAACTAACTAAACCTTTTTCATAACACATACTTCAATTGCCAAGGATCATTACCAACTAATGACCCATGGTCATCACTCAATCCAAAATTCAAACAAAACCTAAATTATTAAAGGTTACTATTTGCTTTTATGAATTAATTATTTAATTCAAAATTATGAAATAAATCAACTTGTTCCAATTGCGCTCAAAATTTTTGTAAAGGTTCATCACATGATAACTAAGTGGCAAAACAATTTTCATAATTTTTGGATAATTAATTAAGCCTAGAAAAATCATCGAAACCCATTTATTATTAATTGAGCAATTTTTATCACATTCAAAAATATTGAAAAACAACATTTCATGTTTTTCTTAAATAATATACATCACAAAGAGGTCACACAAAAATTTTCATAATTTTTGGAGCTCTAAATAAATCTACACAAAAATAACAAATCACATCACTATTCATTCAAATCTGAAAAAAGAAAATTTCCATTTTGAAACACTGAGTCACTAACAACCCGACCCCACATGTCATCCTCTACCTCCCGCGCTGACCACGGCGATAGCGGCTTTGATCGGCGAAATCTCACCGACGGCGAGATCTACGGCGACGACCAAGGTACTAACATGATCACTACATCACGGCGCATTGATTTGTGGCACAAGCGAGACCAATTACGGACTGGACTGAGCACTACGCTGGCCATGGCGGACACGGAGGCTCGGTGGCGCTATGTCGATGAAACTAAGCCAGAAATGGTGAAACAAACAACACAGAAAGAACCAGGAGCTCACCCCGAACGCACTGGAGCAGAAAGCTGGATCGGAAGAGCAACAGATGAGTGGTTCGACGTGCATAGCACCCATGGCGGAGCAACGGTCGTCGGTGGCGGCGTTCCGGCGACTACGGTGGTCAAAAGGATCAAACAACCGGTCATAGAGCGTCATGGGATCAAGGCGAAGCTGGAGCTATGCTGAGCAAGGACAAAAACGCACCGCGGAGCTCTGGCCACAGCAACACGCTCGCGATGGCGATGCTGCCGGCCGTGAGGAAGAAGAGCAACGAACGGTGTTTTCCAGCGAATTCAAGCTGCAATGGCAGGTCAGCTGAGTGCACAAGGAGAAAGCGGAGCTTAGACGGTGCTTTGCCGAGGCTGGTTTGCGCTGAGGAGGCGATGTGAGCTCGACGGAGCTATGGCGGCGGCGTCGAGAAAACAGAGGAGGAGAAAGTAGACGAACGGCGACGGCACAAGCTATATATGATGGCCAGGAAGCAAGAGGAAACCATGACACAGACTTCTCCACGCCAGCATAGAGCCAAAGACACCACGAACGCGCCTGGAACGTCGAAGAAGGGCCGCCGGCGGTGACAGCTGCCCGACGGCACTGTTCCAATTATTTACCAAAATGCCATTCATTTTAAAATCCAAATTACTCCCAAATTTATGTAACAACTCAAAAATCTCCAAAAATAAAAGTTGTTCAAAATCCAAAGATCTACAACTTTGTTTTTATAACTACCCCCTAATTTGGTCTACATTTTGAAATGCAAATTTGAATTCAAATAGGGGACATTTAAAGAATTTCGCCTTTTCAAATTACTTCAATTTTTTCATAACAACTTTGAAAACTCCAAAAACAAACTTTGTATAACTTGACAAGCTCTACACTTTTGCTTTTAGGCTCAACCCCAAAATATTCTTAGATTTTGAAATGGGTTTTTAGGGTAGAATTTAAATACTGAAATCAGGGTTTTCGGAAATTCAATCCAATACAAAGAATTTTTTTAACTCAATTCAAGCCATACAAGTACACATATAACATAAAGGTAAACTTGTTTTAGTGTATGCATATCAAAATTTTCACTAACACATGAATGATGTGCTATGCATATGATGACATGGCATGTTTTAATATTTAAAAACCCGAGGTGTTATAATCCTTCCTCCGAAAAGAAATCTCGCCCCGAGATTCAAAGTCATAGGGTAAGTAATGGAAAAGGAAATGTGTCAGTCCAAAAACATCCAAAACTTGTCCATAAAACAACTGAGGTCCCTTTACAAACATGATTCGTAACAACGAAGCAAAACTAACATTATTCTATATCGACGCAAGAAACTCTGGAAATTTGTCTAGCAAGTAATCTTCGGATTCCCAAGTAGCTTCTTCTTCTGAATGTTGATTCCATTGTATCTTGTAGAACTTGATTGTCCTCCTTCGAGTAACATGGTCTTTCTGATCCAGAACTCGGATAGGATATTCAGAATAGGTCAAATCAGGTTCAAGTTCCACTCTTTCAACCTCAACATTCTGCTCAGGCAGTCGGAGGCACTTCTTTAATTGAGAAACATGGAACACATCATGTACGGCTGAGAGATGTTCTGGTAATTTCAAGCGATATGCCACTTTTCCATACCTCTCTAAAATTTGAAATCATCCAATATATCAAGGTGCCAACTTGTCTTTAACACCAAAACAGGTAACTCCCTTCATTGGTGATACCTTCAGATATACAAAATCTCCCTTGTTAAACACCAATGGTCTACATCATTTATCTGCATAACTCTTTTGTCGTGTAATCGAGTCGGTTTCAGGCAGGAGTCAACTCCTTGAGTCGGCTCAGCTGATTTTCTTGGACCTAGGCAGGCAGCCCGGCTTGGCAGGCCATAAGGGGTCGGCTTAGCCGACCCAAGCAGTCCTCTAAGCCGACTGGGCATAGGAGTAGGCTTAGCTGATTGCAGGAGTCAGCTAAGCTGACTAGGCGTCGCTTGCCGTGGCTCGTCGTCTTCTCTGTGTGTTTCGCTTGCTATTTTGTTGCATCATTGGACCTCTGATATGTCCTTGATATTATAACTTGTTGTAGTGTCCAAAATCACCTTAGGAAATTTTTTGTGTCAACATGTGCCCCTATTTTCAGGTGAATGATTCATGAACCTAGAAAACACGGTTTAAGAACGTAAGCCAACAAAACACAAATCCGTTAAATCTCTTTCAGAGATCATCAAATGAAAGCATCGGTTCTTAATGTCCCTAAGCGTTTAGCAAAATCAAGAATGGACTCATCACGCCCTTGACGAACCGATGTAAGGTGAGATAATCTAGTTTCATGGACTCCATTATAAACGTGATTATGAAATTTTTCCTCTAGTTCAGCTAATGAACCAATAGAACAATGCGGTAATGAAGTAAACCATGCAAAAGCTGTACCTGTAAGAGATAAAGGAAAATGATGAACATTCATAAAGTCTTAGGTACTAGCTTCGCCCATTTGTTCAAGAAACATGCTAATAGGCTCCATAGATGATCTACTATAGTCACCACTACCCTCCAACCATCAGGAGCTTTCATAAAATCAAAGCGAGAAGGGTACGACTTGCAATATGTAGTCTTACTTGGCTTAATTTGCACTCCCAAGCTCTCCTCAATGGATTTAGATAATTCATCTTTAAACTGATTCAAATTATCACTAAAATCAGTACCAGGAGCTACAACGACATTATTAAGCATAGGAATTTGACTTGGTGACTTCGGCGGGTTAGAAAGAACCTTATTTTGCACCGCCAAAGCTCGATTCACGTTGGTTTATGATCATGTGTTACGAGCCAAATTTTGGCCATAAGTGACCAATTGCAAAGATGGGCCAACATCACCTAAATTGTGCTTATCGGTTTCAAGTACCAAAGAGCCTAATATGGCTTTATTTGCCACTGCATATAGACCTTGATTCTCATAATACTTATAAGGCCTACCTTACTGAGGTTGTTTAGAAGTGGAAGTTTCAGCCAATTGATCTACATAATCAGCCATCTTACCCTCTAACTTATCAAAATGTGGCATAATCATATCAACATCCGACATAAGATTATTGCCAATAACTTTCTTATCATCTTCTAACATAGTAGCAAAATTGGCATGAGTAAGGTAAGGATCTACCTCAATATTTACCTTTTCAGTGGGCTTTTCAGCAGCCTCTACCTCGGAGTCATGAGATGCAGTAGTAGTAGCTTCTCCAAAGGCAGGTTCACGGAATTGAGTAACCTTATCGTGCCGATTCTTGATACAGCTCTCCAAGAAAGCCTTGATATCGACATCGAGCTTGGCTTGAAGTTTCTGGCACAACTCATCAGGAAGCTCATCCATAGATTGCGGGAAGATGAAAGTTGCCCTCATTGAAAGGATTAGTCTTGTCACCCATCATCACCTTTGAGCGCCATCTTCTTAGCAGATTGGTTTTGACTCTTCTTCCCTAGCGGAGTCGCCAAAAAGCATGTAGACGTCGGTGGGTGTACGAATCACACACGAGCAGGGGCTAGCACGCCCAAGAGATTGCAAACAACCTAGATAGCAGCAAGAACGCAGCATGATCGATAAAACCGATCTAGAGACCGGTTAGGCTGATGTTGAGCTCGTTCTTGGCTTGATAGATTACCAAACTTCTTCCGAGAAGACGTGTCGGGGAGGAGCACGTGGAGGGTGTCCTAGGACCAGCAAGGCCGTCTAGAATGCCGTCGGATCTCGCCGGGAGACACGACGAACAACAGCAGGGGTTGGTAAAGGGGTAAAGGGTGTAGTAGATTGATTTTTTGACGATTGGATAGTTGAGAACTCAATCGGCCGTGATCCTCTCATATATATATAGAGAGATGGTCTTATCCCAGGAGAAAACAAGTCCAAATCGTAATATCTAAGTTTTCCACATAAAAAACAAGCCAAAACCAACTTTTGGGCGTAACCGAGTCGGTTTTCCAGGTGGGAATCGGCTTAGCCGACTCCTTGAGTCTGCTAAGCCAATTTTCGTGGGCCTAGGCAGATAGCCCTGGCCGGCCAGGGGGGATCGGCTTAGCCGACGGGGCACAGCTCGTCGTGGCTTGTCGTCTTCTTCGCGTGTTTCACTTGATATTTTGTTGCGTCGTTGGACCTATGATATGTCCTTGATATTTATAACTTGTTGGTAGTGCCCAAAATGACCTTAGGATATTTTTGAGTGTCAACACAAATCTATGTACTTTGCTTATGAATGGAGCATAACCTTTATTCTTTATTAGGGGGATAAAAAGCAAACTGAAATAAGCACACAAACCGGTTTCACATCCTTCTAATTTTACCCAAATAAGCACACAAATAAATATGAAACACACCGTACCAATAGTTGCAGGAAACAGGAAGTCAAAACGTAAGCAAACAAACAAATCTTAATTTTACCCCTTTTTTTCCTTGGAATTTCTGTGATTTTAAACGTTGCCTGAAGCGTTGTTGTCCTTTGACTGCTGCTGTTTTTTTTGTCCTCCTCAGATGGAGGGGTATCGCCGCTGCCGCCGTTGTCGAAGCCGACGCCGCGTCTTCTGGTGGGGAAGATCATGAAGACGAAGCTGGACAGGAGCGCCAGCCCCAGCGGCGCGTTCCTCAGCAGCTCCTTGACGTTCTTCATGTGGTCGCTGTCCAGATCCGGGACGAAGCACTTCTGGAGCCCGACGTCACCCATGGCTATGGAGATGAAGACGATGGCGGTGAAGAAGGCATGGACCCAGTCGAGCGTCTTGAGGCGGCGCTCCTTGAGCTCGCCCCCGAGCGCCTTGAGCAGCTCGCGCTCCTCCCTCTTGGTGAGCCCGAACACGTTGAGGCGGCGCGGGAGCGCCACGCCGTAGTAGATCTTGCCCTTGTGCACGATGCTGTCGGTGAAGGTGAGGAAGATGCAGGCGGCGGTGAGGAAGGCGACGAGACAGGCGCTGAGCCACTTGTTGGCGACGTTGCAGGCGCCCTGGTTGGTGAAGGACGCGGACAGCGTCTGGAACACCAGCACCGCGCCCGACGGCAGCAGCTTCGCCAGGTTCGCCGACACCGACAGCACCTTCTCGGCGGCCACGTTCGCCTTGCTGGATTTCGCGTCCATGGCATCGGCGACGCGCTCACCAAGGTTACTACTGCCTGTCGTCGCGTTGTTACGTCGTCCTGTCCCCGTGGTATCATCGCAATTGTCTGTTGTCTGCGCTCTTGCTTCTGGGTTGATGGCGTTGTTTGCCATCCGTATTTCTTTGTGGTGATTGAGAGTCTAGCTAGCTAGCTAGCTCGCTGGTTAGCTGTTGCCTCTGCCTACTCACTCGCACCTCTTGATCGCTGTGGAGCTGGGCAAGAGGACGATCCATGCATTGCTGCTATTTATATAGGCGAGAACCATTGTTGCTAATTCGTGTCCTACAATTAACATTTGATCTTACGTAATGCATTGGAGCATGGATGCATGGCCCATATATGTGCGTATCCAGTCTTAATAATTAATAAAGCGGCGGCTTAACTCTAGTACCCTACAAGCCGGATCATATCCTTTCTCTTCTTTTGTGACTGGGAAGAAACATTTCTACTTTTGCTGTCTTGCAGGAGGCTGAATCCACTGCTTCGGGATGCTTGTCGTTGCACATGTAGCCATGTAGGGCATCCGGCATCATTAGAAAAAACTTTTCATGACCCGCGTAATTGAGTTCCCTAGCTAGTCCTACAAACCAAACGAGTGAGCTGTCTAGTTGCATATGGAGTCTCTCGATTTTCGATCAACACAAGAAAAGATCTTGCCTCTTCTGTTAAGTTTTTTTTTTATCACTAGCGCTTTGTAAATCCATCGTTTTAAATCGCGGCAATCCAAGAGTTGTCATGAGATGGTAAAAACACTTCATATGCATACATCAAATATGGGAATAAACTACTCCTGCATTGATGTCGTATTTTAATGTATTGGCCTATATAGATTCTACTGCTAAATCAATATTGAACTTTTTGTAGCACCAGATTCACATTTCAAAAATTAGAAAAACAAAATCATTGGCAAAACCCGGTGCTGAAACTTAATTGTTTTGTGAAATCTCAAACTAAAAGTTGCTGATGATTTTATTATTGTGGAAAAATATGATTCTGTTCAAAATAGGGATATGCATATATAATTTTGATTTTGCTAAATCTCAGTCCGCAAACATTCAGTTGTACAATTTACTTTATTATAAATTTTAGGTATATTTGATAGGTTTCAAGAAAAACTAAACGTAAACTATACCTAAGAACAAGCACATACACTACTGGAAACATGGTCTTTGTCGAGTGCAAACTGCTTTGCCGAGTGTCAAAAATTGAGCACTCGGCAAAGAATTCTTTGGCGAGTGCCGGGCACTCGGCAAAAAAGGGCACTCGGCAAAGGACTTCTTTGTCGAGTGCCAGGCTCTCGGCAAAAGCGCGGCACTCGGCATAGGCTGCCCCGCGTAACAGTGTTTGGCCACGTTCTTCTTTGCCGAGTGCCTGCTGTTAGGCACTCGGCAAAGATCTTTTTTTTGGAAAATACTTTGCCGAGTGCCCCTGACACGGCGCTCGGCAAAGATTCAATTTTTTTTTTGAAATATCTTTGCCGAGTGCCTAACAGCTTAGGCACTCGGCAAAAGGAGGAACTAAAAAAAGTATATTTTTTTAAATACATTTGCCGAAGACACTCGGCAAAGAGGAAATTTCTAAAAAAAATTCAAAAAAACTCTTTGCCGAGCGTCTTATTCTTGGCACTCGGCAAAGACCCCCTTTACCGAGTACCATGCCCCGGCGCTCGGCAAAGTTTTTTTTGTTTTTGGCCTCCAAATTTTTTGTGCAACCCTTTTAAAGTACCAGGAACTCCTCGTTAGAATTTGGGGATTTTTTTGTAGTTTTTTGATATATTTAGTTACTTTATTTCATTTACTTGAATTTTTTAAAAATATAAATTTGAACTGCACGTGGTACGAATAATGAAATTTAATGATTCAAAAAATGATAGTCATGTTACTGAGTGTAGTGTGAGGCCGTATCCAGGAACGGACCCAAAATTTCGGACATCTTGTTCAAAAAACATGACCGCGAACTTACGTGCGAAGTGTTTTTAAATTCTATAAAAAGCAAACGAAGTCCAAAAATCATGAAACTTGTTGAGATGTCGTGATATCGTATGTGGAGGCTATGATAAAAATTTTAGAAGATTTCGTGCACGTTGTCACGTACGATGCTTAAAAACCAAGACATCTCTACATGGGCGGTTCTGGCTTGGCGACGGCGTCATCGACAGGCCTCTGCTCCCTCTCTCTCCCAGATCTGAGCACGGAGCACGAGCGAGAGCCCGGCCATTCGCACACGGCCGACCGCTGCACAGCACCGGGTCGACGCACTCTGAGGTTATTCCTGTTTTACTCGTCATACATTGATCTTTACACACCTTAATTAGCTTTACATTACTGAAATATTAGAGTGAAATATTGCAGGTCCGGTTGGAACAAGAAATGAGGCAACGTCAGGAGCTAGAGGCCGGGTAGCAGAGGATGGCAGCCCAGCTGGAGGCCGAGCGGGCCGAGCGGCAGGCCCAGGCGCAGAGGCTGACGGACATTACGGAGTTCCTACAAGGACTTGGGCAACGTGTGGGCTTCTCTCTGCCATCTGGGCTATTGGTTCCACCTCCGCCTCCGCGTCCTGCAGTTCCAGCTACTCCTATGAGTATGGAAGTTTTTACTTTCGCTTGTATTTGCTTGTATGGCCTCTACCTTTCTAGATTAGCTATTCCAAATAATCTTGTCTCACATGCAATCTTTTCTCCTTTATGCAGTCTCCATCTGATGGTGGTTCGAATAATCTACCTCATGCACCTCCGAATGATAGAGCTGGGCCTTCACCACAGTCGCAGTGGCCGAGATGAGTGCACGTTGTATTTTTTTCATTTGTTATTCACTTGGTGATGGACTTGTGATATACTTGTGATGCACTTATGGACTTTGATAGACTTGTGGATTTATTTGGATGGACTTGACCACTTATTATTATATATATGATATATATTATGATGGATGTGATATGTGCGGATGGATGTGTGGATGGATGAGATATATATGTGATGAATGAGATATATATGTGATGGATGAGATATATATATGTGATATATGTTTGTATGAATTTATTTGTCATGATGGAATGTAAAAAAAATTAAAAATTATCATTTTGGGTTACTTTGCCTGAGTGTTGCACTCGACAAAGGACCCCGTTGCCGAGTGCCATGGTCATAGCACTCGGCAAAGCTGGAAAAATGGGCGCTCAGAAAACCATTTTCCAGCTTTGCCGAGTGCCATGACCATAGTACTCGGCAAAGAATTTTTTTAAAAAAAAATCAAATTTTGCCGAGTGCCGGACAGAGGGCACTCGGCAAAGAATTTTTAAAAAAATTCAAGCTTTGCCGAGCTCCGGCCAGGGGGCACTCGACAAAGAATTTTTAGAAAAAAAAATAAAAACATCTTTGCCAAGGGCCGGATAGAGGGCACTCGGCAAAGAATTTTTTTAAAAAAATAAAAAATCTTTGTCGAGTGCCTGCGACCGTCAACGGGGCCGACACCGTGACGGTTGCTTTTCTTTGCCGAGTGCCCCAGGGGCTCTCGGCAAAGCCTTTGTCGAGTGCCCGATAAAAGACACTCGGCAAAGAGGACTTTGCCGATCAATTTTTTGTCATGTCTTCTTTGCCGAGTGCCGCACTCGGCAAAGGCTTTGCCGAGTGCAATTTGGCCTTTACCGAGTGTCTCAGACACTCGGCAAAGAACCTGAATCCAGTAGTGATAGGGTCGGTTCATTTTTCTTATTTTCTGTTTTTTATTAATCTCATAATTATGTTAGGCATAGTCTCTTTGATTTAATCTAAGTCGTTACATAATTGAAAGATTCAACACTATATGTCTTTTTTCTAAATTATTATCTTGCAGTTGTATTAGGTATGGATTCTTTTCATTAATCTAGCCTGTGATCATCATAAAATATAATGGTGCAGGTTTTTTTTCTTTATTCCGATTAATCTTGAATTTTTAAACCGTCTCAACTAATGAATTTTTGGGTTAATCTAGGCCATTAGATTATCATAAAATTCAATGACATAGATTTTTTTCTCTTTTTTCTTATTAATATATTGTAACTCTCTGGACGAACGTGAAAGATTCTTTTAATGACATGTCACGAGCCGTCCTGCATAATTTTTCTAGGAGGCTAGCTGTAACCCCGGCAATGTTCATGTTGTGGCGTTGGATAGAGCCAGCATCTTCCACATGTACGTGCAGAGTAGCCTTTTTAAAATTAAAGCCTATGCACTTAATTCTAACAAGCTAAGCACGCTTGGAATTGATACCACTGACAGATGGAGCTTTAGTTTCCTTTTTGTTGCTCTAAATTAAAGAAACGGAGTACACAATACAATTATGGAACAGTCTCATGTTTTAGTATATCAAGTTTGATCAATTATAAATAAAAATTATAAATATTTATAATATCAAATAAATACTATTAGATTAGTTACAAAATGTATTTACATAATAAATTGATTGGGAGCTATAAATGTGAATACTATTTACTAAAAACTTGGTTAAATGTGAAGCGCTTAATCTAGGAGGCTAGCTTTAACCCCGGCAATGTTCATGTTGTGGCGTTGGATAGAGCCAGCATCTTCCACATGTACGTGCAGAGTAGCCTTTTTAAAATTAAAGCCTATGCACTTAATTCTAACAAGCTAAGCACGCTTGGAATTGATACCACTGACAGATGGAGCTTTAGTTTCCTTTTTGTTGCTCTAAATTAAAGAAACGGAGTACACAATACAATTATGGAACACTCTCATGTTTTAGTATATCAAGTTTGACCAATTATAAATAAAAATTATAAATATTTATAATATCAAATAAATACTATTAGATTAGTTACAAAATGTATTTACATAATAAATTGATTGGGAGCCATAAATGTGAATATTATTTACTAAAAACTTGGTCAAATGTGAAGCGCTTAAACTAACACGCATACCATAGTTGCATCCTTTTAGGTAGAGAGGTTAGTATTTATTTTCTGAGACCATGAAGAAGTTACAGAAAAGTGCCATGTGTAGCGATTAGGGCAGTCCTAAAGGCGAAACTAATATATAGTTTCTATGACATGTCATGTCATATATATAGACACCACTTATAACTCATAATACACAATGTCTAATAATTATGGCTATAAAATGAACTCTAGTTACATTTCTCCTCTCTTTTCCGATCGTCTTCCTCCCCACTCTCTTATTTTGTCTTGGTAAGAGTTTTTATGTATTGCGTCAAAAAAAAAGAGATTTTTATGTAGTTTTTTAAACTTTGGTTTTTGTGAAAGACCTAGTTTCTCACATGAGATCCTGTTTCTTGTAGTTTTCATCTCTCTCACTTCTTAATATTGTTAACCACATCAGCAAAATATAGTACGTGACATGATATTAAATGATATGGAAACTATTCTAGTCATAGCATTGAGAGCCCTTAGGTTAGTCTTAGTAGGGGTTTCATAGGAGTTTCATAGGTATTAAATAAGATGATATGACATAGTATAGATGAAAAGAGATATGATAAAAGTTTCGTGGGATAAAAAAAGTTTCGTGGGGATAAAAACTTGTCTACACTGTTTTCAAGATGGAGGAGTCTTGAAAACTGGGAGATGAAACCCCCGCTGAGAATAACCTTAGCAATTAAGTATAGCCATCGTAGCCTTTATGATTGATGAATGAGGGATAAGATATATAGTAATTGGAAGTAATATGGTACTTTTTAAGAAAAACGAAAGAAAGTGGGCTGGTGGGAACCTGTAAACTGCTTTCGGCCTGATATGTTAGGTAGGTTGGTTTTTGGAGTTTAAAAACTACACCTGCTGTTCCAAATTGTAAGTCATTTTGGCTCGTTTAGATTCATAGATTTTACTATGTATCTAAACATAACATTTTTTTTGCACAAGACATAATATACATTTAGATGTATAGCAAAAGCTATGTACCCACAAAATTCAAAATCACTTACAATTTGGAATGTAGGGAGTAGATGAAAGCCCACGTGTTGCTGCCAAAAATTTGTAGTAGAGCATATAATGAGGAATAGAGTGGAAAGTTTTTTTCTAGGTAAGGATGAGGGCATTCACACGTCTTTTTACATTTTTGTCATATTCAACTGTTAAAAATGGATGATAAAATGCAAATGTGTTTGCGATGACTGCATAGGAACTGTCCGAAGTCTTTGCTCCAGCAATCGAAATCAGCGTATCACGCATAGGGAATCAGAAGGAAGCATACACAGATTTATACTGGTTCGGGTACATGGTACCCTACGTCTAGTTGGGAGTAGATCTCTTATCTAGTATGCTTGAATTACAAGGGGCTGCTGATGACTAGTTGTCTATGCAATGTAGGATACCGATCGGGGCTCTCCTCACTCCTCCTATGTAGTCCAGGGGGTTGGGTTATAGATAGAGTCCCGATCGGATTACATGTGGATTTCCTAGATCGTTACAAGAAAATCTACCAGATAGAGTTGGTTTCTAGGTATATATTGTTATGCCTTGTCTTTCAAGTAGACGAGATACTCGTCTAGTTTAGACTTCTTGTGTAGCCTGCTTGCTGTTATGGTGTCCATATCACCGACAGAAAGCTACTGTCTTGCCTCTTGTCTTGAAATGCTAGATGCAGCAGGCTTGCCTTTGCGACTAACTAGAAGGTACTGCAAGAATAGTGGAAAGCCATTGTGCATAGTAAGGTAGCACCGTAGCAATATAGTTAATAAAAGAGAAATAAATGGCTGAGTGAGAAGTACATGCTTTGCTCTTGGCCTGTGGCGTTTGTTTGATCCAAAGCAATAATATGCTATTATTTTTCTAGACAGATGATGGATGCCACTCAAATTTTTACCAAGGAGTATGCGAGCAATGAATTTGCATGATTGACTCTTTATTGACAGTGTTTTATGCCTGCAATTAGCGTAATGAGTATTGGTAGAAAATGGTCATAGTCTCCTACAACTAAAAAGAACAAAGCGTGGATACTTTTTTGTGCGACATTTGTTTTGGGTCTGCCTCTTCACCCCCTGTGACCACGACTTCCCTCCAGCCACCGCGACTTCCCCCGTGCGACCCCTCTCCGTGCCGCCCCTCCCTCTCCCTCTCTCTCCTTCCCTCTCGCGATCGATCTGATCCCTCGCGTCGTTGTCCGCCTCCATCGCGCACCGTTCGCCTCTTCCCCTCGCACCGTCCTCCACCTCCACCACACGCCCTCTGCTTCACCCCCGTGCCGCCCCTCCCTCTCCCTCTCTCTCTCTCTCCTTCCCTCTCACACTCGGATCTTGCTCAGCACTCACAGAGGCGCGCTGTGATGGGCCTCACAGCGGACCTCCATGGCGGAGCATAGCAGCAGGGGGACACCGTCGCCGTACCCCGGGAGGAACTCGGTACCCCACGCTCGTCGTTGCTGCTCGGTGAGAGAAACGGGGGGTCGTCACGTGCCCTAGGGCTTGCCTTCCTACTCCAATTTGGTACACCAATAGTTTGATTTTGTTTTTCTGAATGCCTTCATTTGTGTTGTAGGTACTGTTCAACTTGCTTCATAGGTCACCACGAGGTAGGCCGTTGCGCAGCTTCGTGGTGCTCAATTAATGTGCGTGCCAGTTGATATGGTGTTCAATCCGCAAACGCCCACCACACCAAGGTCACATGCATTACAACAAGTACGTCAGGTTTGTGCTTCTTGGGATTCAATTTATATGTGTTGGTTGTTTAGTTATTTTGTACCAACTAATTCTAGGTTACCTGCAAAATGGATCTGCAGCTGGTGATGCGGAATATTTGTCGAGGCTATGGTGGCCCTCTGCATGTATGCTTCTCTTTAATATTTGGTAGCCTGCATTGATCTTAGAAATCATATTCTTCATGGATTCACCATAGATGCAACCATATGGTTTGGTAGGATATGGTCTTGGAAATGCAACCATATAAGATTTCAAATGTAATTTCACCATCTATGTATGTATTCTTGCTAATTAATTAATTTGGCATCATTGGACTTCTGGTCTGAACTTTCCTAACTCAGTGTGCAAAATAAAGCAAATCTCTCTCCATCTTCATCTAAATAATGTGTTTTAGATTAGAAGATGCCTGCTAGGTTGCCTTATTCTGTATTGGGAAGTTCTCTGAGATGAAACTTGTGAGTTAGTTTCAGAAGATGTCTGGCTGGATGCTTTATGAATTTGTTTGACGCTACACAATAAGATTTTGGTTCCTGAAAAGAAAAATACTACCTCATGGAGATGGAATAGGTTAGTGCTGATCAAACCAGAATTCAACATCAGTAAGCACATATTCTAGATTAAGAATTTATTTTATGGAGGTGCTTAGATTTTTAATAACTCTGGTCATGATACAACTTCCTTTGTTATTATTCTATTTACTTTTTGAGGAAGCAGTACTTATCTTCTGTTCTAGGGAAAATAGAGCACCAGCAACAGCAACATCTCCAACATCTCGAAAGTTTTCATTTAGTGTCGCCGCCGCTATGATTTCTGGTTTTGATAAGCATCTATGTTTATTAGTAGTTGAGGCTGCACAGTTGTTGGAGGATGCAAGGGCAGTTCTAGAGTAGGAGTGTGGTGCTTCTCATCCTGATATTGTTGGTGTGTACATTAATCTTGCTGGAATCTATGATGCCATGGAAAGGTCGTGTCATAACTTGTTCTTCTACAACCTAGAGTCATTTTTAGCAACTAAGACAATAGCACAACACTTAGCTGGTGCTTGAAAGCTTCAGGAGCTATTGCTTTTGGACACACCTCTGCTGCTGCATCAGGTTGCTACTGAATTTACCTGACTATGCTTGTCTGGTTGTTTCGTTTAGCTATTTTGGGGGTGCACAGATTATACTTGCTACTAGACATGACCATGCTTGCATTTTCATCCATAGTGCATAGATAGTTTCAGATGCACTTCCAAAGATTGTTCCTTATATGCTCATATGAACGCCGGAGCTGTGGCCAAGTGCAGTGTAAGCTACATTCTACCTGCTATGTGTTTGTTAAAATGTCTACACATAACTAGATGCTAAATTAGCCCTCCTGATTTAGAACACATGTTTGTGCCAGTTCACCCCTCCCATTAACTACCATCTCCACCACATGGTTCTGGTGCTTGAAAGCTTCAGGAGCTATTGCTTTTGGACACACCTCTGCTGCTGTATCAGGTTGCTACTGAATTTACCTGACCATGCTTGTCTGGTTGTTTCGTTTAGCTATTTTGGGGGTGCACAGATTATACTTGCTACTAGACATGACCATGCTTGCATTTTCATCCATAGTGCACAGATAGTTTCAGATGCACTTCCAAAGATTGTTCCTTATATGCTCATATGAACGCCGGAGCTGTGGCCAAGTGCAGTGTAAGCTACATTCTACCTACTATGTGTTTGTTAAAATGTCTGCACATAACTAGATGCTAAATTAGCCCTCCTGATTTAGAACACATGTTTGTGCCAGTTCACCCCTCCCATTAACAACCATCTCCACCACATGGTTTAGTGCCATACTGTCAAGCAAGATGGCATATTCAGATTTCATGAAATACACTAGCAAATCTGTAGTTGCTTGTATTGTGACTCTATCCTTTAAAACTTCATTCATGTCAAGATATCAGCTATTCTATTTTTTAGTACCAAGTAGAATGAATATGAAAACTATATCTAGAAAAGTTATGCATACACAAAGATAAGTATTGAATTTGATTTAATTCAAAACATTGCTTTAGATAGTGGTTTTGGTTTTATAAAAGTACATATTTCCTTTTTTTTACTGGAGTGTCCAGACGTCTGCTGCCAGTTAGTGTTCGTAGGAAAGGTAATATGTAATGTTTGCAACTATAACCTCAGGCAGGATACATCGAAGGTGGCCCTGGGCGAGGAGGCTGACACAGTATGAACCTAGAAGGAGGTCAAGCCTGCAAGCAAGGTCGTTGACATCTCCAATCATGGAAGAGCATGGATGCCCTTGCTAGGACCCAATCTATGAGCTCACAACGGTTACTGTGAGTGAAACTGAAACCTACCTCTTAAGGTACTTCTGATTTTGGTAGTAATTTTAAGAAATTAACTACAGTATGGATTGACTATTTATGATGCATTGTTTCGGTGGAGGCTGAAATTTTATGATGTATTGAGCATTTAGTTTCCGAATCCACAATTTTTTCATTTAAACTCTGTATTTTATTTGTGCCATTTGAAGAAAACAATCATTGCGATTAGTATTTCATATATGAGTTCCCAAATATTTTTTTGGCTGCTGCTAAGTGTGAAGAACATCTTTACTAACACACTAATTTTTTAACTGTAACTCTTGCTTCATAAGTACGTATCTACATTTTCTTTATGTAGAGATAGTATTGGCATTTACTTTATGTAGAAATAGTATTGGCAATCTGCATTTTTCCAACACATGACCTGAAGGATCAGCAAGAGCAGTTCCTCTTTGATGAAATGCTGGCATGAACACCTACAGGGTTGTGGTGTTCCTAGAGGGTGCTGGAAACATGCATGATATCATCCTTGATGGCTCCTTCATGCTTCTGGTGACACAACAGAGTGAGTTTTTAGCCATCTTCGTTGATCCATAAAGGCATGGTTATGAAAAATTAGGAGCACCATCCCCAGTTTTATTTGTTATATACATCAGGTAAAAAGGAAATTTGGATCACTGATAAATGGATGCAGCTTAGTGTTTTTGACACAGCTAAATAATGATTATAGAGAGCCTTTAAGTTTCATTGGAATGGATGTGATGGTACGAGTGTTTTCCTTGCTAAATTAGATGGTTTGGTTGTGCAAAATAAGGTTATGCAGAGATCTATATATATTTGGTTCGGTTGGAGAGGGTATATATTAATTTTCTCACTGTTAAATTGAAGCTTCTTAACATACTGAGAGTAATACAAATGTGCTAACCATCAGATTCACTAATATGTATCTAACTTCCTTTTCATTAGCTTTTATTTGTTTCATTAATTTTTCGCTATCATGTCCTAGTTTTTACTTGTGCAGCTATTATTATTATTATTTTTTATTATTATTATTATTATTATTATTATTATTATTATTATTATTATTATTATTATTATTATTATTATTATTATTATTCCCTTTCTGAAACTAAGGTCGCTGATTGCAACCAGCAGCCTATGCAAGCTTGTCAAAATGGCAGATCATGACCAGCTATACGGACACACTGGCGGTGTCGTCCCAATAGGCAGTGATTGTTGAGATGGTAATTTTTTTAATCAAGCACAGCATTATGAACAACTGTGGCTAAAGTTGGTGACCCCGTCATGCCATCTGCCCTCCCCATGAACCCGAGCACCGTGTCCAGTCCTAGGTGTTTAGAAGGATTGCAATTGTAATCATGAATCACATGTTTTAATCTGCTTCAAGGCAATGCAAGTTATTTCTAGATTTATGCTAGCCTGCAAATTCTACAGTGAGGTATGTGGTTATGGCATTCAAATTCCAACTATGATTTGGTTTACAAGATTGATTTATTAACTAGCAGTGCTTCTGGGATATTTGGGGTTAAATTTATTTTTGATTAATTCTTGTATATGAAGACTAACTGATGTGCTGCTAAGGTACCAGGCTGCTGGGAAATTTGGGTTTAAATTTATTCTTATTTAATTCATGTATATGATGACTAACTGATGTGCCGCTAAGGTATCAGGCTAAGAGAAAGAGAAGATCAGTAAACCAGCAAACTCCATTAATGAAACATGCGGCAATGACCTTACTTGTCAAATTAAAATGATACTATGAAACCACTTATATTTTGACAAAAGACAATTTTGGAAGAGAGAAATAGTAGTGCACCGCCTTCACCCTTTACCACGGTTGGCTCTAGGAAATCATCCAATGAGCCACTATACTGTTTTAACCACGTTTATAAACCCTGCTTGATATATGTTTGAGTTGAGAATTAGTTTTTTAATGCCTAATTTGGTAATGGAGTCGCTATATAATGGACATGCATATTGTGCCATGTACCCATTGTAAATGTTTTTGCTTGCTACCCCGTTTGGGTATGTTGAAATAAAATCATGCATGGGGCTATTTCTCATATTGTCATAATGTTAGAAAGGTAACAATACAAGTTTCTAAACTCACAAGAACATATGTAATGTTCCTTCTCTAACGCATTTTTTGCCTTCATCTTAAGTAGGTCCAGATTGTAATCCTGCAATGGCAAGGCAGCGACAACACTAAGACATGAGTACACTAGTGTGGTGATGGTGGAGCTCTATTAGAGATGCAAACATGTGGATATAGGGTTAAGAAGAGTGGTGTTGGTATGGAATTTGTCTTATATGAGAACAAATTAAAATCTCAATGTATCACTTTATTACGAGGGAATTTAGACATTTGGTATCATCTACTGTGGCAGAACCTCCTAAATTATAGGACCCACATGCACTTGTCACTGTCCAACGACCTCTGACGACTATGCATATGTTCCTGGTAACTTAAGAAGACTGTTGGGTGTCCTCGAGGAACCCCAAATCATCTACGATTTCCGAGCAGGATCCCATTACAGAGTCATTGCAGTATTACAACCTTTATTCAAATATCTACATTAGAGTAAAATAGCGGAAGTCTTACGATAACTTAGTTTACAAACCAGTTGTTTCAAACCTTACAAACTAAGTCCGATAATTATTACAAACCATAGTAGTAGTGGAGTGGTATTAGTAACATAATACAAACACACAACATAAGTATCCTACCCAAGGATCACACATTCACTTATTGTCATCGACCTGAACAACAGTCATGCAGCACGGTTCAAAATAGACCTGCTCATGAGGCTCACCTGCAACAAGGGTCAACGAACCCTGAGTACAAAAGTACTTAATAAGACTTAATCGAAATAAAACTGAGAAGACTCGGGAATGCAGGCTCAGGGATTCAAGGTATGGCTTTAGCAATAGTCAAAGTTCTTTTGCGTAAAAGCTCTCTAATAAGACTCTTTATATCAACATTTTTATCTTCAAAAAGATCATATACAAAGTTGACATGGTCCGTAATGAGATCATGAAACTTCATATCCAACACTTTCTCAAACCTTACTCAAGTTCTAGTTATTAAACTACGATGATGAACAGTGAGTTGAGTCTCCATAACTGAGGAGCAACGACGATTTGAACCGATTAAAACCTAGCTGGGGATTCCAGACCACACGACATATGCAGGTCCCTGACCTACATATACCAACCTACCCTCAGGTCCCCTAAAATAAGAACGGGTCCGCGCCACCCGAGAATACAGTAATCCACCAATCCAGCCCATTGCCACGTGGGTACACACTATTCCCGCCATCTCTCCACTCCTAGTGCATGAGTAGCCATTCTCGTAATAGAATAGCCGAGTTAAGGCTTACCAGAGTATGTGGTTAGTACTACAAAGTCTCACCTCATGCAATTCAACAACGGACGGACCTTAATCGACACAGGTGGAAAGAAGCCGCTCACAAGACCTCCATGTCTTGTGGCTCTCACACACCGAGTCTGCCCGGTCTAGATTTATTATTCCACAAGCTCGTATCACATGATAACATAAGTAACCAAACGTAACCAAAGATCCATTTAAAACCCGCGGGTGACAGGTAATCACCCGACTTTTATATGTCTAAGCATGGCTAAGCATAACTAGGCATTTATGAAGTAAAACTGGTAACATGGTAGATATGGAAAAACAAGGTTGGTAATGCACCAATTAGGTTTCCACTTGACTCCTAATCACTTAATGCAGTATATAAAAGCGAAAGCGATAAAAATTTATAAAACACAAGGTAGGTTTAAATGCATCCGGGGCTTGCCTTGGTTCACGGAAAAGTCAGGTTCCTGAGACGTTCCACAATTATCACATCCGACCTCAACAGATGGATTAACCTCCTCCGCAACTTGATTAACTACCACGTGTTCACCTTCGTTCACTACACGTAGTAATAATGCCATGTTTAACGTGTTGCGAGATACAAAATATGATGCTCGATGATGGATGCAAAATTAACGACTTGAATACAACTTTCCTTCGCGGTACAGTTACAAGTCAAACTAACTAAACCTTTTTCATAACACATACTTCAATTGCCAAGGATCATTACCAACTAATGACCCAAGGTCATCACTCAATCCAAAATTCAAACAAAACCTAAATCATTAAAGGTTACTATTTGCTTTTATGAATTAATTATTTAATTCAAAATTATGAAATAAATCAACTTGTTCCAATTGAGCTCAAAATTTTTGTAAAGGTTATCACATGATAACTAAGTGGCAAAACAATTTTATAATTTTTGGATAATTAATTAAGACTAGAAAAATCATGTAAACCCATTTATTAATTAATTGAGCAATTTTTATCACATTCAAAATTACTGAAAAACAATATTTAATATTTTTATTAAATAATATACATCACATAGAGGTCACACAAAAATTTTCATAATTTTTGGAGCTCTAAATAAATCTACATAAAAATAACAAATCACATCACTATTCATTCAAATCTGAAAAAGAAAAATTCCATTTTGAAACCCTGAGTCACTGACAACCCGACCCCACATGTCATCCTCTACCTCCCGCGCTGACCACGGTGACAGCGGCTTTGACCGGCAAAATCTCGCCGACGGCGAGATCTACGGCGACGACCAAGGTACTAACATGATCACTACATCACGGCGCATTGATTTGTGGCACAAGCGAGACCAATTACGGACTGGACCGAGCACTATGCTGGCCATGGCGGACACGGCGGCTCGGTGGCGCTACGCCGATGAAACTAAGCCAGAAATGGTGAAACAAACAACACAGAAAGAACCAGGAGCTCACCCCGAACGCACTAGAGCAGAAAGCTGGATTGAAAGAGCAACGGATGAGTGGTTCGACGTGCACAGCACCCATGGCGGAGCAACGATCGTCGGTGGCGGCGTTCCGACGACTGCGGTGGTCAAAAGGATCAAACAACCGGTCATAGAGCATCACAGGATCAAGGCGAAGCTAGAGCTATGCTGAGCAAGGACAAAAACGCACCGCGGAGCTCTGGTTTACGGCAACGCGCTCGCGATGGCGGTGCTGCCGGCCGCAAGGAAGAAGAGCAATGAATGGCGTTTTCCGGCGAATTCAAGCTGCAATGGCAGGTCAGCTGAGTGCGCAAGGAGCAAGCGGAGCTCAGACGGTGCTTTGCCGAGGCTGGTTTGCGCTGAGGAGGCGATGCGAGCTCGACGGAGCTATGGCGACGGCATCAGGAAAACAGAGGAGGAGAAACGAGACGAACGGCGACGGCACAAGCTATATATGACGGCCAGGAAGCAAGAGGAAACCACGACGTGGACTTCTCCACGCCAGCACGGAGCCGAAGACACCACGAACGCGCCTGGAACGCCGAAGAAGGGCCGCCGGCGGTGACAGCTGCCCGACGGCACTGTTCTAATTATTTACCAAAATGCCATTCGTTTTAAAATCCAAATTACTCCCAAATTTATGTAATAACTCAAAAATCTCCAAAAATAAAAGTTGTTCAAAATCCAAAGTTCTACAACTTTGCTTTTATAACTACCCCCTAATTCGGTCTACATTTTGAAATGCAAATTTGAATTCAAATAGGGGACATTTAAAGAATTTCGCCTTTTCAAATTACTTCAAATTTTTCATAGCAACTTTGAAAACTCCAAAAACAAACTTTGTATAACTTGACAAGCTCTACACTTTTGCTTTTAGGCTCAACACCAAATATTCTTAGATTTTTAAATGGGTTTTTAGGGTGGAATTTAAATACTAAAATCAGGGTTTTCGGAAATTCAATCCAATACAAAGAATTTTTTTAACTCAATTCAAGCCATACAAGTCAACACATATAACATAAAGGTAAACTTGTTTTAGTGTATGCATATCAAAATTTTCACTAACACATGAATGATGTGCTATGCATATGATGACATGGCATGTTTTAATATTTAAACACCCGAGGTGTTATAATCCTTCCCCCTAAAAGAAATCTCGCCCCGAGATTCAAAGTCATAGGGTAAGTAATGGAAAAGGAAATGTGTCAGTCCAAAAACATCCAAAACTTGTCCATAAAACAACTGAGGTCCCTTTACAAACATGATTCGTAACAACAAAGCAAAACTAACATTATTCTATATCGACGCAAGAAACTCTGGAAATTTGTCTAGCAAGTAATCTTCGGATTCCCAAGTAGCTTCTTCTTCTGAATGTTGATTCCATTGTATCTTGTAGAACTTGATTGTCCTCCTTCGAGTAACACAGGTCTTTCTGATCCAGAACTCGGATAGGATATTCGGAATAGGTCAAATCAGGTTCAAGTTCCACTCCTTCAACCTCAACATTCTGCTCAGGCACTCGGAGGCACTTCTTTAATTGAGAAACATGGAACACATCATGTACGGCTGAGAGATGTTCTAGGTAATTTCAAGCGATATGCCACTTTTCCATACCTCTCTAAAATTTGAAATGGTCCAATATATCGAGGTGCCAACTTGCCTTTAACACCAAAACAGGTAACTCCCTTCATTGGTGATACCTTCAGATATACAAAATCTCCCTTGTTAAACACCAATGGTCTACATCGTTTATCTGCATAACTCTTTTGTCGGGACTGAGCTATCTTCAAATTACTTTGTATTTGCCTAACCTTGTCTTCTGTTTCTTTCACAAGGTCAACTCCAAAGAACCTTCTTTTCCTGGGCTCAGACCAACTCAGTGATGTTCTGCATCTACGACCATAAAGTGCTTTAAACGGAGCCATCCTAATGCTCTCTTGATAACTATTGTTGTATGAGAACTCAGCCAAAGGCAGACATTCATCCCACTTATTGGAATAATTAAGGACACAACACCTTAACATATCTTCAAGTACTTGATTGACCCTTTCAGTCTAACCATCGGTCTGTGGATGATAAGCTGTACTATACAGTAGTTTGGTACCCAATGAAGAATGCAATTGTTTCCAAAAGCTAGAGACAAACTGTGTACCCCTATCTGACACAATGGTCTTTGGTACTCCATGTAGACTCATGATTCTTGCTAAATACATCTTGGCATACTGGATAGTAGGATATATACTCTTGACTGGAAGAAAATGTGCTGACTTAGTTAGTCGATCTACAATGACCCATATTGAATCAAAACCTTTTGATGTCTTGGGTAGACCAACAATAAAGTCCATACTGATATCCTCCCACTTCCAAGCTAGAATAGGTAATGGCTGTAACTCTCCAGCAGACCTCAAATGTATAGCTTTCACCTTTTGACAAGTATCACACTTTGCTATATACCGAGCAATTTCTATCTTCATTTTGGTCCACCAAAATCTCTGTTTCAAATCATGGTACATCTTATTACTTCCTGAATGAATAGATAACCTAGTAGCATGTGCCTCTTCAAGAATTGATCGTCGCAACTCAGGAACCTTTGGTACCACTAAGCGATTCTTGAACCATAACACACCTTCATCATCTACTTTGAAGCATTCCGCTTTCCCATTCCTGATTCTTTCTTTGATATGGGCTATACCCTTGTTTTCTTTCTGAGCAGCAATAATCTGGTCTCGAATAGTGGCTTCAACAGTTATATTGGTCAAACTACCTTGTTGAATTACCTCTATACTCAACTTTTCCATCTCTTGGCATAAAGTCAAACCCATTGTTTTTACTGTCAGACAATTGCAATGACTCTTTCGACTGAGGGCATCTGCAACCACATTTGCTTTACCAGGATGATAATGTACTTCCAAGTCATAATCTTTAATCCATTCTAACCATCTTCTCTGTCGCATGTTCAAATCCGATTGAGTAAAGATATACTTTAAACTCTTGTGATCTGTATAAATATGGCATGTATTACCAAGCAGGTAATGCCGCCAAATCTTCAAAGCATGGACAACTGCTGCTAACTCCAAATCATGAGTTGGATAATGTTCTTCATGTTGCTTGAGTTATCTAGAGGCATAGGCAATGACTCGGCCTTCTTGCATCAATACACATCCAATACCAATACCCGAAGCATCACAATAAACGTCAAATGACTTCTCGATATCAGGTTGGGCTAATACTGGTGCAGTGGTTAACAGTCTCTTCAAAGTCTAGAAAGCTTCTTCACAATCAGGCGACCAGACAAACTTGGCTTGGTTCTTCAACAACCCAGTGATGGACTTGGATACTCTAGAGAAATCTAGAATAAAATGATGGTAATACCCCACCATTCCTAGAAAACTCCGAACCTGATGAACAGTGGTTGGCGGTTTCCAATCAAGCACATCCTTAACTTTGCTTGGATCAATAGCAACTCCTTCAGCTGACAAGACATGTCCAAGAAACTATACTTCCTTAAGCCAAAAGTCACACTTACTGAACTTGGCATATAGTTGATGTTCTCTCAAGCGGGTCAGGACAATTCTGAGATGTTCCGCATGTTCCTTCTTGTTCTTGGAAT
The DNA here is from genome assembly GCF_019320115.1 of Miscanthus floridulus. Classification (NCBI taxonomy): domain Eukaryota; kingdom Viridiplantae; phylum Streptophyta; class Magnoliopsida; order Poales; family Poaceae; genus Miscanthus; species Miscanthus floridulus. Next base: position 58,028,848 of record NC_089597.1, on the reverse strand, counting down.
AAACTAGGATGTCGTCAATAAACACCACTACAAACTTGTCTAGCTCAGGCATGAATACTGAATTCATCAGATACATGAAATGAGCTGGGGCATTTGTCAAACCAAAAGACATTACCAAGTATTCATATAATCCATATCTTGTGGTAAATGTCGTTTTAGGAATATCTTCAGGCTTAATCTTGATTTGGTGATAGCCTGACCTCAAATCAATCTTGGAGAAAACTTTGGCTCCAACCTAGTTGATCAAAAAGCAAGTCTATCTGAGGTAAGGGATACTTATTCTTAATGGTCACTTCATTCAACGGACGATAGTCAACACACAACCTCAGGGTCTCATCTTTCTTCTTCACAAAAATTGCAGGACATCCCCAAGGTGATGAACTAGGTTGAATAAATCCTTTCTCAATCAACTCTTGCAACTGAGTCTTCAACTCAGCTAATTCCTTGGGAGGCATCCTATAAGCTCTTCGAGAGATTAGAGCTATACCGGTTTTAACTCTATGTTAAACTGAACATCCCTATCAGGTGGTAGACCGGGTAAATCCTCAGGAAAAACATCAGGGAATTCACAAACTACTAGGGATATCTCTAATCTCCCTGACAGAAGTTGCACAAACTCTTTCCACTGATCTCCTTAAGGTTGGAAGTTGGATAAGAAGCTGAGAATTACTATCAAGCAAACTCACCCTTAATGTCCTATTCAAAGCATCTATAACAGCCTTATGCTGATACATCCAATTCATTCCCAAGATCACATCTATATCCTGATCCTTGAGAATAATCATGGTAGTGGGAAAAATATGCCCACCCAGGTTTTTGGGTACTTGGTATACCATTTCCTTAGTACACAGACGTCCCTCGGGCGACTGTATAAAGAAATTTTCCTTTGTTTCCCCAATTGGAATTTCATGCTTTACGATAAAGGTTCTATTGATGAATGAATGAGATGCACCAGAATCAAAAAGCATAACAGCAGGGTGATCGGCGACAGGAAACATACCCATCATCACTGGCTCCCCTTCCGGAATTTCCCTAGCTTGAATATAGAAAACCCGTCCGGTCTTCCTTTCAACTTTGCCCTTCTGAGCATTCTGATTGTTGTTCTTAGTTCTGTGCTTGACCCTATTGTTGATTGGCAGGAGCCTTCTGAGAATTTGAATTATACTGTTTGGGATACGGACATTCCCTGGAGAAATGATCGGACCTTCCACAATTATAACATAGATAATTGTGACCCTAGGATGTTGGAGCATTGACACCAGAAGCATTTGTCTATTGTGGATTCTGGTAAGTTGTGGCAGGACTGGACATTTGATTGTTGCCAGGCTTAGAACTATGGCGGATGATAAGGAGGACGATAATGGTTGACTGGGTGATAGATTATCTTTTGCCTCTTTTGATTTCCACCAAAAGATCCAGATGGCACACTCTTTTTCTTCTTGATCTCCTTATGCTGCCGATACTTTTCCTCAGAAGCAATTGCAATATTCACCGCCTCATGATAAGTAACATTGGTACAGGTAGTCATCATTGTCTGTAGTTTGGTATTCAGACCTCGCATGAACCATTCCTTTTTCTTAGCATCTATATTGACATGTTCGGATGCATACTGTGATAGGTGATTAAATCTACCCACATATTGCATAACCGTTTGATCCCCTTGCTTCAAAGCAAGGAACTCATCCAACTTCATGGCCATCACTCCTTCTGGAATATAATGGGCTCTGAAGGCAGTATGGAACTCAGCCCAAGTTATTGGAATGCCAGCTGGTTGCATAGCCACTAGATTTGCCCACCAAGCACCTGCTGCACCTCTAAGATGCTGGGCAGCAAACATAGGTTTCTGCATCTCCGTGCATGGAATAAGATCAAATTTCTGCTCCATAGTCCGAAGCCAATCATCAGCTTCCAGCGGTTCATCGGCCTTGGTAAACACCGGTGGTCTTGTATCTGTGAATCAACATATGTAGCTTCATGCCTGGGATGATTGCGACCTCGGTTCCCTTGCACCATATTCTGATTACTCTGAGCTATCTCTCGAAGCAATCGAGTATTTTCAATATTCACATTGACAAGGGCGGCGATAGCATCAGCCAGATTCAGAGGAACTGGTGGTGGATCAGGAATACCGTCCTCATCTTGTGAAGTACCAAGAATAGTCAAACCCCGCGTACGACGCATCTGTTCATAACAAACCAAACTTTACTCACAAGCCTTTATTAAATGATAAAAGAGCTTACTACAACGCATTACATTGGTTTCACTTATTTAAACACAAGTCCACAACTACATAAGACTACTAAACTTAATTAGTTCTCACTATTTACAACTCTACTCTTCTCCTCGACCACATCAAACCTCGTGATCGGTATCCATTCCAAAACTATTTCTGCCTTCATTATCACTTTCATCCACATCACTAATTCTTCCAGCATCTTCTTCTTCTTCCTCTTCAAGTTCATCATTATCAGCAATGATGACACCAGGGTCCATTCCATCTACTTGAGGTTCGTGATTTGGATCCAGGAGGTTGCTCAGCCTATGGACTTCTTCATGCAAAGTAGTATTATGTTCTTCTAAATCTTCCACATAAAATTCTAGCTCATGAGTTCTAGCTCTAGCTACATCTTCTCTATGCCAAGCTTCATTCCTTCCCTCCACCATACGAACTAACATACGTTCGCAGTTCTGATGAGCGGTGGTAAGACACCTCAATCTATCCCGTAACTCTCCCACATGGATGGCATCCACAGCCCTATCTCTAGTAGCCTGAGCTAACTCTGATGTAAGCCTCTATATCTCTGCCTGGGGATCAGGCCTAGAGCTGCTACTGCTAGCACCTGTCATTCCTAGGGGCAAGCTGGTGACGAGGAACTCCTTTGGGTCCAACGGACTTATGGGGTGTTATCTTGGTACGAGCCATACTAGTAGGAAGCAAGATTAATTCAAATAAGACAATCTGATACAAACCTCAATAGCAACCAGGATGGATTACACAACTCAACCCAAACTCACTACCCAACCCAGACTCAGAGGGAAAGTAAGTAACAAATGGATTAATCATGATGCATGAATCATTCTTATGAACAAAAACATCAAAGCTTAAAAGGTACATAAACAACCGTTGTTATTATATAGGGCATAATAAGATTACTAGTCCACCACACAAAGCCTTTTTAATCAAATAAGGAATGGTGAGAATGAAATAAGATAAGCCAGAAGCAATTTGGACCAAATTAACAAGTTATATACATTTGTCCCAAATCATTTTGAAGTTTTTGTAAAACAATACAACAAAGACTTTGTAACGATCGCTCTGATACCATTCTGTGGCAGAACCTCCTAAATTATAGGACCCACATGCACTTGTCACTGTCCAACGACCTCTGACGACTATGCATATGTTCCAGGTAACTTAAGAAGACTGTCGGGTGTCCTTGGGGAACCCCGAATCATCCATGATTTCTGAGCAGGATCCCATTAGAGAGTCATTGCAGTATTACAACCTTTATTCAAATATCTACATCAGAGTAAAATAGCAGAAGTCTTACGATAACTTAGTTTACAAACCAGTTGTTTCAAACCTTACAAACTAAGTTCGATAATTATTACAAACCATAGTAGTAGTGGAGTGGTATTAGTAACATAATACAAACACACAACATAAGTATCCTGCCCAAGGATCACACATTCACTTATCGTCATCGACCTAAACAACAGTCATGCAGCACGGTCCAAAACAGACCTGCTCATGAGGCTCACCTGCAACAAGGGTCAACGAACCCTGAGTACAAAAGTACTCAACAAGACTTAACCGAAATAAAACTGAGAAGACTCAGGAATGCAGGCTCAGGGATTCAAGGTATGGCTTTAGCAATAGTCAAAGTTCTTTTGCAGTAAAAGCTCTCTAACAAGACTCTTTATATCAACATTTTTATCTTCGAAAAGATCATATACAAAGTTGACATGGTCCGTAATGAGATCATGAAACTTCATATCCAACACTTTCTCAAACCTTACTCAAGTTCTAGTTATTAAACTACGATGATGAACAGTGAGTTGAGTCTCCATAACCGAGGAGCAACGACGATTCGAACCGATTAAAACCTAGCTGGGGATTCCAGACCACACGACATATGCAGGTCCCCGACCTACATATACCAACCTACCCTCAGGTCCCCTAAAATAAGAACGGGTCCGCGCCACCCGAGAATACAGTACTCCACCAATCCAGCCCATTGCCACGTGGGTACACGCTATTCCCGCCATCTCTCCACTCCCAGTGCGCGAGTAGCCATTCTCGTAATAGAATAGCCGAGTTAAGGCTTACCGGAGTATGTGGTTAGTACTACAAAGTCTCACCTCATGCAATTCAACAACGGACGGACCTTAATCGACACAGGCGGAAAGAAGCCGCTCACAAGACCTCCATGTCTTGTGGCTCTCACACACCGAGTCCGCCCGGTCTAGATTTATTATTCCACAAGCTCGTATCACATGATAACATAAGTAACCAAACATAACCAAAGATCCATTTAAAACTCGCGGGTGACTAGGTAATCACCCGACTTTTATCTGTCTAAGCATGGCTAAGCATAACTAGGCATTTACGAAGTAAAACTGGTAACAAGGTAGATATGGAAAAACAAGGTTGGTAATGCACCAATTAGGTTTCCACTTGACTCCTAATCACTTAATGCAGTATATAAAAGCGAAAGCGATAAAAATTTATAAAACACAAGGTAGGTTTAAATGCATCCAGGGGCTTGCCTTGGTTCACGGAAAAGTCAGGTTCCTGAGACGTTCCACAATTATCAGATCCGACCTCAACAGACGGATTAACTTCCTCCGCAACTTGATTAACTACCACGTGTTCACCTTCGTTCACTACACATAGTAATAATGCCATGTTTAACGTGTTGCGAGATACAAAATATGATGCTCGATGATGGATGCAAAATTAACAACTTGAATACAACTTTCCTTCGTGGTACAGTTACAAGTCAAACTAACTAAACCTTTTTCGTAACACATACTTCAATTGCCAAGGATCATTACCAACTAATGACCCAAGGTCATCACTCAATCCAAAATTCAAACAAAACCTAAATCATTAAAGGTTACTATTTGCTTTTATGAATTAATTATTTAATTCAAAATTATGAAATAAATCAACTTGTTCCAATTGAGCTCAAAATTTTTGTAAAGGTTCATCACATGATAACTAAGTGGCAAAACAATTTTCATAATTTTTGGATAATTAATTAAGCCTAGAAAAATCATGGAAACCCATTTATTAATTAATTGAGCAATTTTTATCACATTCAAAAAGTACTGAAAAACAACATTTCATATTTTTCTTAAATAATATACATCACAGAGAGGTCACACAAAAATTTTCATAATTTTTGGAGCTCTAAATAAATCTACACAAAAATAACAAATCACATCACTATTCATTCAAATCTGAAAAAAGAAAAATTCCATTTTGAAACACTGAGTCACTGACAACCCGACCCCACATGTCATCCTCTACCTCCAGTGCTGACCACGGCGACAACGGCTTTGACCGGCGAAATCTCGTCGAAGGCGAGATCTACGACGACGACCACAGGTACTAACATGATCACTACATCACGGCGCATTGATTTGTGGCACAAGTGAGACCAATTACAGGACTAGGACCGAGCACTACGCCGGCCATGGCGGACATGGCGGCTCGGTGGCGCGACGCTGACGAAACTAAGCCTAGAAACGGTGAAACAAACAACACGGAAAGAACCAGGAGCTCACCCCGAACGCACTGGAGCAGAAAGCTGGATCGGAAGAGCAACGGAATGAGTGGTTCGACGTGCACAGCACCTACGGCGGAGCTACAGTCGTCGGTGGCGGCGTTCCGGCGACTGCGGTGGTCAAAAGGATCAAACAACCTGGTCATAGAGCATCACGGGATCAAGACGAAGCTGGAGCTATGCTGAGCAAGGACAAAAATGCACCGCAGAGCTCTGGCCACGGCAACACGCTCGCGACGGCGGTGCTGCCGGCCGCGAGGAAGAAGAGCAACGAACGGCGTTTTCCCGTGAATTCAAGCTGCAATGGCAGGTCGGCTGAGTGCGCAAGGAGCAAGCGGAGCTCAGACGGTGCTTTGCCGAGGCTGGTTTGCGCTGAGGAGGCGATGCGAGCTCGACGGAGCTATGGCGGCGGCGTCGGGAAAACAGAGGAGGAGAAAAGAGACGAACGGCGACGGCACAAGCTATATATGACGGCCAGGAAGCAAGAGAAAACCATGACGCGGCCTTCTCCACGCCAGCGTGGAGCCGAAGACACCACGAACGCGCCTGGAACGCCGAAGAAGGGCCGCCGGCGGTGACAGCTGCCCGACGGCACTGTTCCACTTATTTACCAAAATGCCATTCATTTTAAAATCCAAATTACTCCCAAATTTATGTAACAACTCAAAAATCTCCAAAAATAAAAGTTGTTCAAAATCCAAAGTTCTACAACTTTGCTTTTATAACTACCCCCTAACTCGGTCTACATTTTGAAATACAAATTTGAATTCAAATAGGGGACATTTAAAGAATTTCGCCTTTTCAAATTACTTCAAATTTTTCATAACAACTTTGAAAACTCCAAAAACAAACTTTGTATAACTTGACAAGCTCTACACTTTTGCTTTTAGGCTCAACCCCAAAATATGCTTAGATTTTAAAATGGGTTTTTAGGGTAGAATTTAAATACTGAAAATCAGGGGTTTTCGGAAATTCAATCCAATACAAAGAATTTTTTTAACTCAATTCAAGCCATATAAGTCAACACATATAACATGAAGGTAAACTTGTTTTAGTGTATGCATATCAAAATTTTCACTAACACATGAATGATGTGCTATACATATGATGACATGGCATGTTTTAATATTTAAACACCCGAGGTGTTATATCTACCTAGGAGCTTTTTTGTGAGAATGACATACACGTTCAAACTTGAATCATCATTGTATTCTTTTGTTGGACAACATTATCGTGCGAAAAAATCCCTCGGGTCGTCCTGCCGAACCTCAGCGATTCTTAGAAAATGCCACCTGACAATTAGTGTCCAATCACGCTCCCTCCCCGTCCCCACGATCCCTCTCCCTCGCGCCTCCGCGCTCGCCCACGCCACCGCCTGCTCTCCCTCCCTGTCGCGCCGCCGCTGCAAGCCCATGCCGAGAAGGAGAAGGCCCGCCGATGGAGCGTCGAGAAGGCCCTCGCTCGACGTCGTCGTTCACACCCACGCCGTCGTCCTTGCCCCGCCCCGATCAGCCGAATATCCTAAAGCCACACATATTTATACGGTGAGTATAATATACTTTGTTATTAGGTTTTGTGATAGATTTTTCAAGACACGCAGTATTATCCATGTGACATGCATTAATATTTACATATATACTCGAACCTGTGTACAGGATGGTATGGAGATACGGCGGAACTTATTCATGGATTTATTGGCGCACGAAAGAAATGGATATCGGAGATTTCTTCCTACCGATACAAAACATTATCTTAGTCGCATCACGAAAAGTTCTATACAGTAGAGTTAATGAGTCTGCGATGCCATGCTCTTCGTGACTGTGTTTATTTCACGAACTTTACTATTTGGATTAAATGTCACTTTAACGTCAGTATTTAATTTCACAATATTGTTATCTTATCGTGCGATCCATGTGTTTTTAGTATAAAAGTTTTGCTATACCGTAGTAACGCACGGGCACGCTACCTAGTACAAAACTAAAGAGTATTTTTGAAGTGCTCAGTATGGTATGGAATCAAACACAATTAGCCCAAAGGAGTTATTCTAGATTGTAAGTATGTAGCAGGGTCAGCCATTAGATCAATGTGGTCACCATATTGGTATGAACAATATACGTACTAAGGATTTGGCATGGTATACATAAGCACAAATAAATTGTCCAAAGGCGAGAGTTTTCTTATTCATGCAGATACATGCATGCATTGGATCCTCATGCAAAATTAATAATGAGCTAGAATTCTCGATTACAATTAAAGGCTATCAATCTGGTGATTACTGATTCTAGGTTTAATCAACAGTATAAGTAATTTTAGGTAGTATACGCAGTGTGGTTCTGATCAATTTGCATGCATTTTGATGACGTCCTACATGAAAAGAGGTTCCTTCTTATGCTTTTTTATTTTTTATTAAGAATTACATATTATAACGTAGACGTTCCACAACACGCAAGACACTCACCCCAATAAACACACGTACCCAAACCCTATCTCCATGAGCACCTCACAGGACTAAGCCGCCAAGTCTCGAGACTCACGAAGTCACCGTAAACATCTCCCTGTCGGCGGGGACATTAACATGAAAAAGATCACATCTTAAACATGGGTGTACACTTCATGCTAATCTGAGCAAGATATGGATTCAATGTTCACATATAGGGTCCCGTCCCGTCGACGTCGAGCTGGACTTTTTTATCTGGGCATGTTTGCAGCCGCTGCGGAAGTGCCCGGAACGTCTGTCGAGCATTGCTTGCAAATACGCGCTTGCTTTGCTAAGGGTTCTAAAATGCAATGCTAAGGGCAGAGGTGGGAGTGAATTTTGTATAATCTAAAATCTAAAATTCAATTAGACTCTAGTTGTTTTGATATATTTGGTTAGGATCTATTTAGATTTAGAATATCCATCATTATTCTATCCACTAAAATCCGAAATATATGATTAACTAAAAAAATGTATCCCTCTGTCTTAAAATAAAAAGACTGTTTGGTCTCATTAGCAAGTCCTACTTAAGACTAGCCACGGTACATCTATGCTCTAAATATTTAAGCCAACACTGGTCCTGCATTTTTCATAAAGAGCTGAAGCGGCAAGCATCATGTCGGAACAACATTTTAATTCACTCATCTAGTAGCAGGTCACATCTCTCAAAGGCCCTGCTCACTGAGAGGAATTTAGATAAATCTGGAGAAATTTATGAGAGTATAGGACAGTGAAAAACCAGCCATGAATAGTGAATTCCAGGCTGGTTTTCTTACCAGCCGAACAGGCTTAAAGTCACCTACAAGTGGGGTCCATATTTTTTTTCTCCAAGACAGGCATCGATGCATATGAGCTTTTCTCAATGCTACATTTTCCTGATGCTTCAATTCCTTCCTGCAGTGTGTGAGCATCAATAATGAAACGAAAATTTTTGAGAGGTTTGAAGCATCAGTAAAATAGCACACTACTGTGGATAGTCAAATAATCTCTCTGTATCTATTTGGCCAGCCGCTTCATACAGTATTTTGATAGCGACGCATGTCCCTTTTACAATAGAGAATAGTATTCATTATAGCACTTCCACTTAGGGTTTTTGAAATGAGGTCTATGTATGTATCTCACGCTAATCCGCACAAAGTAGCGGCAATTATACTGAGTCACCTCCAAACATTTTCAGTCAATTAAGGCGTGAATGTATACTTTTTTGTTCCAGGTTCCAACTTTTGATGTAGGGCGTGTATATATCTAGTTATACTCATTTGCACAAAGCAGCAAACAGTCGTAATGAGTCATCTCCAAAAAAAATTAATCAATTCTGTTAAAACGATAGAGGTGTGAAGGTGAGCTTTTCAGAGGGCGGGGGGGGGGGGGGGGGGGGGGGGGGGTTTACAACATTTCGACATAGGATCAACGATAGTCAACATAATTATAATAATTTGAGTTATTATTGTATCAGTATTATATAGATTTGGACTTAAAAGAAATTAGGTTAGGTTGGATTCGCTACTACAAAATCGATTTGTAGCAACAGACCCCTTTTTTAGGTACAGTAGTCGTGCCTAAGACCCACTGGCCCAGCCGTCCCTACAAATCGAACAGTAGGGACGGCTGGTGATACGAGCCACCTCTACAAATAGATCGATTTGTAAGGGCGGCTTATTCACCAGCCGCCTCTACTGTTCAATTTATAGGGGCGGCTCAATCACCCGTCGCCCCTACAAAGCCCCCAGTACAAAGGGCCGATGCCTCCCTTCTTCCTCCTCGAACCAGTTACTGTAGCCCTAAGAGAGGAAGGGGGACCTTTGGGCACCTCTCAAAATTTGCTCTTTCAAGGGGGAGGTTTTGATCTCATTTCCTTTGGTGGAGAGTTTGTAGAAGGTAAGAAAATGTTATTCCAAACATTTTTTTGGAAGTTTTAATGGTTGGTTAGTGAGTAATTAGTGTTTTGTTTTTCTCTCTCTTCTATGGTGCTTGAGCCATTTATGAAGCAAATTAGACCAAAGTTTTGAAGGTTCTAGGGTAAATTAGTTAGTGGAATAAGATTACACCCTTATTTAGTGGGTCTTGCTTGATTTTAGCGGTTTATTAGTTAGTTTAATGGATGTGTCATGTAGATCTAGATCTAGAGCTAGGGTTTGTTTTTTTAATTATTAATTATATTTTTGCATGAAGGATAGTGTGTAAAATATTAATTGTTGCTAATTGCTGTCTTTGAAATTGTTTGTTATTATAACCAAGATATTAAAGTGGAGAATTAAATACATATTTTTAATTAGGTCATTAATTGTTCTCTAGAATGGTTTTTCAGGAAACTGCTAGTTATATATCTGTGAATAATTAGTCCTTTATTTTTTTTCTTTGATAGCTATCGTATAAGATGGAGTATAGGCATTCTTCGATGTATGGTGCATTAAGGTACAAGCCAGGTTTCCGTGAGGAAGTGGATAAATTTCTTGAAGCCGCAGAGAACTATGCAAAGACGTTGAAAGAGAATAAAGATTCAATTATTTGTCCGTGTAGAGATTGCAAGAATCATAAAGCATTCAGAGATGTGACGATCATCAGATCACACTTGATTATGCGAGGATTTGTTAAGGACTACACAGTGTGGATTCATCATGGTGAAACGGTTGTTGACGATGTTGATCCAGAAGAAGATGACGCCGAAACCCTAGGTTACCTGGACCAATATGTAGTAGAGCTTGGTGCACAAATGGCTAATGGTTACCTTGAGCAAGGTGGCGATGCTGGTGGTTGGGATGGTAACATCGAAGGTGGTGCCAATAATGATGGCAGAGCATGTGTTGGTGATGAAGATGATGATGATGATTTGGAGGACATGCTTCGGTCCATTGGACTAGAAATTTTACTAAAGAGCCCAAAAGGTTTAGAAAATTTGGAAAGGGTGAAAAAGCATCGAAGTGTTGAAAAGGGTTGTCCGAAACACTGAACAGTGCTATGATTTGTGCTTGAGCTACTCATCTTGAAGGCTAAGTACGGCTGTTCAGACTGTAGTTTCAATGATCTATTGCGTTTCCTGTCATGGTTGCTGGCACAACCAAACTCAGTTCCCGCCAACACATACCAAGCGAAGAAGGTTATAAATCCATTGATAGTGGGGGTTGAAAAAATCCATGCATGCCTCAACCACTGTATCCATGCTCTAAAGCAAATGGGAGAGTCATTCTGACGTTGGAAGTCGGACCTCAACAAGAGGTTTATCCAAAAGGGGTTAACCCCCTTCTATGAGTTGGGCCACATAACTCCTGTACAACACTATGGGTATCGGGGGTCATGCCCCCACAATGATCATGTGTTGGCAAGCAATTGACAAGGAACACTCAAGATGAAGTTATTAGTTGTTATCTTTTATTCTCGAGTTTAGGTATGCATCACTAAACTAATGAGAAGTTAACGTGCTTAAGCAAACTCTTGTGACAAACCTTAAGAGAGTGAGATAGAGTTCCTTAGAGCCAACTAGTGTTCGGGCTAAAGCTATGCAAAACTAATCTATCCTAGTTTGGCACTGTAACGACTAGTTTATCCAAAATTGGCCTAGCCAAGTGAAAGCTCTAGTTTGGTTTTGGTGAATTGATGAAACCCTAAGTGCTAACCTAGCTTATCAAGTGATCATGAGATAGGTAGCACATTCTAAGTGGTGAAGCAAATGAAGATCATGACATGACAATGGTGTTGCCATGGTGATGATCAAGTGCTTGGACTTGAAAAGAAGAAAGAGAAAAATAAAATGCTCAAGGCAAAGGTATAAATGGTAAGAGTCATTTTGTTTCGGTGATCAAGACACTTAGTGAGTGTGATCACATTTAGGATTGATAGCCATACTATTAAGAGGGGTGAAACTCGTATCAAAGTGCCACTAGATGCTCTAACTCATTGCATATGCATTTAGGATCTAGTGGAGTGCTAACACCCTTGAAAATGTTTGCAAAAATATGCTAATACATGTGCACAAGGTGATACACTTGGTGGTTGGCACATTTGAGCAAGGGTTAGAAACTTCACCGACGCCCTGTATAGAAAAGATAGGGTTTCACAGAGTGGACCGGACACTGGTCTCAACTGGACCGGCGCGTTCAGTCAGTGGAAGCAGTGAAGACGCTGGTGTTGGTCTTCGACCGGATGCTAGGTCACTTGGTGATCGGACGCTGAGTGGGTGCGTCCGGTCCTGCTGACGTGGCAGTGCACAGAGGAGATAGTGAGTGACCAGATGCTGGGTGAGTCCGATCGAGCATGACCGGACATGTTCGGTCGTGAGAGGAGGCTTACTGGAAATGGCCGGACGTAGAGCGTCCGGTCATGATCAAACTGACGCGTTCAGTCGCAGCTGGAACCTTACTAGAAGTGACCGGACATTGGGGTCCTGCTTCCAGTCATGGCACTGTGCTGTGTCCGGTCATCACTTCACCGTTGGGATCGGGCGCTCGGTATTTAAAGAGAGGGATGATGTGGTAGTCATCCATTGATTGGACGCTAGCAGGGTGTGTCCGGTCGATCTGACCGGAGCGTCCGGTCGCCCCGAGTAGTGCCCCAGTGAAGGGGTACAACAGCTCTATTTCGTGGGGGCTTCTATTTTAGCCCCATTGTCGGCTCTAGCTCACTCTCTTGGCCATTTGCATTAACATAGCAACTTTGTGAGCTTAGCCAAAGCCCTCCCACTCATCTCCATCAAAGATTCAACATCTTTGTTAGATTAGGAGTGAATCCAAGTGCATTGCTTGAGTGTTTGCATCTAGAGGCACTTGGTGTTCGTGTTTCGCTACGGGATTCACTTGTTAGTCTTGGTGGTTGCCGCCACCTAGATGGCTTGGAGCAGCGAGGATCGTCGAGCAAAAGTTGGTGATTGTCTCCATCTCCGATCATGGTGATTGTGAGGGGTTCTTGACCTTTCTCCGGTGGAGAGCCAAAAGGTACTCTAGTGAATTGCTCATAACTTGTGTGATCCTCATCTTGTGTTGGTTGTGCGGCACCCTATTGAGGGTTTGGCATGTGATGCCAATTAGCGCGTGAACCTCCAAGTGAGTGAATCACCACAACGAGGACTAGCTTGCCGGCAAGCAAGTGAACCTCGGTAAAAAATCATTGTGTCATCATTTGATTCTGAGGTGATTGGTCTTCATTGGTATTCATTCTTGGGATTGATTGGTTCACTCCTCAACTCAGCGGTATAACCATCTTGTTCACTCTCTTTACATTAACGCAAACTAGTTATCAAGCTCTTTAGTGTAGCTAGTTGTGAAAGCTTATTAGTTTGGTTAGTGTGGCTCTTTAGTTAGCCTTTGAGAGCACACAAACTTAGTATAGTGACATAGCCATTGTGTGGTTATAAACTAGAATTATGGTAGGTGGCTTGCATTTTTAGTACGCTAGCGCAACACTTGCTTCGCCTTATGATTGTCTAACCGGTTTGCTAAGTGTTGTTGTAGAAATTTTTAATAGGCTATTCACCCCCCTCTAGCCATTAGGACCTTTCACCAAGTTTGATACCAACCTAGCCGGATTTGTCTGATCAGGCTCCAATGACTAGTTTTTTGAGAAAAAGCTTCATATACCTCTTCCTCTCCCCTTGGGCTGGTTGTTGTTGCATTAGAAACTCTATACACATCCAATAGCTAGTGCTTCTTCTATCCCAAACCTCCCTTCATGCCTGATAGGTGATATAAAGTAAAATCATAAGTTTGGGTTGAGAGTATTGAAAGAGTGAGAGCCTTAGTGTCCTTGAGCTTGTGTGGCATTGAGAGAGCTGTCAAAGCCTTGAGCACTTGAGCAAGTCAAGATTTTAGTTGAAGCATTTGTCACTCTTGGAGGTGAAGCCTCCTAGGTGGCTAGGGGTCACTAGTGGGCACCCAAGTTTGTGGGGTGCTGCGGGAAGTTTGTGCGGGCTGCGATCTTGCCCTTGGATGGGAAAAGATCATCTATTGGAGCGTGGAAAGTGGTTGAAACACTAGTACAGAAACGAGCTATACTCCTAGTTGGGAAACCCCTTCAGTCCTGGTTTTCCAACCGGGAGCACAAATGCGGGACTAAAGGGCCCCTCCTTTAGCCCCAGTTTCTCGCTCGGGACTAAAGGTCTCCTGGCTTGGCCACGTGGGCCGGCTCTTTAGTCCCGGTTGGTATTACGAACCGGGACTAAAGGTTTTCTTTTTTTTCTTTTTTTTTGTTCCTATTTTCAATTGATGATTCGTTTTGGTTTTCGAATAGGTTTTCGAATACGCATTCTACGCTGCTAATAATATACATATTCTACACGCTTATAATGTTTGAACATTTTGTACAAACTAAAGTATGAAACTAACGTATATATTACATGCATATACATATATTGTACATTATTTTATGTACATATAATATGTATATATATATATATTACAAATAAAGCTTGTATTGTATATTCTATCATATCCTTGGGATAATAAATTCACTCCATCTGGTTTGGCTTCCATGTTTCGTTCACGTCATTGTAGAACTCGCCAGTGGGGTTTAAGACCTGGTCATTAAGAAATCCTGCTATGGTCTTTTGAATTGCTTTCAGTTGGTCACGTCGTATGACTTTTTCCTTCAACCATAGAGTCTTTAATAAAAGTTAAAGGAAAAGTATTAATATATATATATATGTGTGTGTGTTGGTCACATGATTACTTATATATATGAGCAATAAAAGAAATTGTGAATATATGAATATATTTATATAACGTACTTTGAGGATCTCTTCAGGAGTTCTTTTTGCGTATGCCATGATAAACTCACAAACATAGTATCCGTAGTAGTTGTTCCCCTATTCTTGCCTCAGAACCCACTTTTACGAGAAAAAAGATCCGGTGAATTAAAAGTATGCATGGTGTTAATTGAATTATATATATATGTATGTAGCTAGTACTTACTTTGTGTGCGATTACATCCAGTGGCGCTTTGCAATGTTTCATGTGGTGTTCCTCAATGAAACTTTTCCAAACACTGCGCCTAATAAAATAAAAAATTAATTTGGCCTTTAATAATTGTTGCAGTTAAGAGATCGGGGTATATATAGTTGCTAGAGAGACCAAATTACCCTTGGACAATATCTATCATGTCTTGGTACTCTGTTTGCTCTTTTCTTAATGAGTCTAAGATGCTCAACCGACTATTGGCCATATCGATGACCATCAATATCCAGTGATTGGTGCATATGTTTTTATACACAAATATGATCGACATTAACTAGAGTCAACATATATATATATATGGGAGATAGCTTAGCTAGTAAGCAAATAATTGAACAAATATCCATATGATCGACATTAATTATTTAACACTCACTTGAAGTTGTAGGGGAAGAGTATGTCCTTGTTTTGTTGGTTCACTAAGAACCTCATGAGATTTTTCTCGAGTTCAGCTTTCCATTGAGGCGGGGAATTAGGGTGTTTGAATACGATATTTGGATCAACGAAACCAACATCATTATCCTTTCTCTTTTTGAGTTCTGTCATCTCATATCTACATATATAAAAATATAGTGTGAGGATATATAATTTATATATATATACATGTAGTTTTATATATATATACATTTTAATAGTAGAAAATAATCACACTTACAGACAATAGCAGCTAATGAGACTTTTGTCGAGAGAGTCCATGTGGCATAGTTGGTGTAATTCTAAAAACTCAACATATATAACGTCATCGCCACGGAAGTAATGTTGGTTTCTAACTCTGACAAAAACAAAGTTCTCTCCTGAAAGGTCCTTGTTTGGTTTTGGTAATTGAGTGACAACTTAGGTGGACTAATTGTGTTTATGTGAGATACACAGGTGATTAGTCCACAGGTACATGTGTGTGAGCAACATATACCATGAAGGTGAAAATGGCTTGGAGATGTTGCAAAGCTCACACATGTGATGATGAAGGAGCCTAAATGCACATGAGACATGACATTGAGTCATGTGATCAAGGTGGAGAAGATCAAGACAAGACTTGGCTTGATGGACCGGTTGCAAGCGTGAAGGGCAAGTCGAAGGCTTTGGAGTGATGGACCGCGTGGCGGTGAAGCTTGAGCAAGACTTGGCGCCGATGGACGATGGCAACGGTGAAGAGCAAGTAGAGTCAAGATCGATGAACCAATATGATCATGTGATGATATGAAGTGGATCATATCATTGTTGATCGTGTTGGTGCATGTGTTGCATCGACATTGGAGGAGATGGAATGGAATGCGCAAGGCAAAGGTATAACCTAGGGCATTTCATTTCACCGGTCATAGGTGTGTAGAGAAGTTTATGACCGGGTTTAGGATAGATGGCCGTACTATCAAGAGGGGCAAACTTGTTTGCATATCGGTCATCTAGTGCCACTCGAGTGATCTAACTTTGCATTGTCGCTAGGATCGAGTGGCGTGGCAAGTTGAGTGGCTAACATCCTTTGGGAAATGATTGTGAAAATGCTAACACACTTACACATGGTGGTGTACACTTGGTGGTGTTGGCACATTTACAAAGGCGGTGGTGTTTACATTCGGCGCTTTCGGGAAAATGGAATGTCTATTTTCTATTGCGCCGGATGCAAATTCTTGTGGTTAGCTCATTGGAGCAAGGGTGAAGAAGTTAGAAGTGAAAACGAGTTGGTCGCGAAGATGCCAGTGTCGGTCAACTGACCGGACGCTGGATCTGAATGCACCGGACACTGGCTGGCTGCGTCCGGTCGCGCTGACGTACAGTGACGCAGTAGCTGGAGAGTGACCGGACGCTGGCTGTGTCCGATCGCGTTCGACCGGACGCGTCCGATCATGCTCGGGAGCTTACTGGAAATGACCGGACGCTGGGGGTTCAGCGTCCGGTCAGTTGAGTGCTGCTGCGTCTGGTCAGGTCAAGTGACCGTTGGAACCGGGACACGTGGTCGTCTGCGAGCGACCGGACGCTGAGGTCCAGCGTCCGGTCAACACGACCGGAGCGTCCGGTCAGCCCGACCGTTGCCCAGTGAAGGGGTAACGGCTAGTTTAGCCCTTGGGGCTATAAATAGAAGTGGCCTTCGGCCATGCCTGGAAAAGAGCACCTCAAGGGACTTAGTGTCCATGCTTGTGAGTGCTTGGGAGCCCTCCATCACACATATACTTGATAGTGATCATTCGATTATGTGAGTGAGCGATTCTAGTGCAATAGCATCGTGAGGTTGCATCGAGTGGCACTAGGTGATCGAGTTGCAAGCCGGTGGTGCTTGTTACTCTTGGAGGTTGCCACCTCCTAGACGGCTTGGTGGTGGTCTCCGTCGAAGCGCGCAAGAAGCTTGTGCGGCGCTCCGGAGAAGTGCTTGTGAGGGGCATTGTGCTCGCCCCGCGGGAGTCGCGAAGAGCAACTCTAGTAAAGCGTGTCATTGAGCTACCCTCACTCAAGGGGTAGGTTCTTGCGGCGCCCGACGTGCGGGCTTAGCAGGTGATGCTAATTAGCCGCCGAACCACCAAGTGAGCGGTCGACACAATGGGGACTAGCGTGTTGGCAAACACGTGAACCTCGGGAGAAAAATCATCGTGTCAACCTTGTTCTTCCCGTTGGTTTGCATCCCCATTACACAAGCTTGCAATTACTTTTATACATATTAAGCTTGTGTAGTTGCTCTTGTAATTAGATAGCTTGTGTAGCTTGCTAATTACCTTCTTGCTTGTGTAGCATAGAAGTAGCTCCCTTGCGTGGCTAATTTGGTTTCAGTAACCTTGTTAGTCACATTGCTTAGTTTGTGTAACTAAGTATTTGCGCTCTCTAATTAGGCATTGGTTGCCTTGTTATTGAGCATTGCTAGTGAGCTTAGTTAGCTTTGTGCTTTTGCTTACTAGCATGTGTAGGAGCTCCCTTGTTGTTTAAAGTACTAGTGGCATAGGTTTGTGTAACCTTGCTCCTAGAATTGTTTAGGAGAGCTCTAGCTAGTCCGGCACCTTTGTTGCATAATTGTTATCTTTGCAAGGTGCTAGTGAACACATATAGTGGGGTATAGTCTTGGCTACACCGATAGTTTTAATTCCGCACTTGTATCGGTTAGCCGACATGATTAAGTTTTAGAAAAGACTATTCACCCCCCCTCTAGTCGCCATCTCGACCCTTCATCTCCCCGTTCACACGCCGCCATGTATCACTTGTTTAGCAGGTACATTTGCATACCCAGTTCACCTAAGGCCTCAGGGTTGTATAGACTCTTTCTATGTTCAAATTTCTTCCAACGATCCACTTTTGGAGCAAATGGTCCTTCAGTGAGCACTTGGGCAAGGTCCAAACCAGTATCCTCATAAAATCGAGCCAGGTCCTCAAAATCAGTGTCCAGTAAGTCTAAGTTTGAACCATATTCATTAGGAATGACAAGAGGGGGGATTGATTGTTGCGATTGTTGTCCGAGTTGTGCAACACCTTTCCCTGCTCTAGTCTTTTTCTATGCCGCCTCAAATGACTTGGTGAGAGAGCGGTCGTAGTCCAATTTTGGTAGGGTCTTTTGAGATTCCCGCTTTTTCTGGTCCATCTTCTTTCTTAAAAGATCTGGAGGTAGGTAGAAGTATGATTTCTCCAGGTTCTCCCTCGCTTCTTGTTGCTTTCTTACTTTTTCGAAGAAACTGTTCACATCTTTTTGTACTACAGTATTTAATTCCTTTTCACTTTTCTCGTAAAACAGTTTTTGGGGAATAACTGGATTAGAGGAGGCTTTCTTCTTTACCGACTGGTGGGCCAACGGCTTCATTTGTGGGGTGGACCTCTTAGGAGTTGACTGCTTCTTGGTCATTAAGGGAGGTGGGGAAGCCGTTGAAGACCTCCTTGGAGGCGTTGGAGACCTCCTTGGAGGTGGCGGCGGTGGTGGCGTTGCATAATCATTGCCTGGAGCACTATGATGATCTAGAGATTGAATAATTGGACTTAGGTTGGTAGAGGCCCTGCTATGTGAGTACAAAAAAGAATAATTAGGTATAAGAAATTGTTATTATTAATCATGCATGTCAATAGAAAATTAGTGAAAAAATTGTTTCGTTCACTTTTGTCCGCACCTATTGTCTGGCAGTTGAGGAAGCAGTGGTGGACTAGAGACCCCGGGAATAATGATGTAGCGCTTGCGCCATAGTATGAATGTCTTCTCTACTTCTCCTAGAGTCTTCTCCCTATCACCTCCTGGAATGTCAAGAGCCAGATCACTAAAATCTTTGTTAACTCTATCCAGTGAGACGCTAACATATCCAGGTGGTATTATTGCTCCATGGATTCTTGGTGTCTTGGTAGGATGCGGAGGAGAAAAAACACCGAGAGCCAATGATTGTGGCATTCTCTTTTGGAATATGTAGCTCACATGATGTAAACGGTGCAGCAATGTCATCCACGGGGAAACGTAGCATTGCGTCATCTTGATTTGGCAACTCTGTGAAAGCGTAGCTGCTTTTCAACTGATCAGGGGGCTAATATTAATGTTGATTCCTGGATCTGATGGCTACCTTTGGGCACTCATTGCTATTTGCACTTGCTTTATGATTTCGTCCTGCATTCTAGCTTGCATGTCTTTTTCGCGCTCCTGTGCTTGAAGCAACGCCTCCCGTGACTCACGAACATATTCCTCCAACCTGTTGATCCGCGCTGTTTCCTCATCCTTCCTTCTCTGCCGGCATCTGTAGGTATCTCTATCATTAGGGAAACCATGCTCCCAAGAAATGTTCCGTCCTAAACCTCTCGTTCGGCTACTATGTTCAGCAGTCCCGATGGCATACGTCAGTTCATCCTTCTCTCTATTGGGCCTGAACGCACCAATAGCTTTAGCTTGTAGAGCATAAGAAAATCTTTGTGTTGCTCTTTCGAGTTTTGGGCCATGAACCAGCTTTCCAGTCTCTAGGTCCAGTATTCCCCTATGAGCGAAAAACTAATTCTTCACGTGTTTGGGCCAATTGAGTGATTTTGGTGTGATACTCATGGTAAGAATGTCCGCTTCCATTTTTTCCCACTTGGGAATGGCAGTCGCGTAGCCACCTGATCCCATGCCATGGTGGTATACCTTCTGTCGAGCATTCTTTTGGTTCCTTCTCACCCATTCCTCATCCTCTTCCGATGTCTTGTACTGTACAAAATCATTCCAGTAGGGCCTCAACTTCGCGAGCGGGCCCCTTGTATTGAAATTGGGCGTTAGGTTCTTCTTGACGTATTTCGTGTATAGGGATTTCTTCCAAGTCTGGAATTATGTGGCCATCTTCTTCATAGCCCACTTTCAAACTAGCTCCTTCAATTCATCATTGTTGATATCATCATAATCATCTGCTTGCAACGTGAAATGTTGAAGGATATCATCCCAAATTAAATTCTTATCAAGATCAGAGATAAAACTAATATGAGGCTCGTTGATCTTTTACTTCTATTCACGGGCACTGATCGGAAGTCTATCCCTTATAAGGTACCCACAGTGTAGCATGAATTTCCTTGCATGTGGACCAAGTGGTTCGCCTGTCTGAATTCTGATATTATGTAGCGTCCCTCCAATGGCTTTTTCGGGCCTCGAATATTTTTGCTTTTCGCCGTTGTGGTCGTCGATCCAGAGGGCTACGTATAAAAAAAAGAATAAATAAATATCATGTGTACACATAATAGATGATAGATATTCAAATATATATATATATATATATATATAATATATTCAAATATATATATAAATATATATACCTCGCCAGTATTTTCTTGCACAATATTTTCTTGCTCATTTTCAAGAGACAGGTATTGACTCACGTCATCTATATCCTGCTGGTCACCATCGGCAAATTGAGTGCCGGTGTTGATAATATCCATCATTTCTTCATCCATGTTGTCTCTCGGGACAGCCATCTAGCTTTTACACCACTAGATATATCTATAAAAAATAAAAACCATATATCTATAAAATAGATCGAGTCATGTGCTTAAAATTAATTAAATAACTACACTCGAAATTCAAGTCTCCAAAGCATAACTCACTCTGAGTCATGTGCTCTATCTATTTTTCTATTTTTTCTATGCCAAAAAAATATGCACATCACACACACACTCACTAACTTACACATACAATTTACTGATCATCACTCACATACATGTACAACATGATCATCATTATATCACACACATATATACACTATATACTCATCAACTCCGGTGAGGACGAGGAAGGAGAGGATGCTGACATACGGCACGCGTGAACGACGGTGGCAAGGCCGGCGGGGCGTGACGAGCTCGAGGCGAGGCCGGCGGGGTGCAATATGTGTTACATAACAATGCAAAAATAAATTGTTTATCCTCTTCAGGTCAATGGAACTACCGTGATGCTAGTTCTTTCATGCATATTTGAGAATCTAAGGATTTTGAAACTTCATACATATTTTTACGAAGCTTCAACCATGCTATCAACTATTTCTCTGCTTCATCAAGCTCCCTTCCTTCCGGTTCTTGAAATTAAAGTACGGTGATATCTTGTTCAGTGTTCATTCTATCTTATCACCACTAAGTGATATTGTATGTAAAGTTCATAAAAATATACCTGAGGTTGTGTATAAACCAGCCCTTCAAGAGACACTTTTTGCTAGTTGCTGCTGTTAATAAAGGCTATTAGCTTCTCGTGACACCATTAGCAAGCTGGAGTTTTACATACTTTACTCTGATATATTAACATACTTGACTTGGGATACAGAAATATTGACTTGGTAACCGGTGAGCCACACATGTGTGTTAGCGTGAAGCGTGTAGTAGACTAATGGTACAAACGACAGCGCTAAAATCAGCAAGAAACCAGTTGCTAATGCAGATAACAAAACATACAACTTGCACCATTAACTCATAAGAACCTTTTTTTAACATTCGTGGCCAGTTGCTTCAGTGCTTCTGTTTGGTTGCCGCCACATTGCGCCATAACCAAACTACAGCACGCCTCTATTGCGTTTGGCTGCTGCCGCAACCTTGGGTTGCCAAAACTACGGCGTCTCTTGCTGAGGATATCTATGCCAACCCACGCCAAAAGTGTGGCGCTCGAATTCACCGACGAACTTTTGGCAAGATGTAGCTACGGTGTAGCTAGCTGAGGGAACGAACCAAACAAGCCCTAAATACGTAGTTATTCAATCTTATCTCCTGCACAATCAGTTGAGTTTGGTGGCAAATCATGAATTGTAAAGTTCATCCTCAGCATTCTTGTTGTCATGGGTATGTCCACATTGTTACTTGAACCATTCACATAGCGAATAGTGACCAAAATTTAGATCAAGAACAAATAATATAAAGGGAAAGGTAGCTATACATATGTCTCATAGATCCAGTGAGGATGGCACGGAGACGAGGCAGTGCTGGATCGTCGATCAGAGATGATAAGATGCGGAAGACGCGCTCCAGCGAGGGAGACGATGAGCGCGCGGCGATGCACGCGTGCATGTGGAGCCGGGGACGACGCGCGAGTGACGAGGCGGTGATGACGAGGACGAGGCACTTCGGCGAGGACGAGGGACGAGCGGCTAGCCAGAGAGAGGAGGCACGCCCGTGCGGGCTAGGGACGAAGCGCGCACGTGATGAGGCAGTGTTGGAGGTAGGCGCATGGAGCTGGCGATGATGAGGACAAGGATAGACGATGGTGGCGGCGGCGACGACGAAGGCGGATCCAGATCAGATCTGGGTGAGGGAGAGGACGACGGTGGCGGATTTGGATCTACGCGTCGCGCTCGGACGGGAGAGGCGTGTGTGGAGGTGGTGCTGGAGGCGATGAGGAGCAGTGGCAGCGCGGTGGCTCTCGGCGAAGAACAAGAGATGATAGAGGGGGAAAAGAGGAGGCGGTATATAGGGGGACCTTTAGTCCCGGGTGAATCCACCGCCCAGGATTAAAGGTCCTTTAGTTCCGGGTGATGGTTAGGTGAAGCCACAGACCGGGACTAAAGGTCCTTTAGTTCCGGGTGATGGTTAGAACCAGGACTAAAAGTCTGACCTTTAGTCCCGGGTGCAGCCACGGCCCGAGACTAAAGGGAATTTTGGTGGGCCACGAAAACACAGCCCATATTTAGTCCCGGGTGGTTGATCCACCCGGGAGTAAAGGTAGGCTGCAGTTTGGCTTACCGCCAGTTTCTAAAAGTTTTTTCTTTTTTATATATTTCTTTTATATAAATATGCAGAGTTGTTAATTGCCTAGTAAATAAAATATTAGCAAAAAAATTACAAAAAGAATTCCTGGACCTGGTTTTGCATTATTGTACACAAGAAAAATCTGTAACCTAAACTCTTTTGTTTTACCGTATAAATATTTAACATAGTGTAAATAATAATCATAATTTTCACCATGCAAAAATGTACTACTTAATTAAAATCATTAAAACTATTGCTTTTCGATAGGAAATTGGTTTTCACATCTTATTGACGTTAATCATTTATTTTTTTCATCACACATTCTCCACAGGAAATCCACCGTCAAGCAAAAAATTTATTTAAATCGTAGAAAATATGAATACACGACAGAAAAATCTGAAGTCACAATTATTACATAATAGGTCTAATACATCACTATATCAAGCGGGAACAATAATGATCTTCTTCTTAACGTATATCCCTTGGTTATGATCGCGCCATAACCATGGAGTGTCCTCATCATTTAGCTGGATGCTTGGGTCTTTGTTTACTGTGAAGGGTGGAATTCGGTCATCCTTTTCATAATCTTCTGATATGTCTGACTTGTCTTCAATTCCGACGATGTTTCTTTTCTCTGAAAGAACTATGTGGCGCTTTGGCTCATTGATTGGGTCATTGTTGTTTTTTTCTCTCTTTGGTTTTGTAGACATGTCCTTGACATAGAACACCTGATTCACATCCTTAGCAAAGATGAACGGTTCGTCTTTGTACCCAATATTGTTGAGGTCCACAGTTGTCATTCCATACTGGTTGTCGACTGCTACCCTGCCTCCAGTCGCCTTTACCCATTGGCACTTGAACAAAGGTACCTTAAAAGTAGGTGCATAGTTTAGTTCCCATATCTCCTCTATGTGACCATAATATATTTACTTATTTCCATTAGGGTCGGTGGTATCTATGCGGACACCACTGTTTTGGTTGGTGCTCCTTTTATCTTGGGCTTCTGTGTAAAATATATTCCCATTTATCTCGTACCCTTTGTATGTGAGGATATGCCACGGTGGCTGCCTAGCCAACAAATATAGTTGCTCATCAATACTCTCATCACCCTGACATTATTTTCGCAACCAGTCGCTAAAAGTTTCCATGTACTGACGCGTAATCCAAGCTTTAGACTTTCCTGGAAACTCGAATCGGAGCAACTCTTTATGTGTCTCGATATACGGATCCACCAAGGAGGAGTTTTGCAGAACTATGTAGTGTGCTTTATTAAAATAATTGTCCTGTATACCAATATATGGTTTCTTCCCTAGTGTCCCCTTTCCACTTAGTCTCCCCTCGTGTCGTGATTTAGGAAGACCAATCGGGTCAAGGTCGGGAATAAAGTCAACACAAAACTCAATGACCTCC
Source organism: Miscanthus floridulus (assembly GCF_019320115.1). Classification (NCBI taxonomy): domain Eukaryota; kingdom Viridiplantae; phylum Streptophyta; class Magnoliopsida; order Poales; family Poaceae; genus Miscanthus; species Miscanthus floridulus. The sequence goes on along the minus strand of NC_089597.1, from coordinate 58,004,105 downwards.
TCTGTTCCATAGCCCTTGGCGATGCTTCCTTCTGACCGAGCACGATTATGAACATATTTCTTTAGGACTCCCATGAACCTCTCAAAGGGGAATATGTTGTGCAGAAACACAGGACCGAGAATGCTAATCTCCTTGACTAGGTGAACTAGGAGGTGTGTCATGATATTAAATAAGGAAGGTGGGAACACCAACTCAAAGCTGATAAGACATTGAACCACATCATTTTGTAGTTTAGCTAGATCTATTGGATCGATTGTCTTCTAAGAAATTGCATTGAGGAATGCACATATCTTTACGGTGGCTAGACGTATATTTGGAGGTAGAATTCCTCTTAATGCAACTGGAAGCAATTGCGTCATGAGCACGTGGCAGTCATGGGACTTTAAGTTTAGGAATTTCTTCTCTGGCATATTTATTATACCCTTTATATTCAAGAAGAATCCAGATGGTACCTTGATGCTTGCTAGGCATTCAAACATGCTTTCCTTCTCTTCTTTGCTAAGAGTGTAGCCGGTAGGACTTAAGTAATGGTGTCCATCATCTGTCTTCTCTAGATACAGGTTGTCTCGCTCTTTCAAACACCGTAGGTCCTGTCATGCTTCAAGTGTGTCCTTAGGCTTCCTATACACACCTATGAAGCCTAGTAGGTTCACACAAAGATTCTTCGTCAGGTGCATCACGTCGATCGCGCTACGGACCTCTAGGACTTGCCAATAGGGTAGCTCCCAAAATATGGACTTCTTCTTCCATATAGGTGCATGACCGTCGGCGTCGTTTGGAATAGGTTCGCTGCCATGTGCCTTTCCAAATACTACTTTCACATCCTTGACCATATTGAGTATATCCTTACCGGTTTGGTTGCCCAGCTTGGTCTGGTGGTCTGCCTTACCTTTAAAATGCTTGCCTTTCTTTCTTAGGGGGTGATTCATAGGAAGAAATCGACGATGGCCAAGGTACACGACCTTTCGATATTTTTTCAAAAATATACCTTTAATGTCATCGAAACAGTGCGTGCATGCATTATATCCCTTGTTTGATTGTCCTGAAAGATTACTTAGAGCAGGCCAATCATTGATTGTTACGAACAACAATGCTCACAGGTCAAAGTGCTCTTGTTTGTGCTCATCCCACACATGTACACCTGGTCTATTCCACAAAAGTAGAAGTTCTTCAACTAGTGGCCTTAGGTACACATCGATGTCATTGTCAGGTTGCCTTGGGCCTTGGATGAGCACTGGCATCATAATAAACTTACGCTTCATGCATAACCAGGGAGGAAGGTTGTAGATACATAGAGTGACAAGCCAAGTGCTATGACTACTGCTCTACTCCCCAAAAGGATTCATACCATCCGTACTTAAAGCAAACCTTAAGTTTCTTGCGTCATTTGCAAACTCCGAGAATTCTCTATTGATTGCTCTCCACTGAGACCTATCAGCAGGGTGTCTTAACATATTATCTATCTTACGGTCTTCTTTGTGCCATCGCAACAACTTTACATGGTCCTTGTTTCTGAATAGACATTTCAAGCCTAATATTATAGGAGCATACCACATAATCTTGGCAGGGATTTTCTTTGTGGGACATTCGCCCTCAACATCACCAGGGTCATCTCGCCTGATCTTATACCGCGATGCATGACATACCGGGCATGCATCTAACTTCTCGTACTCCTCGCCACGTAGAGGATGCAGTCATTAGGACATGCATGTATCTTCTGGATTTCTAATCCCAAAGGGCAGACTACCCGTTTTGCTTCGTACGTAGTGGCGGGCAATTTGTTATCCTTCGGAAGCATCTTCTTTTGGATTTTTAGTAACTCCCCAAATCCCTTATCAGATACATCATTCTTTGCCTTTCATTGCAACAATTCCAGTGTGGTACCCAACTTTTTCTGCCCCGCATCACAAGTTGGGTATAGCAATTTCTTATGATCCTCTAGCATGCGCTCGAACTTGATCTTCTCCTTTTCACTTTCGCATTCTCTTTGTGCGTCACGAATGGCCCGACCAAGATCATCAGCGGGCTCATCTTCTGCCCCTACCTCTTCTTCAGCTTCCCCATTGCAGTATCATTGAAGGCACCATATTCAGCAATAATGTCATCATCGTCCCATTGTTCTTCTTCACCTTCTTTCATTACAACCCCGGTTTCTCCGTGCTTCGTCCAGCAAATATAGTTTTGCATGAAACCCGACTTCAACAAGTGTGAATGAAGACTCCTTGAGCTAGCATATTCCTTCAAATTCTTACATATGGCACATGGGCAGCATATGAAACCATCGCATTTGTTTGTCTCGGTCACACGTAAGAAAGAATGCACGCCCTCAACGAACTCTTGGGAGCGGCGAACAGCATTGTACATCTAATGTCGGCTCATCTGCATTACATGACATACATACCATATTAAAACCTAGAACATAATTAGTTAATTATACGATATGCATGCCACCACACAAGGTATTAATTTATGAAAGTATCGCTACAATGTAGACAATCCCAACTACCACTAAAAAAACTAAAGCTAAAATGCACTTCAACAGCATAAGGATTTCGCGACCAATCCCAACTAAAATAGATAGATCATGCGTTTGTTCAACATCTAGAGGCTTCTTCCGCAGGATCACTGCCTCATCAGCCGGCGTAGCCGCTTGTGCAAGAGAGTTTTGCACGTGTTCAACATACTCTTCCTCCCAGTACCAGCCTGAACATCCAGTGCCATCCCACTGAAATTAAAACAAAAAATTAGAACTTTAATCACAATCATCATGAAAATAAGTATAAATTAACCATAATCATCAAATGCGACAAAATAACTCACATTGTGATCCGGACACTTATAGAAGATACGGTCCTTGTTGGGACACTCCTTCCTCACCCGATACTCCATCACAATCTTCTCCTCACACTTGCCGCATGCAATGAGAGGAAGGTCCGACCTCAGTCGCTTTGGAACCCGATGAGAGGCCGAGGACCCGGAAGCAGTTGCCATCTACTCTCTATACTCATTTTTAATATAATATAAATTTCTCATTTTATAAACAAATAAAATTAAAAAAAACTCTAAAATTCTCTATATCTCTAACCATAAAGTGTGTTATGCATGCTAGAAATGAAAGCTGAATACTAGTTTTGAATAACTACTTTAACCTTCCTTTATCCAAATATGCAAACTTTAAAGTGATTTTGAGCTTAAATGACTTACAAATAAAAAAATCCACCATAAAAAACTACATATATCTAGTCCACAAAATGAGATATGCTACTGATGAAACATAAGAGTATAAAGTTGGTAACCTTTAGAATCGAAGAATCGATGGAGGAATCGACGAAATCTTGTGATTACCGGCGATGAGGAAGAAGAGAGGCCGGCGATGAAGTAAGAACACTGAGGTCGAAGTGACTCAGACTCGGGGAGAAAGAAGGGGTATATAGAAGGGGACCTTTAGTCCCGGTTGGAGACACTAACCGGGACTAAAAGTCTCTTTCTAGTCCTGGATGGAGCCTCCAGACGGGAGTAGACTTTTACTCCTGGTTGGAGGGACCAACTGGGAGTAAAAGTTAACCTTTAGTCCTGGTTGGTAGCTCCAATCGGGACTAAAGGTCCCCTGCAGCAAAAGCCTGCCGCAGTAGCCGTTGGGCAGGGACCTTTAGTCCCGATTGAAGCTACAAATCGGGACTAAAGGTCTTTCTAGTTCCGAGCGCGAAAAATACCGGGACTAAAGCTAAATTTCGAAGTGGATCAAAAGTCGTTTCTCTACTAGTGAAAGCAACCCTTTGCTAGAGTAGACCCTGCAATGGTCACTAACGGCTTCCACAATTGAGACTTAGGATTCAAGTGGGGATCTAAACTTCAGGAAATAAATCTGTGTCCCCCTTCTGGTTTGCCTCACGTTTGTAGTTACATTGAATATCTTGTGCTTCCGCTTGTGCCTACTTGGTTGTGCATCAGCCTGTTTGGTTGGCTGGTTCGTATCGTTGCTGGTTCGTGAAGAAGTACTACTGGTTGGTTTGTGTGAGAGAAAAATACTGTTCCGCCTGAAAATTTACGATCGTTTACGACAAGTCACAGTCAAACGAACAGGCTGTATGTTTGTGACTGTATGGATTGTGTGAACTAGTCAAGGAACTCATCAAGAAGTCATATACAGTTTGTCTTGATTTGGAAGAGGTGAAAGACACCTAACAGACTTAGGCCTTATTTAGATCACCTCCAAATTCTAAGTTTTTTCACTCTCTCTCCATCACATCAATTTTTGGACGCATGCATGGAGCATTAAATGTAGGTAAAAAAAATAACTAATTGCACAGTTTGGTTGTAAATCACGAGACGAATCTTTTGAGCCTAGTTAGTCCATAATCAGACAAAGTTTATCAAATACAAACGAAACGTGCTACAGTGTCCAGATTGCAAAAATTTGCAATCTAAACGAAGCCTTACTACATATTTTCAGAGAAAGTCGGCCTAGCCAGTATTGTAGGCTGGCCTAGCTGGGTTTGACATACGAACCAACCCGGAAATCTAGCTTAGCTAGGTTTGCAACACGGCATAGCCGGTTTTGTTTACCTAGAGTTTGTTGTTTTTAATTGCTAATTTCATTTGATAATTTTTCTAAAGCCTATTCAAAAACCCCGTCTAGGCATCAACTCGGTCCTTTTAATTGTTATCATAGCAAGGAATCACATCCAAGACTCATTATGTGGTCCCCGAAAATAGTGCAAGATTTAGTTAAGTCATTATGTGCTATATTTTGTGACTTGATCGATTAGATCAGCTCCATTAGTGTGAAGGTGACCCGTGGCGGAGCCTGGTAGAGGCGAAACTGGGAGTTGCCCTCCCCTTGCTTCTGAGAAAAGAGGCGTACACAAGTTTACGAATCCCAGAAGGAAAGACAGGGACTGTGATTTGCAGAGGAGAAAAGACAGGACTGCGCCGCATACTAGTATGAGTACTTCAGCTACGAGCCTACGACTGACCACAGTCCACAGGGGAGAAGAGGGCAGGGGATGGAAAGTTGTGCCTCACTCCCCCCACCCACCCACACACACACACGCACCATTTCGGATTCACCCTCCGCCACTGAAGGTGACATATAATTGTGGTTTTGTAACTGTCAATATTTCCAGCAAGCAGAATGCTTGAAATTGCCACATGAGGCCACGATCCTAGTAGCGACATAGAGACCGAGACCAATAGTTTGGGCACATTTTGGTAAAACAGGCAATATGAAAAGTCGAAGGTACGTTTTGGTTTGGCGTTAGCATATTTGCTATTTCGCTATCAGCCTATAGTTTGGGCACACTTGCAGGTAATGTAGAAACTGAAATGGATTTTCTCCCTCGGTTACACTATCACTCATAACTCATAAGAATTAAGAACGCAAGGGATATGCCAATAACTTTTGGATAACACACATATGAACAAACAACTCAATATCTTAATGCAAACATGGGTGTCACAATCGAATGAAATTAGAAATAAAAGGATTTTTTCACTTCTGATCTTCATCAGTGCGCCAGATGATTTATGAGTTTGTTCGGCTGCCGCTGCACTGGCACCATCTTTTCTTGCGGAAGATTGAGACTGCTGCATAGGCTGCAATGTATGCCAGAACAGGGATGACCAAGTAGATGACATTCCTGGATGTCTCCCAGTCTCTGGTACTGCCTGCCGCATAGGCCCCCAGGAGGCCGAGCATGTCAAGCAAAATAGCTGTGTGCATTGGCCCGAGTGGCAATCGGTATTTGTGGAGAGTCTCTGGCAGGAGCAAGATGATGACGACGACGGAAGCCATGAAGGAAGTGGAGTTGCTGTAGAAGAAAGCATGGTACCGGCGTTTGTTGATGTAATGGAGGATGGAGCTGCCAGCAGAGTGACCATCGCTGTTGTCCTGCCACATGCCACCTGGTGGTTTCAGGCCGGTCTGGTAGGTTACACTCGCAGCAAGGACTCCTAGCAGCATCAAGTATTCACGCATGTTTTTCTCTCCTCCTCCTTGCATCTCTCCCTGAGTTTTACTTTCCTGTATCTCTGTCACCTGGTTCTTCTGTTTCGTGCCGTCGTCTGGTTCTGCAGCTTGCCCGGAGGAATCAGCTGCAGCTGCATCGTTGCTGCACCTCCACCACTGATTCCAATGATCTCTTAGGTAGGGGCAAACCCAGAAAATGACTACCTCCAGGGCTACAAAGGCAAACACGGCAACAACCAGCGTCAACACATAAATGGAGGTGCGCAGATCCCTGGAGCTCCCAGCGGCATAGGCTCCCATGAGCCCAAACATGCCCACCACCATGCACACGTAGAGCGCGTAGCACCGTATCCCTGGCTTGTACAGGTTGGGGTTGACGAGCAGGACGATGAGAGCCACGGACGCCATGAAGCTCGCCGCGTTGCAGTAGAAGAAGGCCATGTAACGGGGGCGGTAGTTGTCGTGGAGCACCGGGTAGCCCGCGCGGTGCCCATCTTCATTTTCTGACCAGAAGCCCCCCGGCGGCGTCAGCCCAGCCTGGTAGGTGAGCGTCGCCGACAGGATGGCCAGGAGCAGCAGCACCTCGCGCCTGTTCTCCAGCTTCTTCTCCAAGTCCGGGTGGTTGTCCTTGTGGTCTAGCGTGAAGAGGACGATGTGGATGACCACGTAGACCAGGACAATCCCCGCCAGGGCAACCACGTAGATGGAGGTCGTTTCGTCCCTGCAGCTCCCCGCGGCGTACGCGCTGATCAGGCCGAAGAGGTCCAGGATCATGGCCGCCTCCAGCGTATGGCCCTTGAGCAGGAATCGGCTCTGGACCATGAGGATCACGATGAGGGACGCCACGAACGCCGCCGAGTTGCTGTAGAAGAACACCTTGTACCGGGTGGGGTGTGTGGTCAGGAGTATCGGGTCACCGTTCCTGTGACCGTCGCGGGTGTCGGGCCACAGCCCGCCTGGTGGGTCCAGTCCTGCACTGTAAGTGATGCTCACCACAAGGGTCGCAAGCAACATGACAAGAGACCGGGCCTTTTCCAGTCGTTCTTTTTCAAGGGCCTTCTCCTTTTCCACTGCATCGCTGCCTTGGTCCTGAACCTGATGGATGTCCCTGCAGCAGCTCGTAATTGCGAGCAACATAACAAAGAGTTAGTCCTAATTAACTCCTAAATTGCAACTGATAACTCCTAAATCATTGCAGATACATACCGGCTGCTGATCTGAATCTGATCTGCTTTATTTTGGTCCTGCGATCTGTCAAAGAAGCAACTCCTCAGACGTTTCGAAGCAGAATCATATACAGTTACTCCTAAATTGCTAGCATCAACTCGATCCTTACTGCTGCTGGAAATATAATTGAGCAGATATACGTAACGTACCTGCTGCTGATCTGATTCTGCTGATCTTGTGGATTTTGGCCTTGTGATGATCTGTCAAAGCCGCAGCGACTCCTCAGTGCTCCCAGCCATTTCGAAGCAGAGCCGTATACCGTTCGGAAGCAGCTGCAGCCAGCTACAGCCACCTGGAGGCAAGGTTTTCATTTTTGGAAATTAAAATTTATCGTGGATCACAGATAAAGAGGATAAACATGATATATCGAAAATATCGGACCAAATTCAAATAAAATTTAATTTGAATTTAAGTAAATTTAGATAAATTTAAACAAAATTTGTACGAAAAAAATAGATATTTTCTCATCGGCACCTACAGATAAATAGAATATATTAGAAATATCAGGAGATTTCAGCCGATATTGGAAACCATGCCTGGAGGAAGATGTAGGCAAGAACTCCGGCGATGAGGCAGATGACGTAGGTGGTGTCGTCGAGCTGCCTGCAGCTCCCAGCGGCGTACGCCCCCATGAGGCCCAGGAGCGCCGTGATGGTGAGGCCATACAGAGCCACGAAGCGTACAGAGAGCTTGGTGGTGAGCTTCTTGTCGAGGAGCAGGATGATGATGAGCAGGGACGCGACGAACGCGGTGGTGTTGCAGACGTAGAACGCCTGGTAGCGGCTGGAGTAGTGCTCCTGCAGGACCGGGTTGCTCATCTGGTGGCCGTCCTTGGTGTCGCCCCAGAAGCCGCCCGGCGGGTTCAGCCCCGCCACGTACGTGATGGTCACCGCGAAGGTGGCCAGCAGCATCAGCACCTCGTGCAGTTCTTGCCGCTCGGAGGTGGCGGTGACACTAACACCGCCTGCTTGCTTCTCGGCATCTGCTGCACCTGTTAGTCGCTTCCTACTATGCAGCAGGATCGCTAGCCCGCCTCCATCGCTGGAGAAGAGGTAGAAGATGAAAGCTACGACGATGTAGGCGAAGACGGCGCAGACCAGCAGCGCGGAGTAGATGGTGGTGAACTTGTCCCGGCAGCTCCCGGCGGCGTAGGCGCCCATGAGGCCGAGCAGGTCGAGCACCATGACGACCCGCAGCAGGGCCTCCCACCAGCCCGTGTTCCTGCCGTCCAGGACCAGGAGGAGGAGGCTGACCACGAGCGACGCGGCGAACGCGGTGGCGTTGCAGTAGTAGAAGGTGAGGTAGCGGTGGAGGTGCGCGTACTGGAGGATCGGGTCGCCCGCGTGGTGCCGCCCGTCGTCGGTGTCCTCCTGCCAGGCTCCCCCCGGCAGGTTCAGCCCGGCGACGTACGTCACCGTCGCAACCAGGGTGGCGAGCAGCAGCAGGTACTTCCTCAGCTGGTACTCCGTGGAGGAACCTGAAGGAGGCTTAGAAGCAGCAGGTTTGGTGTTGTTGCTGCGCAAAGCTTCATCAGCCACAGCCCCTGCCACAGGGGGGGAGTGGGAGTGGCTTTGTGCGCCGCCGGACGCCATTGGACTGAGGGACGAAGCTACTTTGTTGTTGGACGCCAACGCCATTAGCTTATCTGGCTGGTGACTAGCCTGGTAGCAGTGGCAGAAGACGCCTTGACCCTTGAGCAAATGCTAATGCCACGGCTAGCCGGCACGGCCGGCAGAATATATAACATGGTGACATGGTGTTCGCTTCTGATGTGTCCGAATAATTGCACGATGACTCGATCGGGTCGTCGTCTTATTTTATAAAAGTAATGTATTCCATTCCACTCCTTTCTCCCTAGCTTTTGTGTTGGCAATTTAGGACTTGTTTAAATTTATGACGTAAAATTTTAGGGTGTCACGTCGAGTATTTAGATGCTAATAAAAATCAAATTACAGAATCCGTCAGTAAACCGCAAGACGAATTTATTAAGCTTAATTAATCTGTCGTTAGCATATGTGTTACTGTAGCACCATATTATCAAATCATGGACTAATTAGGCTTAAAAGATTCGTCTCGCAAAGTAGTCGTAATCTGTACAATTAGTTATTTTTTTAGTCTATATTTAATACTCTATGTATGTGTCCAAATATTAGATGTGATACTGTATAAATTTGAGAAAGGAACTGAACAAGGCCTTAACGAGCATCCATGATATTCTCATCATTCTCGGCTGTGTATTCATGAACGATTCCTATTCCTACCTGACAGTGGCAGTGGGAACGAGCAAAACAACATGGGCCTTGTTTAGATCCCATCAAAGTTCCAAGTTTTTTTACTCTCTCTCCATCATATCAATTTTTAGCCGCTTGCATGGAGTATTAAATGTAGGTAAAAAAATAACTAATTACACAGTTTAGTTGGAAATCACGAGATGAATCTTTTGAGCCTAGTTGATTCACGATTGGACAATATTTGCCAAATAAGATGAAAGTGATACTATTCATCAGGTTGAAAAAAGTTGCAATCTAAACAAGGCCATGTTTTCTCTGCATGCCAGCTTTCTCAGTTTAGAACCGACAAACTTTGGTTCCCATTTCCGAATCCTATTTTTTTCCTTCTCTTACTTCAAGTTGAATTACCATTTCTTTCTAGCTACTGTATTTTAGTTGTTGACGAAGAACTGTAGGGGTTTCTGAAAATACAGTATATATGAATTTCCAAGTTGAATTACAAGCATCATGGAAGCTTCTTAACCCAACATCTTTTTCAGGCCGAAGGAGGAGCGCTAGCTGTTGTCTTAACTGGATTTTTTTCTTAATCTATATGTGACCACCCATCAGAGAAGACTTGCGTATTTTGTGTTCACCACATTCCATGAGCTGCACACGATGTATAAACACTACCTACACCCCAAATGCAATTATTTCAAATGTTGGCACGTTCACCTTCCACTCTCTGAAGCTTCAATCATTCACATCAAATAAACGGTCCTAAACAAAAAAAAAGCATGCTATCCGGTGATTAGAGGAGGCGACTTGAGATAGTTCCGTGAGCAATATTATAACTCTACTTAACGCTTGTTTAGTTCATCCTTTAAAATATAGTTCCTATTACGTTGTATATTTGGACACATGCATGGAGTATTAAATATAAACTAAAAAATAGTTAATTGCATAGATTATGACTACTTTACGAGACGATTTTTTTAAGCCTAATTAGTCCATGATTTGACAATATCACGCTACAGTAACATGTGCTAACGAGGGATTAATTATGCTTAATAAACTCGTCTTGTGGGTTATTGAGGACTTATATAATTTATTTTATTATTATTATCCAACACCTCACGTGATACCCAATGAAATATTTTTAAACTTTATATTATAGGGAGAATTATTTATTTGGCACTGAAACAAATCAATGTTTCGTATTTGGCATTCGAAAATTTGAACTTTCTTATTTGGCATCAAGTTAAAATTTTCTTTCGTAAATGGCACTGCCGTCTATTTTCATTAATCAATCTGTTAGTTGACTGATTCAACCGTGTCAGTTTTTTTTTCCTGTGTCCAATGTACCCCTATACACAGAAGACTCCCACGCAGCTACACCTCTGCCTACCTCCACGCTGCCCGTGCAGCCGCCGCTGCCGTCGCAGTTGCTCCCATCGCCTCCCCTTCCTCTCTCCCTCACCGACGCGCAGACCGAGGTGCTCACGGGCTCCATGAACCTGTACATGCTCGTGCCCATCCTCGCCGCCGGATGGGTGGCCGACCTGCTGGGCCGCCGCGGCACGCTCCTGCTCGCCAGCGCCTTCCTCGTGGCCGGAGCGCTCTCCATGTCACTCGCCCGCAGCTACGCCGCGCTCATGGCCGCCCGCTTCGTCACCAGCGTCGGCGTCGGGCTCTCCCTCGTCGTCGTGCCGGTGTACAACGCCGAGATCTCGCCGGCGTCGACGCGCGGCGTCCTGTCCTCTTTGCTTGATGTCAGTATTCTCTATTCTGTGCATGGACGCACACCTTCTAGTTCTGCCCATGATTTCGAAGCTTTATTATTAGTTTGCATTGATGGATGTGCTCTGCTCGTGGCGTGCAGATCTTTATCAACGTCGGCATCCTTCTCGGCTACGTGTCGAACTACGCGTTCGCTGACCTGCCGGTGCACCTCGGCTAGCGCGTCATGTACGCCGCGGGAGTGCTGCCAGCCTGCCACCGGTGCTCCTCGCCGCGGGGGTGCTGGCCATGCCAGAGTCACCACGGTGGCTCGCGATGCGCGGGCGCTACGCGCACGCACGCGCCGTGCTGTCGCGCACCTCGGACACCCCGGCCGAGGCTGACCTCCGCCTGGAGGAGATCAAGCGTGCCGTCAGCGTCACCGTCGTGCCACGATCCAGAGACGACAGTGGCACATGGACGGAGCTGCTCATCCGACCACCGGCATTCGTGCGACGAATCCTCATCTGCGTCGTCGGGCTGCAGTTCTTCCAGGAAGCGTCGGGCATCGAGGCTGTCGTGCTGTACAGCCCGCTGGTGTTCAAGCGCGTCGGCATGCATGTCTTCGTCGGACCGGGCCGTCCTGGGCGCCACGGTCGCCGTCGGAGCGGTCAAGACGCTCTCCATCCTCGTGGCCACGTCCCTCTCCGACCGCCTCGGCTGGCGCCCGCTACTGCTTGCCAGCACCGGCGGTGTGGCCGTGGCGATGGCGTCCCTGGCCGCGTCGCTCCGTCTCGGCGCGACGTCGGCGTGCCTCGCGTCCATGCTGGCCTTCGTCGTGGCGTTCTCTGTCGGGTTCGGGCCGCTGGTTCCTGCGTACGGCGCAGAGGTCCTGCCGCGGCGGCTGCGCGCGCAGGGCACGAGCGTGGGCACGGCGGTCGGGCGGCTGGTGTGCGCGGCGGTGAGCATGACGTTCATTTCGCTCGCCGGTGCCATCACCATGCCTGGGTGCTTCTTGCTGTATGCCGGCGTGGTGGCGGCTGCGTTTGTGTTTGTGTACACGCGGCTCCCGGAGATGCAGGGACGTTGGTATGGGGTCTATGCGGCGGGTCGCCAGGGCGATGGCAAGGGGCTGCGCAAGAGCTCCGGCAATATCGTCCATACGAAAATACTTGAACTTCCTTATTTGGCACCGTGGATTTCTGCTGCAAACAAGGGTATTCATGTCTTTTTACCAGTTACTTGACACCGTTACTGTCCTAAATGGACGGCAGTGCTATTTACGAAAGAAAATTTCAACTTGATGCCAGATAAGAAAGTTCAATTTTTTGAGTGCCAAATACAAAACACTGATTTGTTTCAGTGCCAAATAAATAATTCTCTCTATATTATATGCATCAATATGATATCAGCAGCACATGTCATATGCTGACGCATCGATGCACCGCTACGATTGGACTCTGCAACACCACAAAGGACTACACTGATTGGTGGTGCGTTCAATGAGATGCCAGCTGTGATGTTCAGTACTCTTGGTTGGTGTTCGGGTAAATGCCCTGTTTCCTGGAGACGCTACACCGCTGCAGGAATGCAGGAGTACTACAGTTGATCATGCAGTGAGCGTAACTGCCAAATTCAATGCTGACTTGTGGTGCATTGATGATAATTTCTATTCTCATTAAATGACTTGTCACGTAGGCAAAACATTGACATGGCAACATAATTAATGAAGAAAGAGAGCAAAAATCATAGAAATGGTTTCTTCATGAAGAAATCAGGTCTACTCTTGACCCAATATACCAAAAAACCATGAAATCGCCATTGGGGAGAAACCATCAGTTTTTAGGGAGCTCGTGTCGCACTCTCATTGAAGGAAGAAGATAGAGTTGGGAGAGAGAAAGAGAAAATAATTATTACTCAGAGAAACCACGGGTTGGAAAGCAGTACTTTTTAGTGCGGTATCCTATGTTATAGAAACTACTAGTTTTTTTTCATTGGGACTGCCTTGAGGAGGCGTTTGGATCCAGTTGTAAAATTTTATGTGACATATTGAATGTTATACAGGATGTCATGTAAGACTTTCTGATACTAATAAAAAAATAAATTATAGAATCTGTTAGTAAACTATGAGATAAATTTATTAAGCCTAATTATTTCATCATTAGCATATGTGTACTGTAGCACTTTATTATCAAATCATGAACTAATTAGGCTTAAAAGATTCGTCTTGTAAAATAGTCGCAATCTGTGCAATTAGTTATTTTGTAGTTTATATTTAATACTCTATGCATGTGTCAAAACATTCGGTGTGATAAGGTGTAAACTTTTAGGAGAGGAACTAATCAAGGCCTGAGTTCCGATAGACAGGGATGCTGATGATGTAGTGTACTAGCTTGCCGGAAGTATTATGTACTACTCCATCTGTCCACATAAGAATACAATTAGGAGAAACGTGTCAGTCAAATTTACTCAATTTTGACCAAATTCATAGTAAACAGTATTTACATTTATATCTCTAACTAAATTTATTATAAAAATATATTATATAACTAATCTAATGATACTTATTTTGTCTCAAGAGTGTTAGCTCTTTTTTAAATAATCTTAGTCAAAGTTGAAACTATTGGACTTATCGACATGTGAGAATTACATTCTTTTGTGGATGGAGTGAGTATTATCTTTTATTATTACCATGATCCCAATCATCTATCTTTCGATCGTCATGTGTCTTTTAGTTACGTGCAAAAGCTTGAGCCCATCTTTATAAATTCTCAAATTATTTTAAATTTGACTATATAAGTTTATAAAAGACAATATCAAGAATTATATTCTAAATAGGTATACTATGTATTCCATGATGAATGATGCTACATATTTGTCAAAATATGGTCCAACTAAAGATAGATCTACTAAAAGCTCCACCAAATTGAGAAAAAAGATTCCCCTAAAACTAGTTAAAGGGGTATTGGGTTCCATGACCATAGTTGGCCCCCCTCCTTCCCACAATCACGATGTCACCGTGAGGACAATCCGGGATGTTTACTTTTGTTGGGAACCCAAGGGCCAACACCGATCTTCATTTGAAAGGAGCTTTTTCTGCAGGGATGGCCAGCGGCTGAGACTGTCTCCAACGATAAAACGCAAACACGAGACCTATTCCAAGTATTTGAGTCACGTACAGGCAAAGAGTCACGAACCAAAAACCTGCCTTCTCCAACAGCGACCCAAAAGAAGACTCCCAGTTTCCTCCGTCTTCGTCTTCCCCGCGGCCGGCCACCGAGCTACGAGCTCCGGCGCGAGATCCGGTGAGAAAATCAAATAAAAGATTTGAGCAAGTAGTGAGCAGCGAGCAAGGGCAGATCCACGAGTCGTGGTACCTTTGGATGCCGAGATCAACGAGCTCCTGGATGGCGGCGCGTAGAGGTGCCTCACGGCGGCGGTGATGGCGTCCTTATCGTCCTCCCCCTCGGTGGTGTAGACCTCGGCGCACGGCGCGGTGCCTGAGCTCGCGCGCGTCAGCCTTGGAAGCGGCGGCCGTCCGCGTGGCGGTGAAGAGGCAGTTGCCATCGGCATCGACCTCCCCGCCGTGGTCGAGGCGGAAGACCACGGGCACCGACGCCTCGCGAGGAGGGCTTCCATGCGACGCCGCGCTCCCAGATCCGGTGGAGGCGGCGACGCTGCTGGTCCTCGAGCGCCCAGACCGCGTCCCAACCCGTGGGCGAGGTGGAGGGCTCGGGGGAGGGGCCGGGGAGGACCAGGTGAGGAGCGGCAGCGACGGAGCGGGGGCTGGGGACGGCGTCGCCGCTTCGGGAGGGAAGGGAGAGAAATGGAGGGAAGGCAGAGAGAGGGAGAGAGATGCGAGGGAGGAGCGGAGGTAGGAGAGAGGGGAGGGGCCACCGGTGGTGCTGCACCGGCTGCTGCTGCTGCCGGGAGGGGGCGTCGCGCGAGCCGCCTCCGTCCCCACCACGAGTGGCACCTTTGAGATCCGGCTTCAGCATTTGCGTCGTCTCTCTCTCGAGACGCTTATTTGCCTCTCGGATCGGCTTGAACGCAAAATATGTCCTCGGTTTGAGTCATCTGTTGGAGCATGATTTCGGTACTAAAAACACTCTGAACTACCTATTTTGTGTTTGGGTTACGTTGTTGGAGACAGTCTGAGCCAAGTCATCTTGAGAGGATATGTGATCCCACTTGTAGGTGGCTTTGACGAGATGTGACCTGCTCAAAATTAATTGTTGTTTTTTAGAATTAAATTAATTGTTGTTCTGACATGATGCTTGCCGCTGCTGCGCTGAATCCTGTTCGCTTCGCTGAAAAGCTAAACTGAAAGTACTGTTCATTGATTTTTTGTGAGAGAGAAAACACTATACCATGACTGATAAAGCTAGGCTGATAAGTTCAAACAAACAGAAAATGGAGCATCGACGTACCGTTGCTAAGTTAGCAGACCAAAGAGTCTTTTATTTTAGGGCGTGGCTACCGTCCGGACGTCCAGACGTTAGCCCCCGTCCAGACGCTCACACCTGTCTCGCCTATTGCGCTCACCCTGCATGCCTGATCATGCTGCACCTACCGCTGCCTGCCTCGCTTGTCCCGCATGCAGGCGCACAGTACGACTGTGCGCTTGCCTGCCCGCCCTCACTTGGTGTTGCACGTACGCATGGAAGCCCGTGCCTCCTGCTGCACGTTTCGCTTTGGTCCGTGCTGCGCGCCCATGCATGCAGGTGGGGACCAGATCTACTTTTGCAATATTCAAATGAAACACATGCAACATTCAGATGAAACACATGAAACATACATCTGAAACGCATGAACATAATGCGACTGCGGATGAAAACATTTGCACCGTCCCTCACGCGCCGCATGCACCCTGGACTGTATCCTGAACGAGTGGCCGCACACGTTCCCATTCACTACCCCCGCGGGAAAGGATGGGTGCATGCTCGCCTGACTGTAGCTGCATACACCTCTTTTTTTTTTTTGGACGTCACACGTGCGGGATCGGTCCAGACGGTCTTAACCAAGCATTGTTGTTTTTTTAAGATAGAGGGATACATTTTTTTTTAGTTAACCATGTATTTTGGATTTTAGTGGATAGAATAATATGGACATTGAAAATCTAGATAGATCCTATCCAGATATATCAAAACAACTAGTATAATTGAACTTTAGATTATACAAAATTCACTCCCACCTCTACCCTTAACATTGCATTTTAGAACTCTTAGCAAAGCAAGCGCGTATTTGCAAGCAATGCCCGACAGACGTTCTGGGCACTTCCGCAGCGGCAGCAAACCTGCTCAGACACGTCCAGCTCGACGAAGACGGGACCCTAACCGAACTCGCCCAACAAGCTGGCCTTCACCCTTCAATGCGTCCCCAATTTGCTGGGGGCGGCTGAGGCACCTTACCGTTTGGCCGGCCCTAAAAACCTTCTCCCAGCGCCGCTCACCCGGCCGTGCCCGTCAGGTGTTCGTGGCAATGCCTGTACGGGCCCCGTCCGCGGCCTTGGCGGGTGCACGTGCAACGGGACATCCGAGGCTGCCAGGAACAGGGGAAGGCGATTTCAACCATCATTCCCGTGACTCGTGCACGGTGTAGATTACCAGTGGTGTGAACTGGATCTTTTCTTGGTCTCGCGGAGGGCAGCGAATATATAAGCTTGCAATTGGAGGCTGCCAGTGCCAGGAACGGGGGAAGGCAACTTCGGTCATCACCCCAGTGACTCGGTGCACTGCCAGATTACCGGTAGTGTGAACAGGAGGTTGTCATGGAAAAAAATGGGGAGGTCCCCACATATGCTTTGCATCGTCCCTGTCCGCAGATTCCATTTCAGCGCTTTTGCTTCCGGTTACCCACCTACCCACCATTGCCATCAGGTATTAAAAATTCTAGCAACTTTTCTTTTGTGTATCTTTGCATGAATTCCTTTCATAACTAAACCAAGCTCAATATGCTATTAGCAATTGGGCATAATTTTCTGTTGAATCTGAACGTACCTCGTGACTTCACTACTGACTGGAGCCTGGGATGTCATTCTTTACGATGCTCGATGTTCAAGCTCCACTGTCAAGTAATTAATAATTTGGATACCAATCGAGTCGTGATTAAAAAAAGGTACAACTTACCAACAGCTTATTGGTTGACACAGCTTGCATAGGGCTTCTAATATGCCATGAGCATCAGCTGGTAGCTTTAGTTGCATATAACGTGGGCATTGAGGTGGGGTCTACTAAGTGTGTTGTCCAGTCTGAGATGTCCTCATCTATCATGCTGATTGCTCCTAATTCCTTCAATACATTCCATGTTTACTATATGATGATGAGTACTGTAGTCCTTCCAATACAGCCCATGTGCCTATATGAGCACTACAGTATTGGCCTAACAAAGTGCTTATTTATTTATAGACAACTCTAATAGAACAAGCAATCAAATCCAGTCACTAGGGTGTGTATGTGGCTGCTAAATGTTACCCTTTTATTGAGTAAACGATACTCTCTGTCCTAGAATTGGAGTTTTTCTGGGACTGAAGCAGTAGGGTTTATCTTTCTGTTTTTGGGAGAGAAAAAAGACTTTGGGCATGCACTTCACTGTCCCTGTCCTTCTCAGCTCCAGCCAGTATGGACTCTCAGAGTTGACTGGGCCCCCTCTTGGCCAAGCCATTCACACTATGTTGAAATGGCACGCATGCATGCTCTAATAATTCATCTGGAAGTTGTCTGTGGTGTCATTTAGCCTTATTTTCTTAAAATATTTTTTTTGAAAGAAATCCATTGAGCCTTCAACGGGTCTTTAACTTGTCATCTTCGCTTGGGGCATTGACCTCACCCAAGTCTTCGTCTTCCTTCTTCGCCAGCTGCCAGTTTTTCCTCTCTTTACGTTCAGAACCATCCTTGAATTTCTCATTCCAGATATATCTTCTCTAAGCCAAGAATCTCTTGCTCTCTTCTTCCGATGAATGGTTAGAGGGCAATTTCACCTGAGAGGCCGAGGTTAACAACCTTTTTGGAGAGCAAGCAGCCATATGGCCAGCACCGCTGCTACTCCAGAAGCAGGCAACAATCACAGTGAAGACAGCACCACACATGGAGGCACCACAGGGGAGCCTGCCATGGTCACCGACAACACCAGGCAAGAATCCATTGATAGTTCATCCACCAGGAATTTGCTAGCCCCTAGCCATGAATCCAGAGTCACCGTAGATTTTGAGCTCCTGTGGAGACTGCGGAAGTATCTGCTGCTTCTTGGTATCCTAGCTGTTAGCGTTACATACAATGCTGGATTAACTCCACCTGGAGGGTTCTGGTCGAACAACACAAAAGATGGGCGTTCTGGACATGACGCGGGTGACCCTGTCCTTCGGGCTCTGTTCTTCCCATGGTATGAAGTATTCTTCTACTGCAATGCAACTGCCTTTGCAGCATCTCTTGTCCTAATCATCTCGCTTCTGAGTAAAAATGTGACAAGGCAGAAGTTATGGCTCCGGTCAATGCAACCTACCATGATTCTGGACTTGTTTAGCCTAATGGAGGCCTATGCTGCTGGAAGCTACAGGGCAGTAATGTCATCCATTTACATCTGGGTTCTGGTCTTTTCTGTTTTTGTATATATTATGATCCATATCCTACAAAAAGACGACATGTTCAACAGATAAGTGTCGTGGAAATGTGTATGTTGCGTTGGATTTGTGGTCATACAAGAAGGGATCGAGTTCGGAACGATAATATACGTGATAGATTAGGGGTAGCACCAATTGAAGAAAAGCTTTTCCAACCCCGGTTGAGATGGTTTGGACATGTCCAACGGAGACCTCCAGAGGCACCGGTGCGTAGTGGAATCCTAAGCCAGGATAGTAACGTGAAGAGAGGTAGAGGAAGACCGAAGTTGACTTGGGTAGAGGTAATAAAAGGAGACTTGAAAGGATGGAATATACCCAAAGACTTAGCTTTAGATAGGAGTGCTTGGAAGACAGCTATTCACGTGCCTGAACCTTGATTGCTTCTGCTGGGTTTCAACTCTAGCCTACCCCAATTTGTTTGGGACTTGAAGGCTTTGTTGTTGTTGTTGTTGTTGTATGATCCATATCCTAGTATTTATGAGAGTTGTTACAAAATTTGTTTCGGAGAAAAGATTTGTTCCAAAATGGCTGAAAGATATGGCAGTGTCTGTGCAAGATTGGATTCTATCTAGGTGTGATGTTCCTAGGAGTGAAAGGAACAACTCCCATGAGAAAGATCTAGAGGAAGCTCGCAAGTTCGTTTTGATGCTTGTGACTTTCGCTGCAACTGTGACATACCAAGCAGGGTTGAGTCCACCGGGTGGTTTTTGGGCTGAAAACGATGATACAATTCCAGCTACATCTATACTTCGCAGTAAAAACCTTGCTCGATATAATACTTTTGTTATTTGCAATTCAACTTCCTTTGTTGCGTCTTTGGTGACAATCATACTGCTTCTGAGCCCAGAACTGAGTGGGCATGGCATCAGATCCAAAGCAGTGATTGTATGTGTCGTTGTCGACATATTTGGCCTGGTTGGAGCATATGCTGCAGGAAGCTGTAGGAGTGTGGTGACATCTGTCTGTGCTATTTTAATTGATGTTGTAGTATGGATCTGCTTTGCAGTTTTAGCCGGGATCTTTGTTAACAGATCTATAGCAGGCTGGTTTGGAAAGATCAAACCAGATATTATGAGGTGCATGGCTAAATTTGGCCGGGTCGTTTCATGGAATTTTGGCAGAAAGAGAAGAAATCCAGAGGGAGAGAATTCTATTGCAAGTAATCAGCAAACTGCAGATTGCATAAAGGATGCAGCAGAACCAGAAACTGCTAGGGTACCAGAATACCAGCTTCAATACCATCAGCAAGTTCCAAATATTAAAGAGGAATCTCCTGGGAAGAATCAGAGTCCAGGCAAACAAGAAGCTACAAACACTAAGGAGGCTGTATCCAGCTCAGAGCATGCATTTGTGAATGGTAAGCAAACAGGAAATAGTAGCAATGTCACGTGTAACGTGGAATGTCAGTCTACAGACCCAAATTCAGTTGCAAATGAGACTATGTCTGAAACTGAAACAGGTAATCCTTTTTATGAGATTTTAGTAAGGTAAAAATACTAATATCAATATGTCTAACTCTGATTGTCAGCCTGCAGGAAACATGCAAGATGCAAATATGGAGGAACAATCTTCATTGGTGGATGATCTTAAAACTCCCACTACTGTGTCTGGTATGTCTAATCATGATCTTCAATTGGTAGATAACCATAGAGTTCAAAGTATGATCAGGCAATCTTTCTCTACTGATGATCAAGAATCCACAGCCGCGGAGTGCTTGTCCGACATTGCATCCAATAACCACGCCCTGTTCGTTTGGGCTTGTTTGGCTTATAAGCCATGGCTGAAAGTACTGTTGGCTGGTTTGGTGTGAGAGAGAAATACTGTGCGTTGGCTGATAAGCCATGGCTTATAAGCCAAATACGACCAAGCGAACAGACTGCATAATGGAGCCACCAACAGTTTCAAGGAAGAGGAAAAAACTTCTGAGGAGACTTTGGAAACAGTTGAGATAGAGAGTTCCGAAACCAATAATGTCTCTAGACCTATTGAGAATGCCAACATTAGCACGCATGAAGTGGCTCCCAGACAAAATGCCAGCAATGTAAATGCTGGTGCCAACCCAACTGATGAACACCTAAAGAAGTCCTGGACATATCTTCTTCTTCTAGCCATTCTTGCAGTATCCCTGACGTATCAATCAGGTTTGAATCCACCGGGTGGTTTCTGGTCCCAAAGAGAGAACAATAATTCAACTGGTGATCCCATCCCTAAGAACACTCGTCATCGTCCCTATCATTTACCTGGTGATCCCATACTTGAGGACACTCACCATCGACGCTATATTGCATTCTTCTATTTAAATGCTATCACCTTTGTTGCATCCCTTGTCATGATTATTATGCTCCTGAATAAGAGGATGAGCAACAAGGTCATAAAACGATATGCACTGCAGATAACACTGATAGTGGATCTTCTTGCTCTAACAGGGTCTTACATTATGGGGAGCTGTAGGGAGACAAAGGGTTCCATATACATCTGGCTGTTGGTGTGCCTTGTGCTAGTTTATGTTGCTGTTCATGTTCTGATCGCAATACATGCGATCCCTGAAGGGTGCAAAAAGGTTGTGGCACACAAGATTGAGAATTTCTCCTGCAGATATATATGGACAAAGCCTTCGTATGAGAACAACTAGAGAAGTGATGCTAATGATAATGATTGTGAGCTTGGGCAGAGCCAGAGGGATGATGCTGATGACAAGAACTGGGAGCGGAGGCATAATCTACTATTGATGCTTGCTATTCTAGCTGCAACAGTCACATACCAAGCTGGCATGAATCCTCCAGGAGGTGTATGGTCTGATGACGAGGCGGTCAGTGGTAAACCAGGAGACCCAATCCTTCAGCACAACAATTTTAAGCGTTATGATGTTTTCTACTACTCAAACTCACTCTCATTCGTGGCATCTGTAGTTATCACAATATTACTTGTGAACAAGGAATCCTGTGAGCATGGTATCAAGTCCTATGCACTAAGAGTGTGTTTGGCGGTGGGCTTGGTTAGCCTCTTGATCGCCTATTCTGCAGGAAGCTGTAGGAAAGCAAGAGAATCTATTTATCTCATCATCATTGCTGTTGCAGTTCTGATTGCCCTTGTGATTCAAGTGCTTCTCTTCTCCTCAACACAAGATAGTCTCAGAGGACCAACTGGACAATTTATAAAACGTCTGCTTCAGCTGCTTTTTGGAAAGGATGAGGCCTGGCATGGAGCTTCTGCTCTCCTCAACACAAGATATTAATCCTCTGCGCTACGAAATATTCTTCTGCTTCAACTCTATCTCATTCATGGCTTCTATTGTCGTAGTCATGTTTCTGTTGAACAAATCTGCCCGGAAGAAGGTTGTGCCACTTGAAGAATTGCATTTAATCATGATACTGGACCTGCTGGCCCTCATGACAGCTTTTGCTGCTGGAAGCTGCAGAAAATTCAGGACTTCAGTCTATGTGTATGCTCTAGTACTCGGTGTTGTAGTATACCTTGTGATTGTAGTTCTTTTGTCAAGTGGCATTGCAAAATGTCTGAGACCGACGTAGAGAAATAAGGTTTCCTCTCAGAGAAGTCCTAGTCACGCTTCTACAACAAGCACACTGATACTTGAAGACCAAGTTTGATGGTTCCATCCCTTTGGTAATAGTACTAATTTAAAAGTTTGCTTTGCTTGTATTATCTGCAAATAGTGTCCGTATTTGGTTTTTCATTGTATGTTATGTTGTGAGAGTTTGAACTGAATTGAAATTTAGCGATGCTGTATGCTGTTCATTTCTTTAAGATTGTAAAATGAGTGCAATCCTGAAGCTACATGTCTATGCTGTAGGTTCCAATATATGCAACGCAATAACAAGCAAATCCTGGAGACTATATCATGATTTCCTGTTTGTCCCTGTGGGGGTATGGCCCCCCAGTATCCTCAAGACAAGACATTGGGCCGCACCATCAGAGATGGCCCGACTCACAAGATCAAGGCGTACACGGCGCTGCTCGGCGTACACCGCAAGACATTGTATAGTACCAAATAGGATACTTACCTTGTAACCCCGCACCTTCAAACTATATAAGGAGAGACAGGGGTCCCCTAGCGGACAAGATACGTTAAGATCTATCTACTATATTTTAATACAATACACCAAAGACACAGGACGTAGGGTATTACGTCGATCAGACGGCCCGAACCTGTCTAAATCGCTGTCTCTGTGCCTTGTGTCACCATCCGGTTCCTGATTACGCGCACCTCCACCGACAAATCTACCATCGCGGGATACCCCTCGGTGGACTGCCGACGATATTCTGTCGATAGTTGGCGCGCCAGGTAGGGGTGTGCGCTTGATCCATGGTGAGCCAGATGGACCTCAAATCAACAACGCGTTCTCGTCATCAATCTCGTGGAGATCCATGCCGGTCCACGACGACGATTCATCGCTGGCTACCTTAGCACCCGCGACAGCAGATCCGATCTCGGAACCACCTCCGAGGTCGTCTTCACCCACAACTCACCGTCCGCCAGGTGCTCACCGTCAACCCCAACCAGATAACACCATACGTCGCTGACCAGACGCTCCGTCCAAAGCTAAGTCACGCTTTAATATTCTTTTAAATATTCTCCAATCTTCGTATATCGCTATAATGTTTCTCCGAGCTGTTGTTTCCATATTTGCTCTCTAAACAATTTTTTGAACCCCCGAACAGTCATGTTGATGCTCGGACGCCTCCAGAGACGGCCCTGTCTCCGGCTCCTCCCTACACGTGCTACGGGCTCCGCGCTCTGCGTTATGGGTGGTCGGCAGCGGCTCCTTGGTCACGCCTTTTCCTCCTACACATGCACGAGCTCCGCACTCCGCGTTATGGTTAACGGGCTAGCTAGGACTGGAGACTCAGCTACACACTAACTGTTCGGGCGGTTTATATTAAACATAAATATATTTTCACGCCAACTGATCGCCGAACTGCATACGCTATTGCTGATTTTCTTCGGAGTTCATATATTTTTACATCATGTACTACCCATTCTACATATTTGTTTTGCAGGATCATCGTCTAGGTGATCGGATCACTTGGTGCTCGGACTTCTTCACCGATCAAATGGTCAGACCGCTTGGTTTATGGATTCCATCGCCGACCAGTTGATCGGACTGTTCGCCGGTCGCTTCTACTCAATGCTCACTTCACCGCCGACCAGTTGACCAGACTGTTCGCCGCTCGTGCTTCATCGCCAGCTACGTCGGTTACTCCTCAGCGCTCAGATTCTTGGTGCTCGAGGACTAAGTGGGCACACTTAACCGCACGAACGTCGCTAGCTACGTCGGGGACTTCTTGGTGCTCGAACGTCTCCAGCTACGCGGGGGACTCCTTGGTGCTCGAACATCGCCGCCTACGCCGGGGACTCCTCGCTCCTCGGTGCTCGGACATCGCCGCCTACACCGGGGACTCCTCGCTCCTCGGTGCTCGGTCACCGCCAGCGACGCCGGGGACTCCTCGCTCCTCGGTGCTCGATCATCACCAGCGACGCAGGGACTCCTCGCTCCTCGGTGCTCGAACATCGCCGCCTACGCCAGGGACTCCTCGCTCCTCGGTGCTTGGACATCGCCAACGACGGCGGGGACTCCTCGCTCCTCGGTGCTCGGACATCGCTGTCTATGTCGGGGACTCCTCGCTCCTCGGTGCTCAGTCATCGCCAGTGACGCCAGGGACTCCTCGCTCCTCGGTGCTCGATCATCGCCAGCGACGCCGGGGACTCCTTGCTCCTTAGTGCTCGGTCATCGCCAGCGACGCCGGGGACTCCTCGCTCCTCGGTGCTCGGACATCGCCGCCTACGCCAGGGACTCCTTGCTCATCGATGCTTGGTCATCACCAGTGACGCTGGGGCCTCCTCGCTCCTCGGTGCTTGGTTATTGCCAGCGACGTTGGGGACTTCTCGCTTCTCGCTCCTCGGTGCTCGGATATCACCGCCTACGCAGGGGACTCCTCGCTCCTCGGTGCTTGGACATCGCCAGCGACGCCGGGGACTCCTCGCTCCTCGGTGTTCGAACATCGCCGCCTATGTCGGGGACTCCTCGCTCCTCGGTGCTCGGTCATCGCCAGCAACGCCGGGGACTCCTCGGTGCTCCCTTGGTGGTCGGAACTTGCTACGTCTTGTCGGTATGCTATCAAGCTGCTCCATGCTGTTCGGATCAGCGTGCTGATTTTGGACAGCACGTCTGGGGTCTTGATACGCGCATATCAGACGACGTCAGTAAGCTTTTAGACTTCTTTTTCTTTGACCCCGCTACAAGATTCATTCTTCATCTTCCAGCAGGCTCAGGGTCTAAGTGGGCACACTTCATCTTGCCATGAATGTGCTTGTTCTCATCTCGAGGCTATGCCCGGGGACTGGCTGCCTGCTCGGTTGGTCTTCTACTTTCTAACCCTAGCACCACGCGATTACGTCACCTACTAGCTGTGGGGGTATGCCCCCCCGGTATCCTCAAGACAAGACATGAGCCGTACCATCAGAGGTGGCCCGAGCCACAAGATCAAGGCATGCACGGCGCTGCTCGGCGTGCACCGTAAGACATTGTAGAGTACCAAATAGGATACTTACTTTGTAACCCTACTCCTCCAGACTATATAAGGAGAGACAGGGGTCCCCTAGTGGACAAGATACATTAAGATCCATCTACATCTCAATATAATACACCAAAGACACGGGATGTAGGGTATTACGTCGATAGGATGGCCCGAACCTATCTAAATCGCTGTCTCTGCGTCTTGTGTCACCATCCGATTCCTGATTACGCGCACCCTCACCGACAAATCTACCATCGCGGGATACCCCTCGATGGATTGCCGACGATATTCTGTCGACAGTCCCGTATGCCTAAGCTTGAAATTATGTTGTGTATACTGTATATGAAACGACCCCAATTTCCAGGAAGGGAAATCCACAGTGTCGAAGTGTATTATGATCGTTGCAGATCATATTACCCATATTCCAGTCGAGTATCACATCCATACAACGATAATATCAGAGTACAAATAGTGCAGATTTACATAATTTATTACATCGCCGCATTGGCGGAATAAAAAAGTAGCATTCAACCAGAACAGCTTGAAGATACGATCGCCAAACTCGAGCGTAGGCACGAACCCCTCATCCGTCAAACTCCTCGGAGCTAAACTCCTCAGCAGAACCTGTATGCCAAAATTTATCAGTACGATTTGTACTGGCCACTCCCAACCCTATGAGCATTGCTTTATGGAAATTGGATGCAAGTTGGACATAGTCAACAGGAACCTATAAGGCTGGGGTCTCCTATTTATTTAGCATATCATGTATATATATATATATAAAAGTATAGTCAAGTTTTATCACCCTTTCCACCCCATTCCACCCCACCCCCATTCCAGAGCCAGGTTTCGATCCTGGGATCGACATACCACCATCTCCATACCATACCATCGCTCAGTCGACAGGCCAACTCCCTCTCGGCACTGTCTCAAGGCCCGTAGCCCCTGGCTATAACCGACACTCTCTCACGGGGGAAGAAGAGAAGGACTCATCTCACTATCTAGTTTAAGCGAACCCCAGGAAAGGTCCATAGCCAACAAGTCGGCACATGTATCGATCGATCAACCATACACTCTGCAGAGGTTTTACATAACCACAAGATCCGCCTTCCTCGCTGACCGTCGTCAACTAGGCTGATTCCAGCCGCTTGCTAGCCTAGGATAATGCCACTCTACCATTCAGCCCTGGTTCACCCCAAGTCAAGTCTAGGGTGGCTGAAACTGTGAGTCATGAGCCGGGTCCACAAGGTCTCCATGAAGTCTCGAAAGGGTGTGGGGGGAATCCTCCGCGCCCCGTACCTCCTTACACTGTCCGCTATCAACCTAGCAGTAGTGGCAATATCCTACCAAGTAGTCCAGCCGAGGGCGAGTGGTACGTAAGGCTTCCCGATGAATCTGAGTACTAGTAAGTCCTTAGGGGTGACCAAGCCAGAATGTCTCCATTAGGGTTTCCATTCATCGTGCCACCACAGCACCTCCATCCCGGGCTCCACCCGTCATAGGTTCACACCCAGATCCACCTCATATACCATTTTACCTACCACAGGTATCCATTCCAGGGGTGCCCAGGTAGCACCCCATAGCAAGACTTGCCCTAGGCTCGTCGTATACTCCAACTTGGTCGACACAACCCTCACCCTCCATACACCCAAGTCACACACGCAGCACTCTCCCCATAGTCCAGGTAACACCAGTTCCCACCACGCACGTAGTATAAGCGTAGTAGAAGTATAAGTAATGAAATATATAGTAGCAAGCGTGTGTCTAGCCTAATAGCAGGGTATGCAGGGGTAAGGTTGCGTCAAGGTAAAGGCTTCCAAGCAAGCATACTACCATGCAAGTCCTAGCATAATATAATTGTAGCAGTAAAGTAAAGCGATAGCAGTTCTATATTAGCCATGCGTAATAGGTGTTACGAGATTGGGTGGGATGTGGCACCTTCAGTGTAGTCGTCTCCGTACTCCTCACGGTACTCACGGTCCTCGTCCGTTAGGTTCTCCTCTGAGTCTGCAACGTTTGCATTATAGTCACGTTAGCGACGTCTATAGAGTAGCACAAAGAAGCAATGAAAATTCAAAAGAGTCAAATGCACTCAAACATGAGTTCATTGCATAGAGCTTGATTTTAGATGAATTTTGGTCCTGGTCTCGTATTTTTCCAAGGTCGTATGAATTAGTTATGAATCTCCGAAGATTAAATCTATTTCTGAAAATGGAAAAGGCTGAATTAATCCTGGGCTGACTCGTGTCACGGTGTCACTGGTCAACGTGGCATGCTAATGTTAGCATGACGTCAGCATGACGTCATCGCCTCGGTTCCGAGCTGACAGGTGGGTCCAGGGGCTCTTGGGTCGCAGACATGTGGGTCCCTTATGACGTCATCATCTGACGTGTGGGTCCGGCGTGTCTGTGCTGCTGACATGTGGGGCCAGGTCAACGGTCAACATTGATCGATCAACGGTCAATACGTGCTGGGTCTCAAACGGGCTTTGGTGGGCTCGGGTTGGGCCGGTGTGGGCCGGGCTGAACACGTGGCGTGCTGTGGCGCAGCCACGTCACGGCCGTGGGCTCTTATTGGGCTTCGTCCGCAGCACGGCTCACACCGTGTGGCTCACGGTGGACCAGTGCTCCTGATCCATGGTCCTAAGGCAGGGTCCATGGTGGATCGAGCCCATCGTCATTTCTCCTCGGCTTGGCTCATGTGCACCGGGTGCAGGGCTGCGCTGCTCACCTTGCCCCTTCTCCTCTGTTTCTTCCACGGCGCGCTTCTGCCGGCGACATACTCACCGGCGAGCTCCTACAACGGCTCAGGCATCCAATTGAGGTGGGGAAAAGTCTCCCTGTGCCATGACGACTGCAATGGTGGAGTCAGGGTGACGGATGGTGCATTCTAAGTCACTGGTCACGGCGAACGGCGGCTCGAGCATAACCGGTGTGCGGGAATGGCGCGGGTGCAGCGGCATTGGCCGGCTCTGTGGTGCGCATGGGAGTCACGATGCTCCAGCGGGCATGTTGGTAGGTCGAGGGGTCCTCCAGGGCCTCCGGTGGCTTTGGCCACGGCGGACAGCCTTTCGATCACGTCGGCAGCATCGGTGTGGGGGCTATGGCCTCGGAGGCGTCACAGTGGGGCGTGTAGGCTCCTACGGATCCGTGTGGATGCGGCGAGGGCGTCCAGAGCTCAGGGCAGGTCTTTCCGGTTTCTAGGTGGCCGGTAAGGTCTTCCCGGCGGCCACGGCGACATGGTGACGACGGCGAGGCGCGCGGGTCACTACGGGCTCCTGCGGGGTGGTCATGGCGTGCGCGTGAGTTACCTGTGGCTTCAGTAAACGGAACGGGCGAGTCAAGGAGGCTCCCGGCGCTCCCGGCGGTACTGGCCACGGCTGTCGGTGCTAAGCCTGGGCAAAATACCCGATACCCATTACCCGTACCCGAATTACCCGAATCCGGACCCGAATTACCCGAACCCGAGGTATCCGATCCCAAATTCGGATAGCGATTTTGATTATCCGAAATTAGTTTGGGTAATTCGGGTAATATCCCCCGGTACCCAAACTACCCAAAGATTTGTTTTGTCTTTGTATTCATCATGTGTTGTTAGCTGAACCATTTAACTTATCACTTTATTAGAATATAATTCTCTCTATTTGAATGAGTGATTGTAATATATTATTCTCTACAAATTGCTATTGAAATTCTATACAAATTGCTACTGAAATTATGTATAGATCGCTACTGAAATTTAGTGTAGTTTGTTGTTTTCTGTAAATTTGGGTATATCGGGTAATACCCGAACCCAAACCTGAATTATCGGGTACCCGAATTTGCGGGTAGTGTTTTTTCGGGAGTAATATCGGGTAGCAATTTTTATTACCCAAATTTTGAATTACCCGAATTACCCGACCCGAAAAAATCGGGTAACCCGAACGCCCAGGCTTAGTCGGTGCTCGGACCGGTGGTCGGGTGCTCGGACCAGTGGTCTGATGTTCGGACCGGTGGTCGAGTGCTCGGACTGGTGGTCGGGTGCTCGGACCAGTGGTCTGGTGCTCGGACTGGTGGTCGGGTGCTCGGACTGGTGGTCGGGTGCTCGGACCGGTGGTGGCTGCGTCATGGCGGCGGCGTTGCGAGCGCGGCATGCGTGCTCAGCTACGGCGTCCGGGGAACCTAGAGAGGCCTATAGCGTCCAAGGGCTCGGGGATGGTCACGGTCAACGTGAGTGTGCTGTGCTGGTGTGCCTAGAGGCCGGGGATGGCCTTGGCCTACGCGCTCACGGTATGGAGCGCCATGGCCGGAGTAGCAAGGTCCAGTGGCGAGCAGGGAATGAACCGGGGCTCACCGTAGGTGTTGTGGAAGAAAGGATGGCGGTGCAGTGTCGAGTTGCGGCCGTGTAGCTCCGGAAGCAGTGCCGTGCAGTGCCGACCCGCGATCGTGATGACGACGACGGCGTTGCCTTCGGCTCCGGTGACTTCGGCAGCGTGCGGGGGCTCCGATCCTCCTCCCACGATCTCCTTCTCGGCCCTCTACTCTCGGTGTGGTGCGGCTGCTGGGCCACCAAGCGGCGGCGGAGGCTGAGGGAGAAGCTAGGGCGCCGGGCGTGAGCGGCGTGCGGGCTGGCTTTATAGCCGAGCGCCATGCCTCCCAGGGCGGATGGCATCGTGCGGTGGAGGCGTGTGCATCACATCAAACGGTGGTGCGGGGTTGCGTGGGCGCGGCGCAAGGGGACAAGGTCATGCCCCGGGCGTGACCCCCTGGCCCGCCCCTGCCACAGCTGTCGGGCGCCGGTCGCGTAGGCGGTTGAGGCGTGGGTGAGGAAGACGACACTGTAGACGGGGGTGCGGCTGACATGTGGGGTCCAGCGCCCAGTGGCTGCGAGCGAGGCAGACGGGTGCGCGAGCGTGGGCGACGCGCTGGGCCGGCTCGTGGGCTACGTACGGGCGCGCCGGTGCAAGGTGGGCGCGGTTGGGCTGGCTGGGCCGCGAAGCCGAGCAGCCTGGGCTGCGAGGCCTTCTTCCTCGTTTTCTTTTTCTGTTTTTCATTTCATCTCTTTTGTTTGAATTCGAATTTGGTTCTAGAATCTGAATTCCAAATTGGTGCACCTAATTTATTGGAGTTGTTAAGCATATCATAACTCAAATGGAAATCCAAATCACAATTTAATGTATGTAACACTTATTTGTTAGAATTTAAATAAACGCAATTAACTAATGACATGCCATGCTTATGTGTTAACTTGGGTTGGGGTTAGACCTAATGCATTTCTTAGGTTGGGTTACTATACATGACACTCATCATCACATGGAAGTTTTTAAGAAAAATTTTTGTAGTTGATATTTTTAGTGTGTGGATTTTTGGGTTGTTACAGTATACATGAAACCGGTACTCGGTTTTGAGGGCTCTGTTCTGACATGGAAGTTGATAGTGCCATGGCATTGCCATTCATAGTCTTGGAGTCTGAACTCTGAAGGTTCCATTCTTGTGGGAGCATTGTTGGAATGAAAATATTTTTGTCAGTATTGTCTTCAAATGATGGCTGTGGTTTTGTTTCGGTGAATGTATTCTGAGTTCAAACGAACATGGATACCAGTGGTGCAGTATGCAAATCAGCTATATAGTTTTTCCCCACATATGTATATGTATGTGTTATTAGGTTTGGAGATTATTATGTATGCTTTTTTTTGTCGCATATGCTTGAGCCTTTCATGGACCTATTCGTTTTTTTTTCTTCGATTGCCTTGAAATCATCTCAGCTATTTCATGTCATTTCGGTGACCGCGGCCACGGAAAATAGACCCGCTGCTTTTGAGTTTTGAATTGCTTGGAGGACCTGATGTTTGGCGACGTTGTTTTATATTTTCTGAATGTCGATGACACATCGACACACGTTCTGTTCCTCGTACAGTTTTTCCCCTCGGAATACGCAATAGAAAAAGAGTTTGAACTTAAAAACAACGCGTATCTGTGGAGCATCGAAGGAGGTCGACCAAACAACAGTAACTGTATCATCCTAGCAAGAGGACTCACGTTTCGATATTACATAAATGAAAAACAACCAATACTGACTTAGCAGTGCAACCTAAGAGGTGATCTTGCGTCTTCACGGCTGCCTAGATGAACCCTTTCGGTCGTCCGCGAAGAGCGCGTCCGGTGCTTCGGCGTTGGACGCAGTCAGGTTTTCGTCGAAGATCCTGTCAAAGACCTCCGGTTCCAACACGGATGACGCTGATAGATTCTTGACGTAGCCCATACGTTGCATGATTAGGACGTCGCTTGGGCCTGCTAACCACATGCTCTGCCACCACATCACCGCCTTCACAGGCGGCTGCTTGGGCAGCTCCCGAGTCAGCGGGGAGTTCCTCGTACAGTGAGTTAAGACTTAAGAGCACACCTGTGGAGGACTAGAGGTAGAACTATGGTTTAATTAGGGATTCGGCCCCTGCCCGCCTGCCCGGCCGGCTGGTGTTGGTACGGATGCGGCGGGGCCGGGTGGCAGTAGTGGTTTCCCGTCCCATCCGCCACGCGCGTCAGGTGCCGGAGCGAACGCCGATAGGCCGCAGCAGCGCTTGCACGCTGTTGAGTGTGAGGCGGACCTGTGCACCACGGATGCTCTGCACGGTTCTCGCGTTGAGGGGCCTGGACCCGGACGCACAGCAGTGGATGTGGATGTTTACCTTCGGGGATCGAATCGAATCCGCTGGAGAGAATATTTATTTGCCGTGGTTCTTCTGGGCCGGTCCGCTAAGAGGAGCCCCGGAACAGCGCCCGGCCGGTGCTCGACGAAATGCCGGACCGAGACAGACGTACCCGGCCCGGGTGGGTGCCCCCGCGCTTGCCAGCAGGCGAAGCAGCACCGGCATATGGACACCAAGTCCGGTGCCAGGCGGGCGCGGGCGTCCACCGCTTGGCCTCCGTTGAGGAAAGCACGGCCGGTACGTCACGTCGCGTCACGATTCCGTACGCCCGGGCTCGGATGAGAC
Organism: Miscanthus floridulus; assembly: GCF_019320115.1. NCBI lineage: Eukaryota > Viridiplantae > Streptophyta > Magnoliopsida > Poales > Poaceae > Miscanthus > Miscanthus floridulus. The sequence goes on along the minus strand of NC_089597.1, from coordinate 57,971,856 downwards.
CGGCGAGCCTCGACGCGCCGTGGAATTGTAAGATGCCCAAGTCAACGTGGCAGGTGGGCGCGGTCACTCACCGAGCAGAACTGCTCGGCGGAGACACGGAAACCAGTGGATGCCTTTAGCTGAGCTGGGACGCCACGGTGTGAACCTACGGCACCACCAGTCAGCCGGTCCAACCTGTTCTGGAGTGGACTTGCTCTCCGGCCGGCGTGAGCCAGTTCACACGGTCTGTCTTTGTCGGGGCCTCTACTATTCCGGTGAGTACTGGTGACGGAGTGCTGCTATACAAGTATTTCCATTTTCCTCTAGGTGAGGTATGGTGCTAACAATGGGGTAGTACCCAGTTAGTTGTACCTTGCAATTCCATTACCATTACCCAACGATTGAAGTAGTTTGGCAGCCAACAAGCTAATGTATTCCGGTATATATTATAATCTTGATGAAACAGATCATCTCTGGACTGGATAATGTCCATGTGAACCAGCTTGTTGTCACTCCTTTTTTTTACAGTACTCTATGCTTTATCCGGGGAAGCAGCATGCTGGCTATTTTTTCTTCTTTTAAGAAATGGGAAAACAAACTTCCAGGTCAGTATATAGTTCATTCTTAGTAAGTCATTACCATCAGCTAATTGCCCATTCAATCATAGGTACTATATGACATGGTTGGTGGCTTCTCGCTGGTGTTGGCCCCTGGCTCTAGGGGGGGGGGGGGGGGGGGGGGGGGGGGGGGGGGGGGGGGGGCGCGGGCATTGACTTCACCTGGTCTCAAGTCTCCTCCCTTCGTCTTACATTTTTCTCTGCTTCCTCTTAGTCACACTCACCTCACACCAACCATAGGCTCTTCGATACCTTAGCTTCTTGGAGTCCTTACAAATGTGCTCGCCAGTCCGAGAAGCCAAGTCATCTGCTGCTCTCTAGTTCTCTATTCGAGCTTAAACTTTCCACCTCGGCTACAGAGTGATTATATCATGTCTTTCGATCTTTCCATTTAACTGCATGGGCAACGTGATGTCTTCCCCATAGGTATGTCCTCATTTTCCTCCCAGTGTTTACTCATTCGTTTTGTAGACCTGTATGTAACTTAACAGTGCCAAAATGCCATTAGCCAATGGCTTCCAGTTAACGTCTTTCATGATTGTGGTATATACAGAACAAACTTCTGAACATCTTTTGCTTACAATCTGCTTTTTTTTTTAAAAAAAAAACTTCTAAGATTTCTTTGCTTGTAATATGATTTTTTTAACACAAACCCAGTTCGGATTCGAATGATGAGCTGTCTTTCTTGTTAATACTCTCACTCGGTTTGTTTCTTAGCAGAAGCATACACAATAATTCATTGCTACTGTTTGCTCTCTTTGTGTTGGTGACATTGACTTCACTCTTGACCAAGTCTTCTCTTCCTCCCTGCACCCTTTGTTTTGCTGTTGCTCTTGCTCCAAAAATCAGAACACTCCTTGAATCACCTGTGACTCTGAATCTTCCAGATCTCTTCTCACATCCAAAGAGCTATTTACTGCTGCTGCAAGTGGAATGGTAGAGGGCAGCTGAGACTTGCGCTCTCAGTTGGGGAGCTACGATATGGCTACTACTGTGGAAATAGAACATGCCATTGCTCTGACCAACTCGGCAACTAATCCAGAAGCAAGCAATGATGAGGTTGAATACAGCAATGCCCACGGAGACAACAATAGTGAGATTTCCATAGCCACTGGCATTGGTGGTGGCAGCGGCTGCGAGCAAGACTCCATGGATGATTCATCCAGGAGGGTTTTGTTAGTTGATAGCACTAAGGATGATTTTGATTTCTTCTGGAAACTACGGAAGTATTTGGTACTACTTGGAAGCTTGGCTGTCGGTGTGACATACAATTCTGGATTAACACCACCTGGCGGATTTTGGAACAAAAATTTGGATGGCCATGAAGCTGGTGACCCTGCCCTTCGTGCTGAATTCTACCAGCGGTATGAGGTATTCTTTTATTGCAATGCAACAGCCTTTGCTGCATCTCTTGTCTTAATCATCTTGCTTCTAAGCAAGAGTGTGACCAGGCAGGAGTTATGGCTCCGTTCCATGCAATTTACTATGCTAGTGGACCTATTCAGTCTTATTGGGGCCTATGCTGCCGGGAGCTGCAGGGCACTTAAGTCATCCATCTACACATTGATTCTAGTCATTACTCTTTTTGGATATATTTCGATTCACATCCTAGTATCCACAAGGATTGTTACAGAAACATTGAAAAAGAAGATGAAGACAAGGGTGGATAAAATTCTATCCAAATTGGGTATTCTTGATGTGCAACCTAGTAGTCGTCAAGAAAAAAAAGACCTTGAGGAGGCTCGCAAGTTTATTCTGATGCTTGTAACTTTTGCAGCTACTGTCACATACCAAGCAGGGTTGACTCCACCAGGTGGCTTTTGGGCTGAAAATGATTACAAGCATCGTCCAGCTACTCCTGTTCTTCGCAGTCACTACCTGCGCCGTTATAATATGTTTATCAGTTGCAATTCGACCTCCTTTGTGGCATCTTTGGTTACAATCATACTACTTCTGAGCCCAGAATTGAGCAGGCATGGAATAAGGTCAAAAGCAGTAGTTGTTTGTGTGGTAGCTGACCTGTTCTGCCTGATTGGTGCTTATGCTGCTGGATGCTGTAGGGATGTAGCAACATCATTCTATGTTATGTTTATTATCATCATAGTTTTGATCTGCATTGGCTTTTTAACTGGGATCTTTGCTTATGAACCTGTAGCGGAATGGCTACAAAAGATCAAATCAAGCACTGTAAGGTGCATGAGTGTACTGCTCTCATCAAAATTTAATAGTATCAGATCGAGCAATGCAGATCAGGAGGGTTCTAATGCAAGTTATCAGCAACCTTCAGTCCATGATCCTGGTGCACCGGCAGCAGAACCAGAAAATCAGTCTGCAGATCAGGATGTTTCAAATACTGAGTCCTCTGTGAAGTATCTACCTGAAGACAAACAGAAAGCAGAAAATAGTGAGGAATCAAACTCTTGGCATACATCAGCCAATGGTCCAGAGTCGGCAAATACCAAGGATCTTGTGCCCAATCTGGAGCATGAATTTACAGACTGCCAACTAGTTGCAAACATGAAATCTCTGCCCAGCACAGAGCCTCCATCACTGAGCTGCCAGGGAACATCAGATAGCAATAGTCTGTCTGCAGATAGACGGCAAGCTACAGGTATGAAGGAGAAATCTTCAACTGATGATGTCAGGACGACTGATAGGCCTTCAAGTGTCTCTTCTAAACAAAATATGTTAGCTGGTGAGTATAATGGAGCCACTAATGATCTCATGGAGGATTGTATTGTGGAATCTGCAGAAGAGCAAACTTCAATTGGATGTAGTAATGGTGAAATTGAAAATGGTGGTGTTAATAATAATGCAGAACATGGGACTCGTATAGACAACAATCAAGGAGGAGCAAATCAAAATTCTCATGGAAATTCAACTGAAGATCATCTGGAGAAGGCCCGCACATATCTGCTTCTTCTTGCTATTCTTGCAGTGTCTCTGACATATCAATCTGGTCTGAATCCACCAGGTGGCTTCTGGTCAAAAAGGGAGAAGAATCATTCAGCTGGTGATCGCATCCTTGAGGACACTGACCATCCACGCTTCATTGCATTCTTCTATCTCAACGCAGTTGCATTTGTGACATCTATTGTCATCATTGTTATGCTCCTGGACAAGAGTATGAGCAGGAAGGTTACAAAACATCGTGTATTGCAGCTAGCTATGATAGTGGACTTACTTTCCTTAACTGGGGCCTTTGTCACAGGAAGCTGCAGAGAGCTTACGAAGTCCATTTCCATATCAGTGTTGTTGTTTGTTGTGCTTGCTTATGTTGCTCTTCATGTTTTGGTAGCGATTCATGTAATCCCTCCAAAGTTCAAAAAGCTGGTTTCAGATAAAATAAACCAGTTCTCATGTGGAAATGTGTGGCCAGTTCGGCCTCAGTTATGCCACAAGCAGACAAGGAATACAACTGAGACAAAGGAATTGGAACGGAGGCGTAATCTACTATTGACACTTGCTATTGTAGCTGCAACTGTAACATACCAAGCGGGTATCAACCCTCCAGGCAGTGTATGGTCTGATGATAAAGGAGCCAGTGGCAAACCAGGACATCCAATCCTTCAGGACAACCATCGGAGGCGATATGATGTGTTCTACTACTCAAATTCATTCTCATTTGTGTCATCTGTTGCTATCACAATACTTCTTGTGAATAAGGAATCCTGTGAGCATGGAATCAAATCTTATGCACTGAGAGTGTGTTTGGTGGTGGGTTTACTTGGCCTCTTGATTGCTTATACTGCAGGAAGCTGCAGGTACAGAAAGCAATCCATCTTTGTCATTGTCATTGCTGTGGCCGTTCTAATATCCCTTGTGATTCAAGTCCTACTATCTTCAATGTATAAAATGCTACGAAGACCATTGGCCAAAGTTATGGAATGTCTGCAGCAACTTATGGAATATCTGCAGAGGTGGGTTTTCCGTACTGAGAAGGTTAGGCGAGAGATTACTTCTGAGTCACTGGAAACTAAAGATTTTGATGAAAAAAAAGCAAGAAAGAGGCACAAATATCTCATGCTTATTGCCATTTTAGCAGCCTCTGTCACGTACCAAGCTGGTCTGAACCCACCTGGTGGCTTCTGGTCTGATGACAAACACGGGTTACACGGCCATTTTGCAGGCGATCCACTCCTTCATGATATTAATCACCGACGCTACAAGACATTCTTCTGCTTCAATGCTATCTCCTTCATGGCATCTATTGTTGTCATAATGCTTCTGCTGAGTAAATCTATTAGGAAGAAAGCTGTACCACTTGAGGTATTGCTCTTGATTATGATACTGGACCTGCTGTCTCTCATGACAGCTTTTGCTGCGGGAAGCTGCAGGAGACTTAGTACTTCGATCTATGTATTTGTGCTAGTTGCTGGCGTCGTGATATATCTTGTGTTCCTTATTGTTTTGTCGAGAGCCATTGGAAAACGTCTCGGAAAGTGGAAGAGAAGCGGGATTTTCTGCTCAAGATGTACTGTTTGTGTTTCAGGCACAAACACAAGGGTACAAAGAGAGCAAGTTTGAGGAAACCATTCCTACTGTTTTTAAGTGAGTGTATGTTCTTCATCATCTTCTTTTTCTGTAGTGGAGTGCAACAAAACCGGAGTGTTGAACTCTCACCACTGTATGCATTCAACTTTTCTTGCAAGATTGTGTTCCTGTGTGTTATTAATCATTCATTTAGGAAAGTTGAATCGGGATTAAAACCTTTGAACATGTTTGAGAATATTCATGTAAATTGTTCTGGTACACTTCATGAAACTAAGTAGACCACGGAATTTGTTGTGCATTATGTCTGTGCATGCATCTTTTCCTTTTCCTATTATATGCTAGATAACCAGATGCTGAAAGACTTATTATAGTTTCTCAAAATTGTAGTGGCTTAAGAAAACTCATTGTATACATTTTCTTACCCTAAATAATGTTCTAGGGGCATTTGTTTTTTCTTCCACAATTATGGTTTTTCTGTTGCATTATTTACAATCATATGGGATGAAGATGTTGAATTTCAAATATCTTATGAATGGCAGCTCATTGCCGAGTAAACTCCAGCACCGCTCAGGATTGGAGATTAGAAAAATAATATTCAGATAAAAAATATCATTAGTGGACGTCTAAAAACTCTTTAGTGGCCACTAATAATTCTAACGTGTTATTTTAAATGTTATCTTATAATAGTACCATTTATATATATTATACTACATTGCTTTTGTGGGAGTAATTATAGCTGCTACAAACACTACTATTTAGTACTTTGAAAACACATGTATGAATTAGAACAATAGTATGGCATTAGCGGCCATTAATAATTCTAATGCGTTATTTTAAAGGTTACCTAGTAACAGTACCATTTATATATATCATATTGCATTGTTTTATGGAAGTGATTATAGCTGCTACAAACACTATTTAGTACTTTAAGAACACATATATGAATTAGAACAATAGTAGTAAAAAAATTCCATAGTTACTTCTAGCGTTAGGCCAACTAATAACCGATTGTGAATAAAAAATATATCTAAAGCTAAAATAACATTTAATTGTTAAAATAAGAAAATAAAATTATAACGAAATAGTATAATATCGGATCTGAACAATCCAATAATTTGTACTTGAGGATATTTGGATCTATATTTTTATTCATTTTAGTATTGATATAAATGTCGAAAGTGTGACCAAGTTGAACCGAAACAAAAGTTTAAGAACTAAAATGCACTTTTTTTAGTTTATGGATGAGATTAATCTCAAAATACAAACGTTGATGACTTGGGGCCCTGTTCGCTTGAACTACTTCAGCAGTACTTTTCAGCGAACGAACAATGTTTTTCTCTCACAACAAATCAACATAAGCTAAATTTCAGCGAAACGAACAGGGCCAATTGGTCGCTTTGATAATTCTATGATAAAATTAAGCCCCCCAAAATTGGAATGCTCATTTTAAAAGTTTAAGGACAAAATTAAGCCGTAGACAATAGTTGAGGCGAGTCTGTCGTGGTGGCCAGCGGTGTTGTTAGAGGTTGTGGTGTTTGCGGTGATTTGTGTTGTGCGCGGTTGTTGTTGTCGACCATCCTTAGAGTTAGAGTTATGTGTCGGGTTCATAAACCCGGGGTCCCTCGAGGACCGGCTTCCACGCCCGGGCTCGGCCCAGGAAAACAACATATATTTCCTGGGTCGGCCTAAAAAACTATAACACAGCAGGCCGGAAGGGTAGTCCGGTCGTCGATCGGAAGATCTACCCTTAAGAACAGGCGCCCGCTCGTCAGCTTCTTCAGCCCACCTCTCCGACCAGAGCACTCGCTTTAGGTACCAGCCATCTTCAAGCAGTCTCTCCAATCGGAAGGCTTGGCCTAAAACGCTGCTTCCTACTCCGACCCCGACCCTGCGGCCAGGGGCTCATGGGAAGCCTGCTCACCGCTCTTCTCCGACCGGCACACCAAGAGCCGACTGGAGCCATCCGACCGGGGGCTCCCCGCTCGGAAGGAACCAGAAGACGTGCGGAGAAAGGCAAGGCATGACACACAAGTCAAAACCACTGTACCAGGGACCATACCCTGCACGAAACAGTGCTCTACAGCCACCCTGACACAAAGTGTTGTAGGGGCCGCAGAAACTCCCATATGGTAAGCCCCCCACGTGTCTCTGGACATCAATCGCAGTATGGGCTCCAAGATTTACCATATCGGGTGAACATAACGTAGCTCCTCACATGCCACTAGGCATCAAGAAGTATTTGTAGGTACTGGCGTCTATCCTTCCTGAAGAAGATAGCTCGACCCCCCGTACACATCTGACATCCTACAACGACATCGACAGTATTGGGGGGGGGGGGTCAACCATTATCCAGTTTTCATCACCATAGGCAGCAAGGCTTAGAAATATCTGTACTCTCTCCCTCTCACCTGTAAAGTCATCCCCTTCATCTATAAAAGGGGATGCGCTCCCTCCAACGAGGGGAGATCGACTTCTTCAAGCTCAGACTCACTAGATCGACATCAACACCTTACAACCGTAGGACCACCAAGTTCCTACCGCGACCCTTCCGATCGGAGCCAACCAAACCTCTTGTATCCCCCCTTCTTCCTCCTTCTCGTTTGTACCCGTACTATAGACTTCGAGTGTCTAGGCTCAACAATAAAGTCACCGACCGACCCCAACTGGACGTAGGGCATGTTGCCCGAACCAGTATAAATCCTGTGTCATTGAGCGCTAGGCCACCTCCGATCACAACGTATAGCAAAACTACAAATATTTACTAGTTGGTCACTTTCTGCACCGACAGTTGGCGCCATCCGTGGGGAAGCGTTGTACGTTCAACACTCTTTTGGTCATCGGATGGCCCATTTTTCCGCCACCCCCGCCGTGGCAGGCTCGAACGATACGATTCGTTTCGGCTCGCTGGAGTTCCCCGCACTCTCGCCCACCGGGATGAGGGTTCCACCCATCTTCGAGCCAACCTAGGCCTTTCGCTTCGGGAGCCTAGACTTCGTCGCCGACCGGCTCGGCGTACTCCACCTCCGTGAGGAGGCTAGCGACCCAGCACCCGTCGGAGGGACGTCCTCCATCAACTCTGGGACGCGTGACTTCAACGGCACGGCATCTGTGCTTCTTTCCGAGCAAACTCTCTGCTCAAACCCCGTTGTAAGTAATATGCGTACTACTCGCTCTTTATTTGCTATCTCTCACCAGTCACCCAAAGGAAATGTACCACCCATGCCACAGACGACATACGATCGGTTCCCCTACGGCCTTGCGTCCTCCGCGGACGCCTACGCTCGGGGGCTCCGAAGGATGCTGGCACCATCCCCCCTCACGTCCGAGTTTGTGGGAGTGGCGGGCTTCGTTCCTGCCATTTCCCACAAACTCCTGGATGGTGATGGCGAGAGCGACGGTTCAAGCATCGGTGACATGGCTCCCCGCCACTGTCCGTCCTAGGAGTGCGCTATAGCGGACGCTCCACGACAACAGCCGGTGGTTGTAGAGTCTGTGCAAACTCACACCCCTCCAGACCCGCGTGCGGGAGCCCTCGCGTCTGCGCAAGCACACGCTGAGGAATTACGACAACGGCGGCAGAATCAGCCACCGCCTGCACCGGTGCCGTCGGTACAGCACGTTGCTCCCCATACGCCTGGCCTGGCGGGTGGCGCTCGGGGCCGCGCTCGTCAGGTTCAGCACGACATCGTAAGTGAGGGGAATGATGTCCCACAATTCGCCCAGGTCAGCCAGAATATCGCTGCTGTAGCAATGCTTCTCTGCGGTGTTCCTGAGCCCGTCGACCCTCAGAAGCGGGCAGTCTACCGGAACCTCCGGGTTCTAGTAGAGGCCGTCGCCGTCCAACAGGCGGAAAGCTCCGCACCACGACTCCGACCCATGCCCCCTCTCCCTACCAGGGGGATAGGGACGCACCAGCCGGATCAATCCGTTCGCTCGCCGCCGCAGTCGGCAGGCTCGGCTCGAGGAGCGGCAGCCGCGCCACGGTCCAACCAGGCGCCTGCTCCACACCAACCGCACTAGGACGCTCGTAGCATCGCTAGCAACCGTCGTCGGGCCTAGCACGACAACGACGTCTGCCATACGGCAGCAGGCGACACAGACCCTAGCCAAACTATGGAGGGAAGCGATGAAACGCGCCCTAGGCGCGATCGCCGGCTAGATAACCAAAGCCCCAGCCCTAAGGGCCCGGGGCCACGGGCCTTCAGCCGGCGCATCCGGAGAGCACCGTTTCCACAGCGTTTTTAGCCTACCACCAACATCACCAAATACACCGGGGAGACGAACCTAGGCATCTGGCTCGAAGACTTCCGGCTCACCTGTCGAGCCGAAGGGGTGGATGATGACTTTTTCATCATCCAATATCTTCCCATTTGCATGGGGGAACATGTTCAGGCATGGCTCGAATTCCTTCCACATGACAACATCCGCAACTAGGCAGACCTCAAGAGGGTCTTCGTTGGGAATTTCTAGGGGACGTACGTCCACCCGGGAAACTCCTAGGACCTCAAGAGCTGCCAGCAGGAGCCTAGCAAATCCCTGCGAGATTACATCCATAGGTTTTCCCAACGTTGTAACTCCCTCCCTGATGTCGTCGACGTAGATGTCATCAGTGCTTTCCTCTTCGGGATAAACTGCAAGTCCCTGATCCACAAGCTTGGCTACCTAAAACCCCGCACCACCCGCGATCTGCTCGACGTCGCCACCAACCATGCCTCTGGCGAGGAGGCGGTTGGAGCAGTCATCAGTGGTGGCCGGGACAAAGGCAAGCCCAAGCGCGTGGATCCAGACGAAGGCCCCTCCACTCAGAGGGGCAAGAAGAGCAGGAAGGATCGGCGCCGGTCGGACGACACCATGTTGATCACCGTAGCTGAACGCGCGCCTAGGCAGCCCCAACAGGGACTGCCTGACCACTTCAATAAACTCATGGATGGTCCATGCCCCAATCACGCCTATCCCGTCAAACACCTCTACAAGGAGTGCAAGCTCCTCAAACATTTCCTCCGACAGGCCGGCGCGCCAAAGGAGGGGGACGGCAAGGAGCCGACAGTTAGGAGGGGTGGCGCGGCAGGCAAGGACGGGGATGGTTTCCCTGAACTTGAGGAGTGCATCATGATCTTCGGCGGGTCCAATGCCATCTGGTCCAAACACCAGCATAAGGTATGCTATAGGGAGGCATGTGCCGCCAAAACGGCCGTCCCCTCCTTCCTCAGCTGGTCGGAGTCTCCGATCACCTACAATTAGAGGGACCATCCCTCCCACGTCGCAAGACCAGGACGCTATCCGCTCGTTGTCGACCCCATCATCTACAAGAAGCGGCTTACGAGGGTGCTGATGGACGGCGACAGCGGCCTCAACATCCTGTACATCGACACCCTCGATGCCATGTGCATCCCCCGATCGGAACTTCGCCCGATAGGCTCCCCCTTCCATGGGGTAATCCCAGGAGCGCAGGCATACCCGCTCGGGTAGATCAATCTGCCCGTCACGTTCGGCAGCCGAACCAACTTTTGCTTGGAGGTTCTCACCTTCGAAGTGGTGGACTTTCTAGTAAGATTCATGGCAATCCCCAACTACACCTACCTCAAGCTGAAGATGCCGGGACCAAATGGCGTCATCACTATGACCAGCGCGTTCTCGCACGCCTTCATGTGCGACCACGAACACTACGAGCTCGCCACTACGGTCATCAACTCGTCCGAACTCCCGCGGCTCGGCGAGTCATTGGTCTCGGCAGCCCCGGACTGTAACCAACCAACTTCCTCGTTGGCCTTCCACCCGCTTGAAGAAACCAAGGTGGTGGAAATCGATCCCACCAACCCAACCAAGACAGTTCAGGTCAGGACCCAGCTTCCGGCCAAATAGGAAAGCGAGCTCGTCGACTTCTTGCGCGACAACCACGATGTCTTCGCATGGCAGCTGTTTGACATGCCGGGGATACCCCGAGAGGTCACTGAGCATGCACTATGCCTTACCCCAGGCTCTAAACCCACCAAACAACGCCTACGTCGCTTCGACGACGAAAGGCTTAGGGCCATAGGCGAGGAAATCGCCAAACTCCTAGCAGCCAGGTTCATCAGGGAGGTCTTCCATTCCGACTGGCTTGCCAATCCCGTCCTAGTCAGAAAAAAGATCGAGAAGTGGAGAATGTGCGTCGATTATACTGGACTTAACAAAGCATGCCCGAAGGATCATTTCCCATTACCACGCATAGACCAGATAATTGACTCCACCTCGGGTTGCAAAATCCTCTCCTTTCTGGATGCCTACTCAGGCTATCACCAGATCATGATGAAAGAGTCTGATTAGCTCGCAACCTCGTTCATCACCCCATATGGTTCGTACTGCTACGTAACCATGCCTTTCGGCCTAAAGAACGCTGGCGCCACCTACCAAAGGTGCATGCAGCAATGCTTCATCGACCAAATTGACCTGCTCGACCAGCTCGATTAGGCCGAGCGGTCAAAACCAATGATCGCTGTCTATGTTGATGACATAGTGGTCAAAACGGCTCAAGCTTGCGACCTGATCGCAAACCTCCGAAGGTTCAACATCAAGCTGAATCCCGAAAAGTGTGTTTTTGGGGTTCCAAAGGGGAAACTGCTTGGATACATCATATCTGAGTGCGGCATCGAAGCCAACCCTGAAAAGATCATGGCCATCTCCAACATGGGCCCCATACGCAACGTTAAGGGCATGCAGAGACTCACCGATTGCCTGGCTGCCTTAAGCCGCTTCATCTCCCGGCTCGGTGAACGAGGGATGCCGCTCTACAAGCTCCTCAAAAGGACAGACGCCTTCGTCTAGACTGAGGAAGCTCAGCAGGCTCTCAAAAGCCTCAAAACATCCCTAATGTCAGCCCCAATCCTCATCACTCCCAAGCGGGGAGAACCCCTCCCACTCTACGTCGCGGCAAGTAACCATGTGGTGAGCGCCGCCCTGGTCATAGAGAGGGAGGAACCAGGACACCAGCTCAAAGTGCAGCGACCCGTATACTTCATCGGAGAAGTGCTTACCGACCCCAAGGTTTGGTACCCCTAGGTGCAGAAACTCCTATACACCGTACTAATGGCGACTAGGAAGCTCCTACACTACTTCACCAACCACGAAGTCACAGTCATCACTTCATACCCACTCGGAGACATCATCCGTAACCGTGATGCCGCGGGACGAATCTCTAAGTGGGCCCTTGAACTCATGGGCCATGACATCAGGTATGCCCCTCGCACCACAATTAAGTCTCAGGCTCTCACGGATTTTGTCGCCAAATGGACGGAGGTCCAGCTACCGGCCCAGGACGTCTCCCACGAGTACTGGACATTGTACTTCGATGGATCCGTAATGGCACCCGACTCGGGGACTGGAGTGGTTCTGATCTCTCCAGACGGGAGTAGGCTCCGCTACGCCATCCGCCTCCACTTTTTGGCTTCAAACAATGCCGTGGAATACGAGGCCCTTATCAACGGACTACGCATCGCCATTGAGCTCGGCGCTACACGATTCTACGTCCGCGGCAACTCGGAGCTAGTCGTTGATCAAGTCATGAAGGAGTCCTCCTGCAAAAGTCCCCTCATGACAGCATACTGCCAAGAGGTGCGCAAGCTTGAGGACAAATTCTAGGGAATCAAACTGCATCACGTCCCTCGAAGGGACAACGACGCCACTGATTTCCTCACAAAATTGGCCGCCAGGCAAGATCCATCCCCGAGTGGAGTCTTCGTCAACGACGTCCATGAGCCATCCGCCCGCATCCTAGAAGGACCGACCCAGACACACCCCGATGGCCAGCTGACGCTCAGGGGTTCTGATCCCAGTACCTCTATAACGACGTCACCGTATTGGTACTCGATCAAACCGATTGGCGAGTACCACTGCTCGCCTACCTCCTCGAGGAGGTTCTCCCACCTAAAAGAACTAAAGCCCAATGAATCGCTCGATGCGCCAAGACCTATGTCATGCTCGGTAACGAACTCTACAAACGAAGTCCATCAAGAGTACTCATGAAGTGCGTTCCTGCCAGCCAGGGAAAATTGATCCTCGTCGAGGTCCGGAAAAACCTTTCGCTAAGGATTTTACTAGCCCACTATGCTACGAGATGTAGAGGAGGTCGTCCGTAGGTGTGAAGGATGCCAGTTCTATGCTCGGCAAACCCATTTACCAGCGCAAGAGCTCCAAACCATCCCAATCACCTGGCCATTCGTGGTCTAGGGCCTCGACATGGTGGGACCTCTCAAGAAAGGTCCAAGCGGTTTTACCCACCTACTCGTAGCAGTCGACAAGTTTACCAAATGGATAGAGGCCAAGCCCATCACCAATCTCCGCTCGGAAGAGGCGGTCAAATTCTTCCTCGACATCATCTATCGATTCGGTGTTCCTAACTGTATTATCACTGATCACGGGACTAACTTCACTGGGAAGAAGTTCCAAGACTTCAACAATGGATACGACATCAGAATCGATTGGGCTTCAGTCGGACATCCATGAACTAATGGCCAGGTCGAACGTGCCAACGGCATGGTCCTCCAAGGACTCAAGATGTACATCTTTGACCGACTCAACAAACACGCCGTGAGGTGGGTTGCAGAGGTCCCAGCAATCCTTTGGAGCCTAAGAACAACCCCAAACTGATCCATGAGATTCACACCTTTCTTCCTGGCCTATGGAGCAGAAGCTATGTTGCCCTCCAACCTTGACCACAACGCACCAAGAGTAAAAGCTTTCAATCACGACCGAGCCGCGGTGGCTCAACAAGACACAGTCAACCCACTCGAAGAGGCCCATGAGACAACCATCATCTACTCCGCTTGCTATCAACAAACCCTCAACAGGTACCACGAAAGGAAGATCAGAGGAAGGATTCTCGAAGTCGGTGATCTCGTGCTACAAAGGACCCAATCGATGAAGGAAAAACACAAGCTCTCTCCACCCTGGGAAGGACCCTATATGGTAACCGAGGTAATCCGACCAGGCACCTCCCGACTGGAGGACAACAATGGCAATGTTCTCAACAACACTTGGAACATTGAACAACTACGTCGTTTTTTCCCTTAGAATCGGTCTAAACACCTTCGGTAAAAACACATGCTCCTGTAAGAGCGCCCTCACCCGAACACTTTCAACCCAGGTCGCTCGGGGGCTCCATAAATATACAAATATTGAGTACTACCTCTCTGTTTTGTTTACTGTTGTATGGAGAAATTCCTTCCTACCCTAACGAAGGGGTAGTTCATTCCTTTAAATTTACCTTACGTAGCTTTGCTTTAAAAATTCTGACTGATTGCACCCCGCCTTTCCCTATGGCTACAACCGGCCGAGCCTCGCGGGCCATGCCCCGGGCTCGTGAAGTTGCGACCTACGGAACAAACGGGCAGGTACGAGAAAGAAAGAAATTTAAAACAAAATTATGCTAAGGAGAAACTAAGGAACGGAAGGGAACAAGCTTCCCCAAATGGAATAACCCCATCACAGAAAACAAAATACCATTATAGCTGTTAAGAACACGAATGTTTTATATGGGGGCTTCCCCCACAAAATTAAAACTACTACGGCCACTCGACAACTTCACTTGAATACCAGAAGAGACAACCAGGCCTCCCTGAGTCGATCGAGTCACCCAGGATAGATCAACTGGCCTCCTGAGTCGACCGATTCACTTAGGATAAGCACCTGAGATACAGGTAGGAAGCGAAGGGGCACCCCATGTGGGCCATGCCGACTCCGTCTCGAATGACGAGCATGGGTCCCGGTCGGACATTTCCGACTAAAGCTCTCCGAACCCTATCTCTTAGGTCATCAAGGTAAGCATGTGTACATTAAAATACAAAACTATTCACACGAGGGCTAACCCACGATTGACAAGCGTAGGTCCCAGATGGACGTTCCCGAATGGAGCCCAACGAACCCTGTATCTCTAGTCTTCAAGGTAAAACACTATCAAAGCCCCTCTATTTCTTTATAATCATTTCATACATCCATACGCGCATTTCATACCATACGCCTGAACCCCCCAGACGGTTAGGGCATGAACTGCCCGGGTGAAAGGTCCTTGTGTGGTTTTAGTAATTGAGTAACAACCTAGGTGGACTAATTATGTTTATGTGAGATACACAGGTGATTAGTCCACAGGTACATATGTGTGAGCAACATATGCCATGAAGGTGAAAATGGCTTGGAGATGTTGCAAAGCTCACACATGTGATGATGAAGGAGCTCATTGCACATGAGACATGACATTGAGTCATGTGATCAAGGTGGAGAAGATCAAGACAAGACTTTGCTTGATGGACTGGTTGCAAGCGTGAAGGGCAAGTCAGAGGCTTTGGAGCGATGGACCGTGTGGCGGTGAAGCTTGAGCAAGACTTGGCACCGATGGACGAAGGCAATGGTGAAAAGCAAGTGAAGTCAAGATCGATGAACTAATATGATCACCTGATGATATGAAGTGGATCATATCATTGCTGATCGTGTTGGTGCATGTGTTGCATCGACATTGGAGGAGATGGAATGGAATGCGCAAGGCAAAGGTATAATCTAGGGCATTTCATTTCATCGGTCATAGATGTGTAGAGAAGTTTATGACCGGGTTTAGGATAGATGGCCGTACTATTAAGAGGGGCAAACTTGTTTGCATATCGGTCATCTAGTGCAACTCGAGTGATCTAACTTTGCATCATCGCTAGGATAGAGAGGCGTGGCAAGTTGAGTGGCTAATCCTTTGGAAAATGATTGTGAAAATGCTAACACACATACACATGATGGTGTACACTTGGTGGTGTTGGCACATTTACAAAGGAGATGGAGTTGGAGTTGATGTGGATCAACTTGGCGATGAAACAGTGGCAAAAAGGGTTAAGAACTCCACCGGCGGAGTGTCTGCCCGTAGAGTGCGGATAGTCCGACGGTGCCACCGGCGCCCTATATAGAAAAGATAGGGTCCCATAGAGTGGACCGGACTCTGGTCACGCAGTGACCGGACGCTGGGTTCCAGCGTCCCGTCAGTAGTGGTAGTCAGCTGGCAGGCGTCGGTCATCGATCGGACGCTGGCACTAGAAGTGACCGGACGCTGGTCGTATGCGTCCAGTCAGGGTGACGTGTGATGATGCAGGCAGGGCAGAGAAGCTTGAAGTGACCGGACACTGGTGGTGCGTCCGATCATGACCGATCGAACGCGTCCGGTCATGTCTGGTACCTTACTAGAAACGACCGGACACTAGGGTTGCTGCGTTAGGTCAGTTCAAGCTGTTGCATCCGGTCGATAGATGACCGTTGGGATCGAGCGATCAGTGTTTAAAGAAGAGGACACGTGGTGTGCATCGCACGACCAGACGCTGGGGTCCAACGTCCGATCGATCGGACCGGAGCGTCCGGTCGTCCTGACTTTTGCCCAGTGAAGGGGTAACGGCTCTATTTGTTTGTGGGGTTATAAATAGAAGCCATGGTCGGCCTTGGGCCGGTAGCTGAGCACACTAGAGCCTTGGTGGCTTGTGTAGTAGTGCTTGGGAGCCCTTCATCTCACATATACTTGATAGTGATCATTCGATTATGTGAGAAGTGCGATTGCATCGTGAGATTGCATCGAGTGGCACTAGGTGACCGAGTTGCAAGCTGGTGGTGCTTGTTACTCTTGGAGGTTGCCACCTCCTAGATGGCTTGGTGGTGGTCTCCGTCGAAGCCCGCAAGAAGCTTGTGCGGTGCTCCGGAGAAGAGCTTTGTGAGGGGCATTGTGCTCACCCCGCGGGAGCCACGAAGAGCAACTCTAGTTGAGCGTGTCATTGAGCTACCCTCACTTTCGGGGTAGGTTCTTGCGGTGCCCGACGTGCGGGCTTGGCGGGTGATGCCAATTAGCCGCCGAACCTCTGAGTGAGCGGTCGACACAACGGGGACGTAGCGTGTTGGCAAGCACGCGAACCTCGGGACAAAAATCATCATGTCAACCTTGTTCTTCCCGTTGGTTTGCATCCTCGTTACATAAGCTTGTAATTACTTTCATATACATTGTGCTTGTGTAGTTGCTCTTGTAATTAGTTAGCTTGTGTAGCTTACTAGTTACCTTCTTGCTTGTGTAGCATAGAAGTAGCTCCCTTGCGTGGCTAATTAGGTTTGTGTAACCTTGTTAGTCACTTTGCTTAGTTTGTGTAGCTAAGTATTTGCGCTCTCTAATTTGGCATTGGTTGCCTTGTTATTGAGCATTGCTAGTGAGCTTAGTTGGCTTTGTGCTTATGCTTACTAGCATGTGTAGGAGCTCCCTTGTTGCTTAAAGTACTAGTGGCATAGGTTTGTGTGACCTTGCTCCTAGAATTGGTTAGGTGAGCTTTAGCTAGCCCGACACCTTTGTTGCTTAATTAGTATCTTTGAAAGGTGCTAGAGAACATAGATAGAGGGGTGTAGTCTTGGCTAGACCGATAGTTTTAATTCTGCACTTGTTTCGGTTAGCTGTCGCGATTAATTTTAGAAAGGACTATTCACCCCCCCTCTAGTCTACCATCTCGACCCTACACTGGGGGCTCAGGAACTAAGCATCGCACATGCAGCGAAATGCATCAGAACGCTCCGTGTTGCGCCACGAAGCGGCGGCTTGCCTCATTCAATATGAGCAACCGAACAAAGCCAAGGGAGAAAACCGTAGATGAGCACCGTGCGGCCTTTGCCCGGTCTGGCAAACCGGGTCATCTCAACCTTCTCGTTCGATCCTGAACCTCTCGCCAAGCCTGCAGAATCTCCATCGAGGGGAGGCCATTAGGCCACCAGGGTCGGTCTCCGGAACGACCTAGGCATCTGTCGGGCTGCAGGTAAAGGAGTAGTGGAATGCCACAAGAGGGCTATGCTGACCCCGTCACGAATGACGGACCCGGATTCTGCTCGATCACACCCGTTAGCGAGCTCACCGAGCTAGTCTTCGAGCCCGAGCGATCGGGACAGGCGACGAAACTCAGCCCCTCCGGTTGTGAGGAACCAGATGGGGTAGCGCAAAACAACTCACAACCCCCATGAAGGCCCGACAAGGCTTGGGGGCTTAAATGCCATGGGATCGTAACTCTGAACTCACGTCGACGGGATAGGCGACATCCGGCTACGGCTCTTGGGGCCGTGACTCCTAAACTCGCGTCGACGGGATAGGCGACATCCGGCTACAGCTCTTGGGACCGCGACTCCTAAACTCGCATCGATGGGATAGGCGAGATCCGGCTACGGCTCTTGGGACCGCGACTCCTAAACTCGCGTCGACATGATCGACGACATCCGGCTACGGCTCCTAGGACCGTGACTCCTAAACTCACGTAACGGCTTCAGACGGCTTCGCTAACTAAAACTAACTCTCTTGATCCATGGTGAGCATCGACGCCTGGGTCTGCTCGCGACTCCACCTTACCCGATCCCACGGCGCGCACCGACGCTAGGATCAATAAGTTCTGTCTCAACCCAATCCCCTGCTTAAAAAAACGCCTCGACTGCACAACTACGCCATGGTTAAACAAAAACACGCCTTAAAACTCAAAACACGCACCCACAGGCACAACACGAAGAACCCCCTAGTCGGTTCCGCCCAAACCACCCGGGGGCTCGGGGGCTACACCCACGGATGCACTCGTGCGCACCTGCCAGCAAGACAAAAAATCCCCTAGATGATTCGGCTCAAATCACCCGGGGGCTCGGGGGCTCCTGTCGGGTTCATAAACCTAGGGTCCCTCGAGGACCGGCTTCCACGCCCGGGCTCAGCCTAGGAAAATAACATATATTTCCTGGGCCGGCCCGAAAAACTAAAACACAGCAGGCCAGAAGGGTAGTCCGGTCGTCGATCGGAAGATCTACCCTTAAGGACAGGCGCCCGCTCGTCAGCTTCTTTAGCCCACCTCTCCGACCGGAGCACTCGCTTTAGGCACCAGCCGTCTCCAAGCAGTCTCTCTAATCGAAAGGCTTGGTCTAAAACGCTGCTTCCTACTCCGACCCCGACCCCACGGCCAGGGGCTCGTGGGAAGCCTGCTCACCGCTCTTCTCCGACCGGCGCACCAAGAGCCGACTGGAGCCATCCGACCGGGGGCTCCCCGCTCGGAAGGAACCAGAAGACGTACGGAGAAAGGCAAGGCATGGCACACAAGTCAAAACCATTGTACCAGGGACCATACCCTGCACGAAACAGTGCTCTGCAGCCACCCTGACACAAAGTGTTGTAGGGGCCGCAGAAACTCCCATATGGTAAGCCCCCACGTGTCTCTGGACATCGATCGCAGTATGGGCTGCAAGATTTACCATACCGGGTGAACATAACGTAGCTCCTCACATGCCACTAGGCATCAAGAAGTATTTGCAGGTACTGGCGTCCATCCTTCCTGAAGAAGATAGCTCGACCCTCCGTACACATCTGACATCCTATAGCGACATCGACAGTATTGGGGGGGGGCGTCAACCATTATCCAGTTTTCATCACCGTAGGCAGCAAGGCCTAGAAATATCTGTACTCTCTCCCTCTCATATGTAAAGCCATCCCCTTCATCTATAAAAGGGGATGCACTCCCTCCAACGAGGGGAGATCGACTTCTTCAAGCTCAGACTCACTAGATCGACATCAACACCTTACAACCGTAGGACCACCAAGTTCCGACCGTGACCCTTCCGGTCGGAGCCAACCGAACCTCTTGTATCCCCTCTTTTTCCTCCTTCTCGTTTGTACCCTACTATAGACTTCGAGCGTCTGGGCTCAGGAATAAAATCACCGACCGACCCCAACTGGATGTAGGGCATGTTGCCTGAACCAGTATAAATCCTGTGTCATTGAGCGCTAGGCCACCTCCGATCACAACGTATAGCAAAACTACAAATATTTACTAGTTGGTCACTTTCTGCACCGACATTATGGTTCCTGTTATTGTCTTTTTCTTTTTTCTATAGGTAGCCTCTGAGGGCTACTTGCTAGTATTTTCTGCTATAACAATAGAAATAGGCAGTACCAGAGTCGGTTTGTAAAAAAAAAGATATATTTAAGGCGTCATCTTTCGGTGCTGCTAAACAAATTTTCTCTATTTATAAAATCTACTCTCTTCGTTTTAAATTATAAGATATTTTCGTTTTCTAGATATGTAGTTTTTGCTAGCACTTAGATATGCATTAGTAAAAATAATGTATACAGAAACGTTACGACGTCTTATAATTGAGATGGGAGGGAGTAACACGAGACCCTTGCCGGCCTGGCTCTCTGGTTTGAATTTCACTTTGCATCCCTTGTTTCTGCATCTTCAAAACAATTTGTTTCTGCATGTAAAGTGACGCGCGGCAACGTGCATCAAGGTAAGTAATCCAAAGTTCCAAACCATAAAAAGAACCAAGAGTGCTGAACGAGAAGGGGGCCTCATAGGAGTACTACGGCCAAATTAGGATTCAGACAGGAAACAGTAAAAAAAATCTAGCGACGAGCCGGCAAAAGTTCTGACCATGGCCGGCCAAATGCCCGAGTCTTGTTCGTTTGGCTTATAAATTGTACTTTTTCAGCTAATGAATAGTATTTTTCTCTCACACCAAATCAGTCAATATTACTTTCAGCCATGACTTATCAGCTAAATAAGCCTAAACGAAACAGAGCGAGCTGCCTCGGTTCCGCTGCACTACCGTGCAGATGGGCTCGGACAAGGAAATCCGACAGGACGAGACCGTTACTCGATCAAATCGATTTGATTTCGTAGGAAATGGACTTTGTGATTTTGTTGTTTTACTACTGACCAGGATTTTGTAATTTTTTTTGCGAGATTTTGTAATTTTCGAGACAACTGAGAGTGATGGGAGGAGACCACGTCAGCTGGAGTCCGCCAAGGCCAAACATCAGAGACGGCACAGAATCATCGTGCAGTAGTATCTCTGAACGATTCCGCTTGCGCAGAAGTTTGAGAGAGAGTGTGTGATGAGCCTGTGATAGGGGGCACGTCACCTTTTCTTCCCTCCCTCTCCCATGTTCATTTACCGATCACTCTCACGTCTCAGGACACTCCCAATCTCTCAATACTAGTATCCTATTTGCTTTTTGTTTGACTGATAAACCATGGTTGAAAGTACTATTGGTTGATTTGGTGTGAGAGAAAAATATTGTTTATTGGCTGAAAAAGTATGATTTATAAGCCAAACAAATCCAAACGAACATGGTATAGAAACCTCCGTATCTCCATCCTTCCAATGCAAGTTTATAGCAGTAGTTTCTATGGACAAAAAAAAAAATTAATGAGCATTTGCATGCCGCCACAAACAAAGATCATCTGTGGCAAGATAACGTGTGCCATGGTATGCTCTGCAACTCACTGTTGACGGAGCCCAAGAGCTAGAAACACCGGTCTGCAGCACGAGCAGCAGCAACAGTGAAGTTCAGCTTCAAGTGATGAATCAGCCTTTCTTGCGGTGCTCTCCTCGACGTGCCTTTGATCACTGCCTGCTTCAGCATCAAATACCGTCACTGCTGCTCCACCAGCTGCTTGTACTTTCGGCATGCAATTAGGGCTAGTTTGGATGGAACCCTGGGATAGTTGCCTGGGCTATTCACCTACCTGGGAGCTGCCTGTATTCAGTTGCAAGATTGCCTCGCCAGGCAAAGCTGAAATTCAGGCGCCGTTTGGTTGATGGCCTGAAAATTAGCCTCAGCAAGTAGAAAGGTCAGGCGCTGTTTGGTTTTTTATTCTGCCTGGGTTACACTCAGCATTATTTGAAGTAATGAACTCATATGAGCTCTATTCATAATATTACACACAATGAGTTCTAAGCTATATGCTAACAAATATTACAACTTAAGATTAGATAATAGTTCGTCGATATACAAAAGCACATCAAGGCTATCCCAAGAGTCTGTCAGACACCTCTCTGACTATCAACTTCGCCAGCACCTAATTAGCATCTAGTCATACTATACATATTGATTCCAAAAGGGTGCAACAAAAACAAGACCCCATCAGCCATAATCAAAAGATCATGTAGCTACAATCATCCATAATCAGGGACCACCAAGATCATCACCAGATAAATGGTTGAACACCCAACGCTCAAGGTATTCTTGACCCATATTGATAAGGAAGCTGCGATGAACTTGAAATTCTGGCTTGCAAAGGTGCATTCCTACTGCAAGCCTATCATCCGGTGCTAATGCGATCTTCTTGAGCATATCCCATAGAGGACCATTAGGGTCCGGAGGAGGTGCAACCTGCACTGGTTTTCCAAGGTTCTGTTGGATACCACGCAAAGTATTGGTTATCTCCACATCCATATCATCATCGGCATAGGCAGGAGATGGTTTTATGTTGGACTTACTGGCCCTACCAACCCGTGCAGCAGCAGGTACTGTATTAGACTTGCCAAACCTTTTAAAATTTCTCTTGTTAGGCTTCATGGACTTCACACTAGATGAAGAAACTTGAGTGCTAGCTGTAGCAAGGGCAGCCACCTCCTGACACTCATCACTATCAGACTGTAGTTTGTCTGAGTCTTCCCCATGTGCATCATTTCTGTTATCATAGTTAGCCATATCATTCAGCATGTCAAGTCTCTCAGTATCATCTTGGTCTGGATCAGCTGCAGTGGAAGGGTCTTGCATAAAAGAACCATCAGCTGTGATGCCACTAAATAATTCTTGCAACTTGTCAAAGAACTGAATTGGTTTAGACAGAATCCCACGGTCATTTGCCTGCATAAAAAACAATAAGAATCATTTATGATAATGCATGTAAGATGACTACTTAGGCAGGAGATAATTACCGAGAGTTCGTTCAAAGTAGACTTGGAGAGAGTCACCATCTTGGTGTCATCATCCCAGCCACCGCCACTCTCATTCATATGCTTAGCCACAAGTCCCCAAGTATCCTTATGCCGCCTCCAGTGGCGATGAACTTGCTCCACAGTATAGGTAGTGCCATATTTAGAGTTCACTGCAGATGTACAGGCTGTGTGATGCATCTTCTTGAAAAAAGTTTTTGGAGGCATCGCCAACTTCTTATCAATGTACTAATCAAGGAGAAATTCAGATATAGCTGGAGGCCAATTTGTAGCTTTTGCCCTTGGATTTGAACCTGCAGCTTTCTCACCTCCCTTGCCCTTAGCATTCATGCTACTTTCTCCTGTATCCATTGTCAACGAACTACAGAAAAATATTGTAGTGAAGAAAACGGCAAGCAACAATACAGGAAAATATTTTGATAAAGAAAACAACAACCAATGGTACATATATTTTCCTAATTAATAATAAGTCTTACAAGCTAAATAATACTTTATAAATGTATTACACCGTACAAGTACATATATGCTGCAGCAATAGTACATAGCATAGTGAATTACATCAATATTCAGTCCACATCAAATTAGCTAGTTCATCTTGCTTAGCCACCCATTGTCTGTTTTCTGCACCTTGATCTATTGCTACTCTAGTTGACCTGGGCAAAGTATTATACCAAAGTTCTTCATCATATATGATGTCATCAGGACCGTTGTCTAGGATCCAATTGTGTAACACACAGCATGCTATCACAATCTTCACCTGTATCCTAAAGGGAAAATATGGCTTGTTTGCAAGAACTTTAAAGCGATTCTTTAATGTCCCAAATGCTCGCTCAACAGTTGTACGAAGAGAGGAATGTCGAAGATTAAACAACTCTTGTGGTGTTTCTGGATATCTCCCACCCCCATACTCCTTCAAGTGATAACGAACACCTCTATAAGGTGGCAATATACCCGGTCTCGCTTCATACCCCGCATCAGCTAAGTAATATTTTCCTACAATACACAAGATGACTGCTTTATTGCCTCATCAAAACTTAGTGTATGCCTTAAATCATTTGGACAAATATGCTAACCTTCAAGAAATGGAATTCCATTTGATCTTTTAAGGGCAGCCCTTAGAACTACGGAGTCATGTGCTGAGCCCCCCCCATCCAGCAAGCACATATGTAAACCACAAATCAAAGTCCACGGCTGCTAGCACATTTTGAGTTGGGTAACCTTTACGACCTCTAAACTTGTTAACTATATTTTTAGGGACAAATGCGGGGATATGAGTGCCATCAAGTGCCCCCAATACAGTCCTATATTGCAAGGAATTTTTATTAGTGTAATAAACTAGCCATAAAAAATAAAATATTAAGAATTGTATGTTTTGTAGTATACCTTAAAATAAGGGTAGAACTGCCCAGGGCTACTGGTTATCTTTGAATGGGTCTCTACAAACCTAAGTTTTATCATATCTTTGGCAAGGGAACATAAAGCCATCAAGACCTCACTGAAATACCGGCTTACGGTCTCGCCGGATCTCTTGAAATATAAGGCAATCACACAATTTCTCAAATTGTGGCCAACTGTATGCAGAAACATAGCTAATTGTTCTTCAACCGAGACGTGTATAGTATCCCTAAGTAGACCGGAATCACGCAAACGGGAGGAAAGTTTCCAGAACACAGCTTTCCTCATCCGAAATTGACGGATGCAGTTTTTATCTGTTCCATTATATAGTTCATCTAGCCTTGTTTGCCTCACCAAATCTCTGCTCACCAAGGGCCCATATTTTATTGGCAGTCTTCTAGAGCGAAGACGCCGACGTCGCCGCCGCCATTGGATAATGGCAATGACAATAGATAGGACACTTAGCATGCGAGCTCTTTGCTGGATAACATAATTGGAAATGTGGTCTTTATCCATCTAAGCATCATATGAGAAAATGTAAGAAACAAGCAAGTTGGTAGTTCAGACATACATGTCGTCATTTTCTAAAGCAACCTGTACAAAGTTACTACTTTAATAAATATACATTTTGCCACTCACTTTCTAATCCTCCAGATAAAAGTGTACTAGCTAGCACCATTGGATGTCAGTACGCACATGCTAAAAACGCTACTCTCCAATACTATAAGAAAATCAATATGCTTATCACGGAGAAATGTACTGGGAGAGGAGAAAAAGGATATATGTACGCACAAGCTAAAAAAATGGAGTCTCACGTGCTACAAGAAAATCGATCTGATTAGCATAGGGAAAAAATGCATTTGTATACATCAACCTAGAAAAAACTGCAGCCATCATTTGGACATAAACAAGAATGATAGATCAAGCAAATCAAGAAAATAGAAACAGATTTTGCTCACCTTTCTGAACCAGATCTAAGATCAGTACTTCTTGAAGTCAATGAAGAGTGAAGAGAGGAAATAATAGAGCAAACCACCAGATCTATAACATAGATGATCACCCTGCAGCATCCTTCATGGAGTCCAATATGTGATTTCCCCACTTCTGAAGAAACACCAACGAGAGAGAGAGAGATAGAGGGAGGGGGAGGGGGGGAGAGGAAAGGAAAAAGTGAGGAGAGGATAAGGCAACGAAGGTTTACACGATCATTAAAGCCAGGCAGCTTGGCTGGACTCCCAGGCGGTCGATTTTCTACGCCTGGCACCCGGCATCCGCGCCAGGCATCCACGCTAGGCAAGTAAATCCCAGGGCTCAAACCAAACAACGTCCAGGCAACCTACAGGCAAGGGTCCAGTCCTAGCAATTTTAGCCAGGCCTGTATCCAAACGAGCCCTTAGTCTTTTCCTTCTGATTGAAGAATGCTGGAGATCTTCTTTGCACCACGGTGACCACACTAGGTTGGCCTCCGCGTCGCGCGCGCAGCAACGCGCGACCTCCCGCACCTCGCGGCCACCATCCGCGCCGTAGCCGCTAAGGCCCCCGCGTATAGATAGCCAACGGGCCGGTCCGGCCCGACACGGCATGGGCCCGTGAAAAGCACGGCCCGATAGAGGTCGGGCCAGCATGACACGCCGCCCCCCAGGCCGTGCCTCACAGGGCCACAGGCCTGGCCTTCGGCCCAGGCATGGCCCTATGGGCCAATTTCCATGCCGGGCCGGCCCGAGAAGCATGCCATGGCTAACGGGCCATGCCAGCCCAAGGCCCACTAAGAGAGAGAGGTGTGGAAGGGCAGGCAGGGGCAGCCATCGCGTGCCCGAGGAGAGAGAGGGCGCTGCCAGAGGGAGGAGAAAGCGCCGCCACCGGATCTCTGCCGCTAGATCCACCTACGCCGGGGAGGAGGATGCCGGATCCGCCGCAGGGGACGAGCAGGGGGCCGGATCCACCGCTGGGGACGAGGTGGGGCCCAGATCCATCGTCGGGGATGGGGTCAGGGCCAGATCCACCGTCAGGGAGGAGGTGGGGGCGGATCCATGGTTGAGGACGAGGTGGGGGCCGGATCCAGGTCTCTCCCTCCCCCCACTCTCTCTCTCTCCATCCCTCGGTGGGGGCCAGATTTGCCACCGGGGACGGGGTCAGGGCCAGATCCGCCATCGAGGAGGAGGTGGGGGTGGATCCACGGTCGGGGATGAGGTCCCCCACACGCGCCGTCGAGCGAGATGGGCCGCGCTCGCCATCGTGGTAGAGCCACGCCACCATGGTTGGAGGGAGGAGGAGGAGGGGCGCCGCCATGGTGGGAGCGAGGAGGGTCGCCGACGTGGTTGGAGGGAGAGGGAGGGAGAGACCGCGTGGGAGGGGACTGCATGGGTGAGCGGGGAGAGGGAGGGGGAGGGGACTGCACGGGCCGTCGGGGAGGGGGCACGGGGAGGCGGCAGGTCGGGCCGCTAGTGGGCTGGCTGCTCTATAGCAGGCCATTCCATGCCAGCCCATGTGCCTGGGGTAAGGCCCAGGCACGACCTGCTCCTCTGGGCCGGGCCAGCCTAGGCCCGTTAGCCTCCATGTAGGGCTGTGCTTGGGTCGGGCCAAAAAAACGGGCTGCGGGGCGGACCGACGGGCTCGGGCTGCATGGCCAGCTATACCCCTATGCCGCTCCTCGAGGGCCTCCCAGCGAGTTCTTTGAGCGGCGGCGAGCCTGCGCGAGATCCACAACCGCGCGAGCCTGTACGAGATCTGCGGCGCGTGGGTCCTCGGCTCCAAGGCAACGAACACCCCAGCGTTGGAGGCATGATCCTTGCGCCGGCACTACTGTAGTTCCTTAGATCCCACGTCGGGCCTCGCCGCCGTCCTGCCCCTCGTCGCACGGGTCGGCGGCGGCACGCGAGCTCCTGCCAGTGGCCGCGCGATGCTCTACGGCGGTGCTGCGCGAGCCCGCACCGGCTGCGCGAGGCCCACGACGGCGGCTGCGCGAGCCCCCACCGACGACGCGAGCTCCCTTCGGCGGTGCGCACAGGCCATGGAAACGAAGCTTTTCTCCCCAACGTGGCTGCAAAAAATTTGGCAGCGACGGCGGCTCACCTCTATGAAAGAGGGCGCGAGCGCGCGCAAGCGATGGCGGCCAGGCGAGAGCGTGCGCGGGAAGGGTAGTCGGCGGCGATGGGAGGAAGGCGCATGAGATCTAGCTGCATCAATGGAAAGTTGAAAACTACCCCGTCTTCCCCAACGCGGATGCAACGTCGTTTCTACCGCATTGATTCTCTTGTATACGCCGTTTCTATCCTAGACTCCGTTTCTTGCATTTTTTCTACCTTTCTTCAATAAACTAGGTAGCGTGTCCGTGCGTTGCTACGAGACAATTAAATCTTTTATACTAAAAACATAAGGATCACACGATAAGATAACAATACTGTTAAATTAAATACCGACGTTAAAGTGACATTTAATTCAAAAAGCAAAGTTCGTAAAATTAACACAGTCACGGAGAGCGCGGCGTCGTAGGCTCACAAACTCTACCTTATAGACTTTTTAATATGGCTAAGATAATATTTTATATCGGCAGAAAGAATTCTCCGATATCCATTTCTTTTATGCGCCAATAAATCCATGAATAAGTTCTGCTGCATCTTCATATAATTCTGTATACACAGGTTCAAGTATATATGTAAATATTAGTGTCTGTCACATGGATAATATTGCGTGTCTTAAAAAATCTCTCATAAAATTTTAAAACAAAGTATGTTATACTCACCGTATAAATATGTGTGGCTTTAGGACTATTCCACACAGACATATATTGTAGAATAAGATATCCACTTGAGTGTCTGTTCTAAGATGTTGAATTAGGTGTTGTAATTCTTAATTTCGACACATTTTTCAAGTCAAGGCAACCATGGTGACACTTTTCTTAATGGTACATAATTTTATGGTGCACCTCTTGACTATCTAAGTAAGGACAAGTTAGCACTACAAAGGCTCAAAAAAGCTGCTGAGAAGACCAAGGTTGAGTTTTTCTCCACTATACATACTAAAACCCATGTCTCCATTTATCATTGCCGATGCTTTTGATGCAAAGCAATTCAACATTACCATAATCAGATATAAGTTTGAGTCTCTTATGAGCAATCTTATAGAGAGACTCTCATCCTTTATGTGATTCACCTCAAGGATATTGGTAGGACGATGGACCCATGTTGGAATGTCGCACAAAAAAGTGTCCACGTTTTATCCATGATTATTTCCCATGAATACATGCGGGTACTATGATAACACTAACTACACCAAATGAAAGATTAAAGAGAATTTGCATTACCTCTAGAAGAATTTATTTATTAAGTTCTTTGGACTCTACAAGTAGTTTTAAAATATCTATTTGCATGTCTTACCTCGTATCCTAATTCAAAATTTTGTAGTTTAATTAGAATATGGGGAAATGATTCAAAATGAACAGACCAAAGGACAATTTCAGCAAGAAATAGTAAGCGAGGGCGATGGAACACGTGAGCGTGAAACCAAATGAAAGGAGAAAAAAGTTGTCCCTTTTGCAAATGCAAAGAGGGGAAGTAATTAAATGTAGGCAGATTTGGCAAGGTTCTCAGAAATACATAGATGTTTCTTTTGTCTTAATTCTCTTTTATTCTATGTTAATTCTCTTTCCTTTTGCTCGTTGCCATGTATGCTGGTGCATGTAAACATGCAATGTGTATATAGATAGCACAATAATTTTTTATTTCCTATTTTGCCGTGATTCTTCTATCACATGACAGACAATATTCAATCAAGGAGAATCGCACCAAAGGACGCATCATGAGGGAGATGTTGTGGGATCGCAGGCGTGAGCAGACAAACGAACCAAAACAAATGTCGCAGCAAAAAATATCCACACTTTGTTCTTTTTAGTTGTAGGAGATGATGTGACACACCAGAAAAAAATCAATAAATATAGAGGTAATAAATGGTCCTAGAAACTAGAGTTATTTGGATTAATGCCATTTATAATTTTTGATGTTTGGAAAAACGCCATTACTATTCGCCTATTTTGAAGCATTCCATTACAATTCTTCGTTTCCCATAAAAATACCACTAAATACGTATGGACACAGCCTGCGCCTAACTGTAGGCGTATACGAAGACGTATACTTCATCTCCCTTGTCACTGACACGTGGACCCCACATGTCTTCTTCTTCTTCCTCCTATCCTTATCTCTCCCGTGCTGCTGCTGTTGCTCGGAGCCAGTGTGGGAGCTGAGCACGACGTTGGTGCCGGCCAGCACTGTCAGCACGCCAACACACTGGATCTCCGTGGGCTTGGAGATGCCCATCTCCCTGAGCGTGGCCATCACCTCCTTCTCAAGGCCTAGCTCCTCGAAGCTTTCGGCAGCCTCGACCCTCTTCCCCTTCCCCTGCTGCGAGCTCCGCTCCGCGGCCCTCGAGGCGGGCCTCAGGACGCCAGGGGACGAGGCGTCCTTGAGGTGGCGGAGGTGGAGATGCTCGAGGAGAAGCTCGTGCCGTGGAGGGGGAGCGGGAGTGGAGGTGGGGCCGAGGGTGGGGGCGGCGATGGAGAGGGCGGCGTGGAGGCAGAGCCAGAAAGGGGACGGCGCGGGAGAGGAGGAGGCAGTGACACGCGGTGGCGGCGCCGTCCATCGCCATGGGTAGCTGGGAGGGTTTCTGAGGAGTGGAAGGGGACGGATGAGAGGAAGAAGAAGATGACATGTGGGGCCCACATGTCAGTGACAGGGAAGATGAAGTACACGTCTTCGTATACGCCTGCGGCTGGGCCCAGGCTGTGTCTATACGTATTCAGTGACATTTTTATGGGAAATAAAGAATTATAATGACATGCTTTAAAATAGACAAATAGGAATGACGTTTGTCCGAACATTCAAAATTATAATGACACCCTACAAACTACGGCAAAGTCTGGGTTGCGAGTGTCCAAATAGCCTATTTGTTTGTTGGTTTCAGCCAGCCCAAATCAGCCAGCCAACAGTATTTTCCTCTCACAACAAACTAACACCAATCAGACCAAACCAGATCAGAAACCGACCAGCGAACCGGCCGAAAGGATGCGTTGCGAGTGCCCTCACACCACTCTGGTCCTACGCTTCGCTGCAGTCCCCTGCACGCAAGACGACACGGCGCGGGCGCCTATGAAAACCTCTCGGTCAAATGCTTCCCTGACTCGATCCGCCTGCGCCGGTTTCGCCCGACTCCGCTTCTCCGATTGGCTCCTGGGTTCATCTCCGTCCAATCCTTCAACCCATTCCGTCCATTTCTCTCCGTGGGATTCGTTCCCATCTCCATTAATTCTTCTTTCCCCATTTGCTGTTCCTGCAATGCGATTTCGCCGCCCTGTAGATCTTCGTCGCCTGGATTGGTTCGTCCCTTTTCTTCCTTATTACCTCCACCGTACCACATGAATTTCAAGAGTTGGCGCTCCAGCATTTCGCAGAAAGACGAAAGGGCGTCCTTCGCTTTTGGCTCTTCTTTATTTTCGCTTTATTAGTCCTTCGTTCACCCTTTCTGCCAACAAAAGCTCGCGGCTTGATGTGACCGAAGGCATCGATAGCAGCCCTTCCCGCGCCAAAGGTGCGCCATTGATCTGCAAAGCTCCCTTATGTGTTTCACCGGCGGCAATGCGCCCGCAGGAAACTAACCAAAGGGCCCAAAATGCTGGTTTGGGTGATGGGGGATGGGACATGGGAGCCACCGTGCTCCCCTTTTGAGTGGAAAAGATGGCGCCTTTGGCAGCAGAAGCCATCTTTGCTGATCGCTAGCACTTTGTTTATTCGCAAAATGGGGATTGGTAGATCTGTAGACCGCTGTATGATTGCGGTTAGTGGGAGGTTGGGCGGGCTCGGCAGTCTATTGGGACATCTGGAGCTGCCATCGGGGGTGGGGTGGGGTGTGGGGGGTGGGGGGGGGGTGGGTGGGGGGGTGGGGAGATGAACTCAGCTAGTATCAGCTGAGAGAGCTGAGATGCGTTGGAGGATTGATGTATCTGAATTGGAGGTTATTTCTTAGGTTTGGTTTGCACTGTAGCCTGATGTTTTTTTTTTTTTTCTGTTCGATGAATTTCTTTGTTTCTATATATGATCCTTCTCTGCATGTGCGAATGGTTCAGTGTTTTGAATGTTTGTCCTTCTATGCAGATTTCTTGAATGGAAGGCCACAGTTCAAATCTCCAGCGTTGTGCCAAGCTTGAAATTTTGATTGAACAGTGCTTGTCGAAATCCTTTTGATGTCTGCAGTCTGAGCCAGTGTATAATTTGGTCTGTGAGATACAATGGCTACAGAGACATTGCCTGAAACACTTCCAGTGGTCCCCGATATTCAAATTCTGAAGCTGCATTCTGATACCTCTGTGGAGGCTTCCAGGCTGAATAAACCTAGTGCATCGTTGCCAACCAGGTTGCCTGAACCAAACAACTTGAGCAAACCATGTTCTGAAGCGGAGCCTAAGGACCAGAAACCAAACAGCCTACTAAATGAGTCAGTTGATCATACTAGTTTAGACAACATTTCCGCAGACCCCATCCAAGATAAACTGGTTTCAGAGTGTCCTGTGGATGAACAGAAGAAAGATGTGAACCAAGGGAATATGTGAAGAAGCTTGAAACCATCTTCGATATTGGACAAGGAATGTGGCTTAGCAAAGGCAAATGAAAGTGGTGGGCTGATCAAGAGATCAGATACCGGTGAAAGAGGAATAAGTAGCTGATACAGGCCAAGCAATAGCAGTGATATCAGTGATGAAAGCTCATGTAGCAGTATCACCAAGCCTCATAAGGCAAATGATTCACGCTGGGAGGCAATTCAGATGATTAGGACTAGAGATGGGATCTTTGGTCTGAGCCATTTTAAGCTGTTGAAGAAGCTAGGCTGTGGTGACATTGGCAGTGTATATCTTTCAGAATTGAGTGGAACAAAGAGTTATTTTGCAATGAAGGTCATGGACAAGGCATCACTTGCAAGTCGTAAGATGTTGCTTCTGTCGGTGTTTTGAGTTGCCACCAACAAGTAAATTTATAATATTTCGCGTCTGGCCCGGATGGTGTGCTAAGAGGACACAAGGTTTATACTGGTTCAAACAAAATGTTCCTATGTCCAGTTCGTTGCTGCTGCTCGTGTTACTAGCACTGCAAGTTCGTAGTAGGGGTTACAAACGGTCGAGAGAGGGACGGGTCTCAAGTCTCTGGTGGTGTGTTGCGAGGAGTTCCGATCGGTTCGGATTTGAGTTGAGCTCGGATGTGTTCGGATGCGGGATCGGTCTTCTTAATGGGACGCCCTGCAAGCAAGAGTTACAGCGAAGGGAAAAGAGGAGAATGAGAAGGAGAAGTCCTCCAGGATCGACGGGTCCTTCTTTTCCTTTACGTGGGTCCCGCCGACCCTATAGACGTCAACAAGGACAGCTTCACGTCGCGGCCCTGTCCGCCACTGGCGCCATGTGCAGGCGTCGTCTCCCGGTCGTGGTACTCCACTCCGTCCTG
This sequence comes from Miscanthus floridulus, assembly GCF_019320115.1. NCBI lineage: Eukaryota > Viridiplantae > Streptophyta > Magnoliopsida > Poales > Poaceae > Miscanthus > Miscanthus floridulus. The sequence continues at coordinate 57,939,155 of NC_089597.1, read as the reverse complement.
GCGGACGTCGTGATGAACTGACGCGTCTGTCAGTGTTCGTATGAGGGTTAGGCAGAACAGTACCGGTACGTCCGATGCTGTTCCTGACATGAGTCCCCAGGCATGGCTCGTCACGGCCACAGGTTATATCGGGGCGTGCCGGTCACTTCCCTGGCGTCAGAGCTTTGACCCAAACCCATACGCTTAGACCTGGAGTGGTTGGCGGCGGTATGGGTCTTCGTCGGGCGAGACGGAGCCTCCGGGCTTGGGGTCGGGCGAGGCGGAGTTCCTCCCTAGAGGCTGGGCGAGGCAGAGCGCAATCCCAAGGATCGGACGAGGCGTAGCGTGGACCCAATGGTCGGGCGAGGCGGAGCCCTGCCCTCAGAGGTTGGGTGAGACGAAGCCAGCCCTCGGAGGTTGGGCGAGGTGGAGTGCGGACCCAAGAGTTGGGCGAGGCGGAGCTTGGACCCGAGGGTCGGGCGAGGCGGAGCACGAACCCCAGGGTCGGGCGAGGTGGAGCGTGGACCCAACGGTAGGGCGAGGTGGAGCCCTGCCCTCAGAGGTCGGGCGAGGCGAAGCTAGCCCTCAGAGGTCGGGCAAGGTGGAGCACGAAATCAAGGGTCGGGCAATAAAATTTGGTGGGTTGTTAGCTGGCTAGTTCGAGTGGGGTCCTAGCATCCCGTTTGTGGGGATCCGGCTAGAGCTATCTTGGTGATCGACTTTAGATTCTCAGTGGTCAATCCATATAGTTCTTAGGTCCGTTCGACCAGTCCCGAGGGCTCTGCCTTTCTTCAGAAAAAACCATGGATTGTACCCAGTCGAGACTCGATCGTGGGTCGGGTTGCCCATGGCGCTCGTGCATCTGGGTACTGGCCGTTTGCGGGCCCATCCCTTTTCCATCCCTTATTCTAAGGGTGCCCGCAGCAGTTGTCGAACCCATCGACGGGCCAACCTTCGAACTCGTAGGCCCTGGTGGGCCGTAGAGGTGTTTTTTTATCCGTATTCCTCTTACTTGTGACAAGTCGTGGCCCGTCCGGAGAGGCGAAACGTCCGGTGAGTTTTCCGAGGGAACGAACGAAGATTACGTGCGCACTTCCCACGGCGAGACGTTGTGGCTGATCGTGGCAGGCGCGGAGATCTAGACGGGCGGTTGGTTTCTTCGCACCCATCGCCCCTATAATACTAAGGGGTTCACCCCTCGGGTTGCATACCTTGCATCCTTGCCTCCGCAGCCACATCCACCGCCACCAATCGCCTAGGGTTCCTCGTCTCTACATCCCCGCCGCCGTCGAGCTCGTATTCGTCTACCCCCACCTCCAATGGATCCGTGGTGCCGATCTAACATCACCTTCCATCGCATGGAGGGCCTCGTCCATCGCGGTCTTCTCCACGCGTGGACTGTGGCCGAGGGTGGCTTTTGCCCTACGAGGAGGACGTGTCGTCGTCGCCCGATGGCTATGTGGTGTCGTTTGCCCACTTCCATGTGCGTGGGTTCATGACCCCACCCACAGATTTCTTCGGGGACTGCTGCACTACTACAAGATCGAGCTGCAACTCCTCAATCCTAACAAAATCTAGCACATGGTAGCATTCGTCGCCCTGTGCGAGGGATTCCTAGGGATTAGCCCCCACATCGAACTGTGGAGGCACTTCTTCGCCATCACTCTTCAGAAGAAGAGGGAGAAGAGCGACAGGTAGGAGCTGCACATGCCGATGGGGTTTGTTGGTATCCAACTCTAGAACAATTGGGTTGGTGAGTATCCATCGATGTGGTTGTCAACTTCCAACAAGTGGTGGCCTTCGCAGTGGTTCTACCTCAAGAACGACGCCATCGCCCCCCTATCGGAGTTCATCGGGCGCCTGATCGAAGAGGCCCTGGAGTTGTGGAGGAAGTGGGGTGCCTGGAGAAGGACAAGAAGAAGATCCAGGACCACATCGCTGCCATCCACATCTTGAAGGAGAGCGGCTTGAAGGGATCGGGCGTCATCGGGGCCTACCACGCAAGGAGGGTGGCACCGTTGATGACGCGTGTGCTCCCGTTGTATGCGATGGTGCCCGAGGTGTCATTCAACGGAACAACGCTTGTCGAGGGTGCGCTCCCTAACTCTGAGATCGCACAACGCATCAAGGAGGCAACGGAGCCCTCACGGGACGGCGTAGGTGCCCCCCGTTGATTTTGTTTACCTGGTGCCAGGGCATCCTTCGATGCGGTCGGAACTAGGCCACGTTGTCTTCGTAAGTTTCCCCTCCTCATGCCTCCTCTTCAATTGATTTCCTGACCTTTTGATGCTAACTTTGAGGGGGGCGGGACCAGCCGAGGGACCTCATCCTCACGGATCACCCGGCGCCGTTGCCGAGGGATTCATCCACGAGGGCGGTGAATCGCGCCGCGAGCGAGCGGCTGAGGAAGGCGAAGGAGGACAAGAGGAAGAAGAAGCAGCGGAAGCTATAAGCATAGGAGCGAGGGGAGGACACTATCAGCAACGATGATGATGATGATGGGGATGACGGTGAGGTTGTTGATGACATCGAGTGGGATGACCTGGAGAACGAGGATGTGCTGACAGGTATCGGCTCATTCTTGTAGGAGTCAGGACCCTTTTCGTTCCATGGAAGGGAGGGCACGTCCAGGGAATCGATGAAGGTGGGCTGTACCGTTGGCCTGCCCCTAGAGTCAATAGGGGTAGGCGGCTCTGTCGCCGCGCTTGAGGTGCCAGCGGAGGTGGGTGGCTTCGTCGCCGCGCCGCAAGATCCAAGGGAAGCGAGTCCCTCTACCCAAGAGCAGGGGGCGGGCTCAAAATGGCGTCGCCCCGACAAGGTAGAGCAGAGGCTAGGGGTTCACTCGCCAAACGTATCTGCTGCCCGATGGCGTTGAGGTGAGTCATTAGCTCCTATGTTTTTCCCTATTTTGGTTGGATTTCGTCGTGACTTATGCTTTTTGTTTCTTGCAGCGTCTAGAGGCAGCGTAATCCTTTGGTGCTGGCACCAAAGAAGAGCGCCGCCCTTCAAGCGAGGCGACAGCCATCGACTAGCGTCGCACCCGTTTCGGGCAGGAGCGGCGCCAGTGTGACTACGTTGCCGGCCAGTCAGGGGCCACCCACGGTGACGCTCGTGCCCTCGGCAGGATAGGCAGACACGGGGGCTCAAGGGACGCCTTTGGAGGTCGCTGAGCTATCGGCGATGGAGGCGATACCGCTGCCGACGATAGGGTGGCCAGGGCTACCAACCACACTCGTGGCGCTGACCGTGGCGGGCATGACATAGCCGGTTAGGATCCTAACGATGCAGGCGAGGGTGGCGGTGGTTGTGATAGGCAGGTCATAGCCAGGCGCTATCATGGCGGGGCCTGAGGAACTAGCGCGACCCGCACCATCAGTGGCCTCGGCGACGGTGTCTGGCGTTGCTCGGATGGAGGGGGATGCGTCCGAGGGGTCCTCAAAGGTCGTGGTGTTGGGAGAAGAGTCAGCGTCCGTATCGCTGACCCCTTCCGATGTCGGAGGGAGTGTTGCAGCAGGGACGTCATGGCGATGAGGGTCGGCGGCTATCGAAGTTGGTGGGAGCCGTCCCTGGCCCTGACATCGGTGAGCAGCAACTTGCCTATGCGGGGTGAGCCCCTGCTCCGGTGGGCGAGTCCGGAGGACCCAACGATGATGCTCTTCACTCTCAACGATGCCGTAGAGAGCATAGAGCGGGAGAGCCTCGACGAGGGGATCACGTCCATGCTCGAAGCCCTAGACCACGCCCATGGTGCCTTGTGTGACATTGTCGTTCCCTCCAGCCAAGTATTCGCTTAACCTTGCTTCTCACCCTTTTCTTTCTCTATATATTTTTTGTATTCTGACCATCATCTCCTTTTAGTCCCTTATCGCTTGCAGCTAGGGGAAATCTCGGTTCCTTCATGAGCAGAAGGAAAACTAGGACCACCTCGTCGAGGAGGCGTGACTACGTAGGGAGGTGACCGCTCAGCTTGTTGCCACCCAGCAGAGGGTGGCCGAGCTGACTCCCATCATCGAGGAGGCAGACAGTCTTCGGTCGTGGGTGGTCGAGGCACGTCGGCATGCTGATGAGGCCGAGAGGGCGTTCGAGGCCCTGTCGGTGAGATTGTGGAAGGATGATGAGGAGGCCACCAAGGTCAAGAAGGAGCGGGATGAGCTGCTCTAGAAGGACACCGAGACCTACCAGTGGATCCTCGACCTTTTGGCCGAGGTTGAGAAGGAACGGGAGCTAAAGTTGGGGGCCGAGGAGAAGCTTGCGGCCCTAGAGAAGAGGGTGAGTCTAGATGCCATGGCGGTTGCCCGACTGCGCAAGGAGCAGGATGAACTGCTCCAAACTATGGAGGGGCTCCGCTCGAAGCATGGCATGGTTCACGAAGAGCATGACCAGGCCCTCTGAGAGCATGACTGGGCCTACCAAGAGCGTGACGGCATACATCAAAAGGTCGGCTCCCTCTAGGCCAAACTTGGGAACATGATGACCCAGAAGCTAGAGGCTAAAAGCATTTCTACCGGGCTAGCCATGGACCTCGCTGAGGCAAGGAGGAATCTTCAGGCGGAGAGCGATGAGCTTGGTATTATAAGTGCCGCCCTTGGAGTGGTCTATGATGACCTAGAGGTGGTGCGATCGAAGGGGACTAGTTCGCTCATAGCCCGTGCCGTTGAGATCACGGTGCGGGTACGCCACCTCGAGAGGCATGCCCTTCGCGTCGAGGCTAATCAATCCTTTGTGATTGCTCGTTCTCATAACAGGGATAGCATCGACCTAGAGGCGATGAGCCATGGCTTCGTGCCTGGCTATGAGGCCCACGAGCTAGAGGAGATGGAGACGGCGGTGGCTCCCCTTTCGCAGGACCTGGCAGACAGGATCGAAAGCATAGTTCTCCCTCAGAGGGGTTATTAAGTTCAATAGGTTGATCACTTTTGTAATCAGAGGATAGGTGCCGACCTTTTTGTAACGCTTAAACAAACTTGTGACTTTGTTTCATTTGACCAAGTCTGTTCTTTTGTTTTGGTGCATTCTGACCCTTCTGTTTGTTAAGACCGTAGTGCTCAAGGTGTAGAAGGGAAACTCTGATCACGCTGGTAAGCAAGAGTGCCATAGCCACTGGGGCGTAGGTTTCTCACCGTCCGACCAGCCTTGCTCAGTCGTTCATTTCCATAGACCTTGCTACTAGGTTTAACGTGAGGAAGGGTGTTGGGCATGGCGACTGTTTCAGAAAGGGTGTATGTATACCCTTATCAGCCCTCGAGTGAGATCTGACCCCTTGCTATTGCTAGGGTCAGGTGTCACTAAAGATCAAGGAGAGGATAATGAAATTAGTAGGAGAAAACATCTCTTGTTTTTGCACGTACCCCCTTCCTAGGTTCTGTGCCATCATTCTACGACCGTGTGTTTGGTCTCCTTGTGAGTCCAACTTTCCTCGAGACCCCACATGTAGTAGAGGTCCAGTTAAGGGTCAGCTCATCTTTGTGATCGTCGCCGTGTCCGTGGTTTCCACAACCGGAGGGGTTGAGCTAACATCACTTGCCTCGATGGCTCGAGTGACGTGCTTGGTGAGCTCACTAATGGGTATGTTCGAGTGGAATCCGGATCCATCGTTTATGACGGGGTTGGCATAGCCCTTATATGGCATTCCATTGCTCCTTAACCTGCCTCCCGGCAGATGCCCAAGCCATTTTGGGGGGTGACTCAGGTGGCCTGATGGCCTCCCCTCAATGGGGATTCTATGGGCTCAGCTCGAGGTTAGGATCAAACGAGAAGGTTTAGATGACCCTGTCTGCTTCTAAGCGGGTCAGGTGAAGGCCGTTGGGGCTCATCTACGTTTTCCCCTAGCTCTGTTTGACGCGAGGCGGCCACGGGCCCTTTGTGGGCTGGCCTTCAAACCCTGATTAGTTGGACTCTTGATTTTGGGTCGGGCGGCTCGAGCCCCCGAGCCCCATGGGGCTCGGTAGGGGTCGGTCATGTTTCATGCGTCACCTCGTCCTCGGTTTCCACAACCAGAGGGGCTGAGCTAACGACACTTGCCTCGATGGCCTGAGTGTCGCGCTCCGTGAGCTCGCTAACGGGCATGTCCAAGTGGTATCCGGGCCTATCATCCGCTGACGGGTCAGCATAGCCCTCATGTGGCATTCCACTGCTCCTTAACCCGCCTCCCGGTAGATTCCCGAGCTGTTCAATTAGCTCGGGTGGCCCACTGGCTTCTCCTCGATGGAGATTCCATGGGCTTGGCTCGAGGTTAGGATCGAACGAGAAAGGTCTAGATGTCCCTGTCCACTTTTGAGCGTGGTCGGGCAAGGCCGCTAGGGCTCATCTACATTTTTCTCCCCTAGCTCTGTTTGACATGAGGCGGCCTCGGGCCCTTCGTGGGTCAGCCTTCGAACCTTGGTTGGTTGTCGCACGTGTCGAATGAGACGACTACCGCTTCATGATGTGACGCAAAGCATTGTGATACAATCATTGCATATGCAATGCTTGGATGTATGAAATGAATGTATGGATGAATGTTTGAATGAGTGTATGAATGCATGCATGAGAATGGATGAATGAATGCTTGGATGTATGGGATGAATGTATGGATGAATAGTGAATGAATGTATGGATCCATGCATGAGAATGGATGAATGAATGCTTGGATGTATGGGATGAATGTATGGTTGAATGGATGAATGAATGAATGAAAGAATGAATGTATGAATGCATGCATGGATGAATGAATGATCACGCAATGGAAAAGAAAAGTGGGGGTCGGTAAAGTTACCTCGATGGCTCGAGTGATGGGTTCGGAGAGCTCTTACCGGATATGTTCGTGTGGGGTCTGGGTCCAAAGTTCATGACAAAGCCGACGTAACCTGCAAGGGGCATCCCACTTCTCTATACCTGTCTCTCGGCAGCAACCTAAGCCTTCCAACTAACCTAACGACCCACCGGCCTCTCCTCGATGGAGATTTTGCCAGTGGGTCCCTCCAAATCCTTCTAGGGAAGGCAGAGGCAAAAGCTCGGGGCGCGGGGACAAAATCTCTAATTACGCTGGTGAGCAAAAATGCCATAGCCGCTGGGGTGTAGATTTCTAGCAGTCTGACTAGTTTTACTCAGAGTTCATTTTTGCACACCTGGCCTCTAGGTTTTAGCACAAAAAAGGGGTTGGGTATCGAGAATGTCTACCGAATATACGCTCTTGCCAGCCCCTAAGTGAGACTCGACCCCATACCGTCGCTGGGGTCAGGGGCTCGATAGTGAAATTAATGCACATAAAGTAAGGGTGACCCATTTCTCAGCAGTGGCCCAAATCGTTTGATCGATTTGGGTGGCCCGCTGGCACAGAATTTACCTTGATGGCATGAGTAACGGCTTCAGGGAGCTCTTATCGGATATGTTCGAGTAGAATCTAGGTCCATCGTTTGTGACGGGGTTGGCATAGCCCACGTGGGGCATCCTGTTGGTCCCTACCTGTCTATTGACAGCGGCCAAGCCGTCTGATCAACTCGTGTTACCTACTGGGACAGGACTTACCTATGGAGATAGAGGATGAGAACATCCCGCGCAAGAATTTAGTTAGGCAGATAAGCCAGGCGACAAACTTGTAATAAATGAACAAGCTCATAAATTTTGTTATAGCAAAACAACTTTTTAGCCCTTCTCCCCTTTTTATATAAAAATGTTAGTGCATTTCATCCCTTTCCATTGTTAAGGTCGTAAAGCTCGGGGTGCGGGTGAGCAAATTCTGATCCTACTGGTGAAAGCTCTAGTTTGGTTTTGGTTAATTGATAAAACCCTAAGTGCTAACCTAGTTTATCAAAGTAATTATGAGATAGGTAGCACTACTCCAAGTGATGAAGCAATGGCGAAGATCATGACAATGGTGATGGCATGGTGATGATCAAATGCTTGAACTTGGAAAAGAAGAAAGAGAAACAAAAGGCTCAAGGCAAAGGTATAAATAGTAGGAGCCATTTTATTTCCATGATCAAGACACTTAGCGAGTGTGATCACATTTAAGTTAGATAGCCATACTATTAAGAGGGGTGAAACTCGTATTAAAATGCGGTTATCAAAGTGTCACTAGATGCTCTAACTCATTGCATATGTATTTAGGATCTAGTGGAGTGCTAACACCCTTGAAAATGCTTGTGAAAATATGCTAACACATGTGCACAAGGTGATACACTTGGTGGTTGACACATTTAAGCAAGGGTTAGAAACTTCACCAGCGGAGTGTTCGCCCGTAGAGTGCGAACAGTCCGACAGTGCCACCGGCGCTCTATACAGAAAAGATGGGGGGTTCACAAAGTGACCGAACACTGGTGGCGCAGTGACCGGACACTAGGGTCCTGAGTCCGGTTAGTAGCAGCAGTGAGCATGTGTCTCAGTCTTTTGACCGGACACTGGCATGAAGAGTGACCGGACACTGGCAGGCTGTGTCCGGTCAGTGCTAATGTGAGGCGCACAGAGGAAACGTTGAGTGATCGGACACTAGGTGAGTCCGGTCAAGCATGACCGGACGCGTCCGGTCGTGAAATTTCATGTTTGGAACCTTACTAGAAACGACCGGACGCTGGGGTCTGTTGACACAAAATGTGACACACTGTGCCTCACACACAGCAAGCCAGAAAGCGTGGCTTCAACCAGGTTCCCGGGTGTTTCGTGGTCCGAAAACATGCCAGTCAGTTTGACCTAAAAAAACTAACAAGGGATAAAACAATTAAATGCCAAACCGGAACATGTCGGGTGAGACCAGACAGTTCCATATATACGGCCCTGAAGCCACTTACAACGACATACAGCTATAGGAAGCTGTCTGCCAACGAGTTTATAAACCATTCAGCTAATCGTAAGATGAACACACGTAAATATTTGATTGCCGAATGCATGTGCATGGGAAGACATGCTTGAACAAGTGAAATTAATTATGAGTTAATGCATAACCAAGCTCAGCAGTTCAGCCGAGTTGGGATCCATGAAGAAGGAACATGCAAATAAATATGATTAAACTAATCTAAAACCTGCATCTGCCGCACGACACCTAGTTTCGTTAAAGTTTAAACGTAATTAACATGCACGAACCCACGACATGTGACAATCCAGATTAAAATAATTCAGCCATTATGAGAATGTTATCTATTTGCAAAGGTAATATGAAAAGCAATGATCATTGAAGCACGAATAAAACCATAAGAGAGAGCCGAACAATATCAATCTAGATTGGGCAGAAGTGTGTTACGAATATATGAAGTATTTAAAACATGTAACACTGGATAACTTAATGAATCTATTTAGATTTGCCGTATCTAATAGAGCCGATAACTATCTTGCTTTCACTAAGCATATTGAGTAAACGCCTGCCGCACGGTATCTACCCAAAAACAAAGCATAAGCAAAGACTTCTTGATTGTCAAGCAAAGATCCGCCGCACGATCATTGAAAACAAACAAGACTACTTGCATCACGTCTAAATCCACCGCATGATACTAAACATGATAACAAGGTTGTCAGAACTTACGGAGGTCGACGGATCGATGACTCCTCTCGAAGAACTCGACGACACGATAAAAGGACTCGAAAGTTGGCACGGGGCCGGTTGTATTGATTTGGTTGTGAACCCGATTCCTTGCCCTAAACTCTCAGAGTCCTTTATTATTACAACTTTCATCTTTTCGATTGGCCTCGCTTGCCATCTTCTGCTTTCCCGAATAGAGTCACCGCCTTCTGGAGTAACCGATCGCATAAGCATTTAGCCGATCGCTTGTTTTGTTTGCCGAATACCCTTCTTCCCGCATGCGGGTCCACCTGTCATCCTCCAGAATCGACCAAAATTCAGTGTTAACACATGCCCCCTCAATTTCGGGATAAAAGTTGTTTTATTCTGAAATTGACCACAAGCTCCTTCTTCCTCCTAGGTCAGCACCGTTCAACATCGCAGTCGCTGTCCAAAAATTCAAGCCTTCAGCGCAACTTCGGACCTACTTCGAATCTTCAATGGTGACCCAGGATGAAATCCTAGAGGTAAACTTTACTTATATTTGGCAATTTCCATTTGATCTTCCCGTTCCTCTTTTGGCTTATTCCTCTTTGATTTCAATCACCTTCTAAAGGAATACAAGAATCAGATTTTGATCCCCTATGCTGCCAACCTCGATTCCTATTTCCTCGGCCCAATGGGAAATCCTAACCCTTTTGAAATTATCGAGAAGGAAACCCAAAGAATCCCTTTTAAATTTGGGATCACCTCGCCAAACCGATGGCCAAACACGTTCAAGAATTGGCCATTTCCCCCAATCGCCGGATGGCGGAATTGGTACAGGAGAATGTTGGAGAAAAGCAGCAGCCACTGGGAAAGTCAAGACATCAGTCATTGTCTGGAATTATCCTTAGCAGAAACACCCAGAAACGATTCCCTTTTGATAGCAGCTTCCCATTTTTGGTCTGACACCATTAATGCCTTCATCTTTGGCCATGGTATGATGACCATCACTTTAGCCGACGTGTTCATGATGATTGGCTTGAACGTGTCACTACCAGTATACCCCTATAAGTACAAGAGCAAAAGTAATTAAAGAGCCATCAGCACTGGATGTGGATGGGTCAAATACATCCAGAACTACATGAATGCATCTGGTACCATCTCTGACAAAGAGTTGAAAGCCTTCATGAATATGTGGCTATGCAGATTCATCTTCTGTGGAAAATCCAATGAACCAACCCTGAATCACATGGTGATGGCTGAAGACTTAGCCGCAGGCACTCAGATCCCACTAGACAAATATCTCTTAGGGTCCGTTTATCATATGATGCATCAGATTACTCTTCAGATGCGCCAAGGTGGAGAAATCTCTTGCGTGAATGGTCCCTGGTGGCTAATTCAAATGTGGCTCCAGCTATACATGCATCAGATAACCTCTGTGAGCCTCTTCAATCTAAGTTTTCCTTCAGTTAACTATGCTGAAGGCAGTACAGCAAAGGTTAAGGCTTGTCAGACTTATGGAGAAGCAGCATCATCCATCAGCATCGACATAGACATCGGTCATTTCTTCAAGCTGTTTTTCAAAGGATTCGGCAATGTGCTCTGGTTTCCTTATAGAGAAAATGAAAATTTGACTTTGCCCTGCAAGTTTAGCTATGAAATTGGTTGTTTAGGTCAAGAATCCACGGAGATCTTCAACTCCTTTATCAAACCTTGCACTCTGCCAGCCGAATTTTATCATGGAAGGTTAGTGCAGTCTACCTATGAATTCTACTATCCAAATATGGTGGCCAGACAATTAGGATGTGGCCAGCTGCCCCCAAGATTCCTCTTCTCAACAATCATAAAGCCAAGAGAAGTAATAGCAGAAAGAATGGAAGCCAAGAAAATCTTTGAATTAGGATGGGAATTGCCAACATACGAACCATCTCCATTTGGGCTAATAGATGTCGCTCATCCCTTCTTTGTCTCTTGGTGGCAAGAATGGCATGCCCATATCTTCAATATATCAATTCATCCTTTATGCAAAAACTTACAGCCCGATTTTACTTCTGATAGTGAGGTAATTTCATTATGCTCATCATTTCCCACTCTTGAATTCACTTCTTATTTTAACATCTGGTTATGCATAGGATCTTGAGTCTACTCTCCCAGCCAAAGCAATCCAGTACTATTCGGCTGGTCCCAAGCCTGCTCTGGGGTTTGATGCTCCAAAATTAAAGGAATTCATGAAAACTCCTATAACTTTGGATTCAGTACCTTTAAAGGCACTCATGAGAACCCCTGTTGCTTCAGCTGCTGCATCTTCAAGAGGAAAAGGCAAAAGGAAAACACCTGACAATTTTCTCTTACCCAAGAAACCAAGGACCAAGAAAGCCAAATTATCTCCTAAGGTATGAACTTTTTACTCTCTATCAGGTTAACAACGCCACTTAGCAGTAAACCTGACCACCTCTACATTCATTACTTCCATTGCAGCCACAAGTCGAAATTCCCATACCAGGCAATACCTCAGCACCTATAGAACCAACCCCTGAAGCTTCTACCGAAAATGAAGAAATCCATGACAGTGAAACTTCAGAGACTCATGAAGCTGAAGGTTCAAAGGCTCATAAATCTAATGAGACTATAGGTAACATCGTTCAACCAATTCTCTTTTCTCTCTCTCTTTTTTAAATAACATCTATCTCTTATGCTCATTATCATTTACTTTATTGAGAATAGATGAAATCTTAGATGAACTAGCAAGGGAAACTTCTCCTGATCAAGCTCCAAACCCATCCCTTCTGAACCTTCAGCTGAGTCCTCCAGCAAACCAGGGTATAACCCATCCTGATGATCAATCAGTTCAATAGGTAATGCCTTGTCTTACACTATATTTTAGCAAATTCACTCAATCAGCTAACACCTCCTTTCTTCTCCTTTCTTTAGAAGAACATCACTAAACCGACCACCAGCTACTCCTTCTCCATTGAGGACTACATCATTGAGAAAGGTGAAGAAATCACTTCTCAACAATCCTTATCGCTGGAAAATCAGGCCTGGCTAAAAGAGGTGATCATTCTGCTGAACAAGGATACCATTAGTCTGGTTCAGGATACAGACCAGATAAGAGACCTCCTTGAACTCATTGATCAAGATATCCCTTCTGCTTTCAAGGTCCCCCTAGAATCTGCAGCCCATCTTGATGACCACTTTGCCATGGTGAGAAGGGCAACCAAGAACATATCTTCGAGGGCTGCTTTGCAGAAGGATAGATCTTTGAAGAAGCTGGAGATTAAAGATCTTCACTCTCATATCTAGACTACAAGAAATTCCTTGACAACCTTGGAGTCTGAACTGAAAGCCATGGAAAATGAAAAAAGCAGACTAGAAGCTCAACTAGCCAAACTGAATGCCACAATTCAGTCTCACAGGGCCCATATAGCTAATTTGCCGAAGAACATAGAAGCAGCTTCACTAAAGATAACTTTGACCATCAAAGAAGATCAGCAAATCAAAACTAAGTTATCCAGCATCCAGAGTTCTGAAGATGAAGATCAGACAGTGCTATATAATGTTAGCCGAATCAGGACTGAAGCCATAGAGGCAATCAATCAGCTTCTGAACAAGTAGACATTGGGCTTGTAATAAACTTAAGTGTGATATTCTCTGTCCTTTGATCAATCAACTTTATGTTTACACATTTATTCGTTTGAAAAAACAATTGGTCATTTTCCCTTAAATTACTCAATTAGAATGTAGCTGATTGTCTCCATTCTTCCGATAGCCGAACGAATCCAATTTAAATACTGTGAGGGTATAGCCGAACAATGCTGGTTCCAACAAATCAGGGAGATAGTCGAACGACGTCCGACTTAATTCATGCCTGGCCCAGCCCAGTAGCAGCCCAACTGAAAGGAAAAAACCCTACTCCATCATTTGGCATTCTCGCCCCACGACTCCGTGGAATTCGCCACGACCCTTCGCTTCAGCTTATAAATAGACCCTTCCGTTAGCCTTCATCGCTATCTCTGTTTTAGCGTTCTCACATCCGTCTCCTCCCCTTCCTTTGTTTGATTCACTCTAGAAGAAAACCCTAGCCTCCACCAAAGCAAATGGCGAACAGTGGCAACCGTGGCAAGCGTCCTGCCGACGGAGAGGCAGAAGGAAGCAGAGCATCGCGCTGCCGGCGTCGTGGGTACGATTCGGCTTTTTGCCCCCTTGCAATTTTCTTGTTCATCTCTTAGCTTTGATTTTTTCTTCCTCATTCATCAGGATAAGGGTCATCAGCTCCAGCCAATATCATCTCCTTCCTCCGGCGACAGCAGCTCAATCGGGAACTCCATCATCCGGCTCTTTCGGATCCTCTAGCTCTTCAAGCTCCTATCATTCCAATCCTTGGGGTCCAACGGAACCAGCAGATGCACACCATCCATACTCTCACGAGGAAGCACTCAAGTTTCGCCAGGAGAGGGACAAGGCCCGGGAGGAGCTAGGCGACGTCTCCAAGAAATTCGGCATCGAGCAAGCCGAATGGGAGGACCAGCGGAAGCAACTCTGCGACGCCATCACCAGTTCGATATCTTCATTTGGTTTTATCATTCTGGCTTCCCCTGCTTGCTGACCCATTTTTTTTCTTTCTTTTCTGCTCAGCTCTTTCTGCGGAGAATGACCGCCTGAAGGCGGCGGCGAACAAGATCGCCGACAAGGTGAATGCCCAGGGGGAAACATCCGAGGCACGCCTTGATGCTGTGGACGGCCGTATTGATCAGGCCGTCATCCAAGGTGTGCACCTTGGCGCTTCTCTCGGGCTGGCGGCAATGACCTCCTGAACCAACGAGGACTACTCCTTCCAGCCAGTCGGCTTCGCCGGAGGACGCCCGGACGAGATCGACGACATCGATGAGCGTCTGGAGGCCTATGATGATCATGCCGCCGCCCTTACCGAATCCACAAACCCCCAGTCCGTCCTCAACAAGTTATTTGAGGAGTAGTTTGTCTTAGGATGGACTTCTATAAATAATCTCATCTTTTGGAAGAATACTTATTCCTTTGATTCTTTTCGGTAAAATTCTGCCTGCGATTGTCAGAAAAATGCTGAAAACATCCCGGTCTTGCATAAACATTCTTGTGCTAGAGGCGATGCAAACTGCATCAGCTATTTTGTGCTAAAGGCGATATGAACAATATCGGCTATTCTCAGTCTTATTTATTTTTTAGGCTAAAGGCGATTTTCCCTTTATCGGCTTTTCTGATCTATATTCATAAACCAACCTCAACACTGGGGTAATATTTCTTAAGAAATCTTCCATTGATAGCTCTGGTAAACTTCTCTCCAAATAAAGTTTTCAATATGTATGCATTGCCAGGTACACATTCTACTATTCGATAAGGACCTTCCCAATTTGGAGACCATTTGCCGAATGCTCTATCCTTTGTTCCAACTGGCAATATAGTTTTCCAAACCAAGTCTCCTTCTGCGAATTGCTTCAGCCTAACCCTTTTGTTATAATACTTGGCAACACGTATTTTATTTTTCTCAATATTTTCTAATGCCTTGAGATGAATCAAATGTAAATCTTCCAATTCATCCATCATCAGACTCTTATAATCTTCTTCTACCAATTCTTTCTGTAACACAACTCGCCTTGATCCTGACCGTAATTCCCATGGTAATACAGCATGATGCCCATAAACTAGTTCATAGGGAGACATTTGAGTGGACCCATGACAAGCCATTCGGTAAGCCCACAATGCTTCATTAAGAACCAAGTGTCATCTCCTTGGTTTTTCATCAATCTTCTTCTGGATGATTTTAATCATAATCTTATTTGATGCTTCTGCCTGACCATTAGCTTGTGCATAATAAGGAGAAGAATTATACAACTTAATCCCCATATCTTTAGCAAAGTCACAGAATTCTGAAGAAGTAAACTGAGTTCCTTGATCAGTCGTTATAGTTTGAGGAATCTCGAATCTGTGAATTATGTGTTCCTTAACAAAACTGATCATATTCTCTGACGTTACCTTCTTCAAAGGGATAGCTTCAACCCACTTGGTGAAATAATCCGTGGCCAAGAGTACAAATTTGTGTCCCTTACTAGAAGGAGGATTGATCTGGCCAATTAAATCTATACCCCATCCTCTGAACGGCCAAGGCTTGATTATGGGATTCATAGCAGATGCTGGAACTTTTTGAATATTGCCAAATTTTTGACAATTTTGACACCCTTTGTAATATTCAAAACAATCCTCCAACATAGTCGGCCAAAAATAACCAGTTCTCCTACTTATCCACTTCATCCGATAAGCTGACTGGTGTGCACCACACAATCCTTCGTGAACCTCATACATCACTTTCTTGGCCTCTTCTTGACTTAAACATTTTAGCAATACTCCATCGACGGACTTGTAATATAACTGATCATCAAGGAACACAAATTTGAGAGCTTTGTACCTAAGTTTTCGGGAAACCTTTTGAGATGGACCTTTCAGATAATTGGTAATTTCGTATCTCCAATCACTATCTACTTGATCAATATTTAAAACACCTTCTTCTATAGCAAAAACTTCTCGACTCTCTTGATATCCAGAAGCAGCTTGAGCTAACTTATTTGCTTCTTCATTGCACTCCCTAGGGATATGATGCAAGGTTACTATCAGAAAACTCTTCAAAAGTTCTCTACACTCCTCATAATATTCTCTTAACACATTGTTCTTGCATTCATACTGACCACTCAGTTGATTAATCACCAACTCAGAATCCCCAAAGATTTCAACAGCAACAGCCTTTACTTCTATAAGAAGCTGAAGCCCTCTAAGCAACGCTTCATACTCTGCCTGATTATTTGTAACATGAAATTCAATAGGAACCGCATACTCAAAAGTTTTTCCTTGTGGGGAAATCAAGAAAATACCAGCACCACCACCTTTGTTACAAGATGATCCATCGAAGAACAAGGCCCAAGGCACAATGCTCATTGCCTCAACAGAAAGATCCCGATGTTGGGTAATAAAATCGGCAATAATTTGACCCTTTACCGCCTTTGCCGATTCATACCTTAAATTAAATTCTGACAATGCTAAAATCCATTTGTCAATTCTTCCATTCAAAATCGGCATTGATAGCATATGTTTGATTACATCAAAACTAGAAACTACCACGCATTCGGCATTCAACAAATAGTGCCGAAATTTGGTACATGAGTAATACACACACAAGCAAAGTTTTTCTGTAGCCGAATACCTTGTTTTCGGGTCTAGCAGCTTTCGGCTAAGATAAGCTATGACTCTTTCTTTTCCTTCAAATTCTTGCATAAGGGCCGATCCTATCGTTAGGCTACCATCCGCCACATACAACTTAAAAGGCTCGTCAAGTTGTGGAGGTACCAGCACAGGTGGTGCTTTCATATATTGCTTGATCTCATCAAAAGCCTTTTGTTGTATGTCACCCCATACAATTTTTTGATCTTTCTTGAGCTTTAATAAAGGAGAAAAGGGTAAAACTCTCTCTGATAGATTGGATATGAATCTTCTTACAAAGTTGATTTTGCCTAACAATGATTGTAATTCTGTGAGATTGGTTGGTGGCACAACTTTGTCTATTGCTTCCATGCTCTTTTTCCCAACTTCAATTCCTCCTTTATGAACTAAAAATCCCAAAAACTCACCGGCTGAAACTCCAAAGGCACATTTGTTTGGATTCATCTTCAAGCCATGCTTCCTTGTGCACTCCAGAGTCTTTCTTAAATCGGCTAAATGTCCTTCATGATTTCTAGACTTGACCACTACATCATCGATGTAGATCTCTATAATCTTGCCGATTAGCTCGTGAAAAATATAATTCATAGCTCTTTGATAAGTTGCACCAACATTCTTTAACCCAAATGTCATGACTATCCATTCAAACAAACCAATATGACCAGGACAACTAAAAGCTATTTTCGAAATATCTTCCATTGCCATAAAAATTTGATTATAGCCAGCATTACCATCCATAAAACTAATGACTTCATAACCTGCTGCTGCATCTACTAGTAAATCGGCAACTGGCATTGGGTAACCATCCATGGGAGTGGCCTTATTAAGATTTCTGAAATCTATGCAAACTCTCATTTTTCCATTTTTCTTGTATACCGGTACTATATTTGAAATCCACTCTGCATACTTGCATGACCGAATGAAGTTTGCTTCTATTAATCTTTCAACCTCCTTCTTCACATCCGCCAATACCTCCTCTTTGTATATCTTCCGTGGAGGTTGTTTGTAAGGACAAAATCCAGGTTTAATGGGTAATCGATGCTCAACAATGGAACGATCCAATCCAGGCATTTCCGTGTAATCCCAAGCAAAACAATCTTTAAACTCTTTCAACAGATCCATCAACTTTGATTTATATTCTAGGTCTAACTTTGCACTAATATACATCAGCCTTGGCTTAGAACCATCACCAACATCTATTTCTTCCAACTTATCAGCCGACATAAAACCACGTCCCAACTTTCCTTTGTTGCCATCGACAGGATTTCCCATTAAAAATTGCTATGAGAGCCGACTGCTTGGATTGGCTGTTGGCCCTCGCTGAAAACATTTACAGGACCTTCTTTCCACACTTTTCCAGAGAAACAATCAACGCCCTCATATTCCCAGTAGGTAGATTCTGTGGCAGCAACACTTACCGAATCATCAGCATGTACAACTTCAACGTCATCTCCAATCCATTGAATGAGAATTTGATGCATGGTTGAAGGAATGCAGCAATTAGCATGGATCCAATCTCTGCCCAAGAGTAGACTATATGCCCCCTTGCCATCAATGACAAAAAAGGTAGTAATCAGAGTTTTCGACCCAATAGTCAGCTCGACATGGATAGCACCTCGGGTATCGGAAGGATTGCTAGCAAAGTCCCTAAGCACCATGTCAGTTTTCAACAATTCTTCATTAGTCATCCCAAGCTTTCTGAAGGTAGTATAAGGCATGATATTGATAGCAGCCCCTCCATCAACAAACATCTTGGTTAAAGGCTTGCCATTGACATATCCTTTTAAATAGAGTGGTCTCAAGTGACGATTCTTGATTGGTTTGTCAAAAACAGCCTGCTGTGTTAATACAAGCTGAGTCATCAAATCCTAACATTCACTTTCATCAAAATCAGAGTACACCTCTTCTTGGACATCTTGGCTTTCAGGAGCTATAAACTCTGATGGGAGGAAGAAAGCCATGCAAGCATCAGCCGAAGGACCACATCCATCAAGCTTTTTCTTAGGACGCCATATTTGCTTTGTTTCGGTAACTTCCTGTTCCAACTCCCTATTCCTCAACCGTTGAACTCTTCTTTTCTGACTTTTCCTCAGGCCTGGAGGACACCACTGTCCTTTTTGCCATACGTATCTATAGGAATCAGCTTCATCATGCACCCTATCATGAATCCAACCTTGACCTGCCAATCTTTTCTTTTGCTGATTCTCAAAATCATCTATTTTTAAGCGCCGATCATCTTCAGGAACCTTCGTTCCAAGTCTTTCATAGACGGGACGGCGGTTGACTCGAGATTGCCTATACTCGGAGTACTGAGCACTACACTCCGGACAATTGTTTCTTGCAGGCAACCTCAAGCCTTCATTCCAACAATGCCTAAAGAACGAACAACCCCAATGAGACTGCTCCTATTCTGTCATGTATTCTTCTTGCTCCCTTCGGTATACCTCTTCCTCATACCTCTGGCATTCTTCCATAAACCATTGCTTCTTATAGTATTCCTTCTCTTGCTCTCTCTGCCACTTGTTTAGCAAAATACGTGATGTAACTCTGGGTTTGGAAGTTTGACCTTTCTCGGTTCGGCTATCCTGAAACCGAACTCATTGCTGCAGCTCTCTACTGGTGACTTGCCGATCCGGGTCAACAGCACCACTTTCCTTTGCTCTATCAGAAGTCAACACCTTCACCTTGCCTTTACCTTTGAGGTCATTGGCAGAGACCATACTCACAGAGAAAGAAATCATATTTTGTGGAAAAGGCTGATCATCAATTTTCATCTTGCCATCAAACTTCAAATGTCCCTCTTGGATAGCTTTCTAGATTCGTATTCTGAACACTCGGCAATCATTGATAGAGTGAGAATTAGTGTTATGGAAGCCACAATACTTTTTGTCTTTCACTCCTTCAGGACGTAGCATAGGATGTCCTTCTGGCAGCTTAATGCGTCCTTCCTTAATCAACAATGCAAAAAGCCTATCTGCCTTAGTAACATCAAAATCATAGGTTCCCTTTTGTTGTTTCAACCAGCGTTGACTAACTTGAGTAGGCTCCTTTGCCCAATTCAACTCGGCTGTAGCTATCTCATCTTCATCAATATACTCAGTCGCTTCCTCCAGAAAACCTTAATACACCTCATTAGTGGCATTGTTCTTCTGAAAGCGATTATCTCTCCTGAATCCTTGGGCCTGATTACTCATAGCTGCTAAACGCTGTGCAAGTTGACCAAGATCATCAAACTCCATGCCGAACAACTTCTCCCTGATATTCGGCAACATTCCTGCTATAGCTATTCCAGGTAGTTGATCATCTGGTAAATTCAGAGAATAACACATATTCTTGGTCTCCCTAAATCTGTGAAGATATTCCAATGGTGTCTCATTTGTTCTCATCCTTAGACTCATGAGATCAACCAACTTCTTCTCATTAGTACCTGTGTAGAAATATGAATGAAACTTCTGCTCTAGCTCTGCCCACATACCAATGGAATGAGCTGGTAAAGACGTGAACCACGTGAAAGCTGGTCCTGTAAGAGACAAAGGAAAATATCGAATCCTCCAAGCTTCATCTGAAGCAGCTTCTCCAAGCTGCATTAAGTACTGACTAACGTGCTCTATGGTACTAGTATCATCTTGACCAGAAAACTTGGTCAAATCTGTTGGAGGCTTCACCCTTGGAGGTAACGCCACTCTGTTGTACCACTCTGGATAAGGAGACTTGTATGAATAGGATTGATTCTTTGGCTTCAAGCCGAACTGATTCTGCATCATATCAGCCATCCTGTGCATCAAAACATCAATGCCTGAATCCTGATTTCCTTGTACTTGCACTCCAGAAGGCAATCCTGAAGCACTCCTATACCCTGGATTTGGCACAACATTGATAGCACTGTAATCAGTGAATTCTTGATACCCATCTCCATACATATTCTTCTGCAATCTGTTTGATGCTGGAGAAACTCTATAAGCTGAAGGTGGCACTTCTCCTGTGGTACCAAATGTCACCTGGCCATAGGTGGGATGTAATTGCTTTTCAGTGTGGGTCAATCCACCTATATTTGAAGGCGACGCTACTTCTTTTCCAATAGGCTTCTCTTGATGCTTTGGAACATTGAAAAGCGTCGGTCCACTGAGTGGTCCAACATTTTCTTCAAAGTATTTATCAACCATTGGACCAAAAGTACTGATCATGATTGCCCGAAAGGTATTCAGAAAAGCTGTGTGATGGTTTGTCATGGTTTCTCCCATTGCTTTATAGACTAGGGCTGCCATCTTCTGAGCATCTTCCTCTTCAGTGTAATCAGTTTGATGCGGAAGAACCCTTGGTATTGACTGCTTTTGAAACACTTTATTGCTCTTGTTTTTGGAAAAAGACATCAAACACTTCCATTGGTATTGCTCACATGCTTGTAGCACTAAATCCCTGTAATTATCTGGCAATTCTGCCATGCTCACATCCAGAACATGATCATTGTTGATCTCAGACGCCATCTTGAACTAACAGATGGTCCCACCGAGCGTGCCAAAAAGTGTGTTGACACAAAATGTGACACACTGTGCCTCACACACAGCAAGCCAGAAAGCGTGGCTTCAACCAGGTTCCTGGGTGTTTCGTGGTCCGAAAACGTGCCAGTCAGTTTGACCTGAAAAAAACTAACAAGGGATAAAACAATTAAATGCCAAACCGGAACATGTCGGGTGAGACCAGACAGTTCCATATATACGGCCCTGAAGCCACTTACAACGACATACAGCTATAGGAAGCTGTCTGCCAATGAGTTTATAAACCATTCAGCTAATCGTAAGATGAACACACGTAAATATTCGATTGCCGAATGCATGTGCATGGGAAGACATGCTTGAACAAGTGAAATTAATTATGAGTTAATGCATAACCAAGCTCAGCAGTTCAGCCGAGTTGGGATCCATGAAGAAGGAACATGCAAATAAATACGATTAAACTAATCTAAAACCTGCATCTGCCGCACGACACCTAGTTTCGTTAAAGTTTAAACGTAATTAACATGCACGAACCCACGACATGTGACAATCTAGATTAAAATAATTCAGCCATTATGAGAATGTTATCTATTTGCAAAGGTAATATGAAAAGCAATGATCATTGAAGCATGAATAAAACCATAAGAGAGAGCCGAACAATATCAATCTAGATTGGGCAGAAGTGTGTTACGAATATATGAAGTATTTAAAACATGTAACACTGGATAACTTAATGAATCTATTTAGATTTGCCATATCTAATAGAGCCGATAACTATCTTGCTTTCACTAAGCATATTGAGTAAACGCCTGCCGCACGGTATCTACCCAAAAACAAAGCATAAGCAAAGACTTCTTGATTGTCAAGCAAAGATCCGCCGCACGATCATTGAAAACAAACAAGACTACTTGCATCACGTCTAAATCCACCGCATGATACTAAATATGATAACAAGGTTGTCGGAACTTACGGAGGTCGACGGATCGATGACTCCTCTCGAAGAACTCGACGACACGACAAAAGGACTCGAAAGTTGGCATGGGGCCGGTTGTATTGATTTGGTTGTGAACCCGATTCCTTGCCCTAAACTCTCAGAGTCCTTTATTATTACAACTTTCATCTTTTCGATCGGCCTCGCTTGCCATCTTCTGCTTTCCCGAATGGAGTCACCGCCTTCTGGAATAACCGACCGCACAAGCATTTAGCCGACCGCTTGTTTTGTTTGCCAAATACCCTTCTTCCCGCATGCGGGTCCACCTGTCATCCTCTAGAATCGACCAAAATCCAGTGTTAACAGGGTCCTACGTCTGGTCACTTTCTAACTGATGCATTCGGTCATCACTTGACTGTTGAGATCGGGTGATCGACGTTTGAAGCCGATGACATGTGGCAAGCATCGAGCGACCGGACATTGGGGTCCTACGTCCGGTTGATCTAACCGAAGCATCTAGTCTCCCTATGTTGTGCCCAGTGAAGGGGTACAATGGCTCTATTTCATGTGGGCTTCTATTTAAGCCCCATGGCCGGCTCAAGCTCACTCTCTTGACCATTTGCATTGACATGGCAACATTGTGAGCTTAGCCAAAGCCCTCCCACTCATCTCCATCATTGTTTCATCATCATTGTGAGATTGGGAGAGAATCCAAGCGCATTGCTTGAGTGATTGCATCTAGTGGCACTTGGCATTCATGTTTCGCTGCAGGATTCACTTGTTACTCTTGGTGGTTGCCGCCACCTAGATGGCTTGGAGCAGCAAGGATCGTTGAGCGAAGGTTGGTGATTGTCTCCGGCTCTGATCGTGGTAATTGTGAGGGGTCTTGTGCCTTCCCTGGCAGAGAGCCAAAAGGTAACTCTAGTGGATTGCTTGTGTTATTGAGTTACCTCACTTGTGGGTAGGTTCTTATGGTATCCAATTGTGTGGACGAGGTTCGTGCAACACCTCTTAGCCACCGAACCACCAAGTGTTGGTTGACACAATGGGGACTAGCGTGCCAGCAAGCACGTGAACCTCAGGAGAAAAATTGGTTGTCTCTTGCCCTTTAGTATTCTCCTGGTGATTGATTTAGTATCCATCTTGTGATTGGTTCACTCCTCTACACGGCGGTATAATCACCCTACTCGCTCATTTATATTCTTGCAAACTAGTTGTGGCAAGCTCTTTAGTTTAATTAGAATTGAGAGCTTGCTTTGTTATTTTAAGTTCATCTAGTGGAGCTCTTTAGAGTAGCAAGATTGAGAGCTCTTAGTGAGTAGCAACGTTGCAAGTTGTGTGCCTAGTAATCATTGCAACTAGAATTGTTGGATAGGTGGTTTGCAACCCTTGTAGAGCTAGAGCAAGTTTGCATTTCGCTATTTGTCATACTAATCAAATTACTCTAGTTGATTTGTAGATTTTTAAATAGGCTATTCACCCCCCTCTAGCCATATTAGGACCTTTCAGCTGGTGAGCAAAGGCGCCGTAGCCACCGAGGCATAGGTTTCTCGCAGTCTGACCAGTTTTACTCAGAGCTTGTTCCCTCAACCCTAGCTCCTAGGTCTTAACATGATAGGGGTTCAGGCATAGAGAATGTTTGCTAGGCGGATAGACTCTTAAATGCATACCGACTCTTTCTATGGCTGAGGTTAAAAAGCCTGGGGTGTGGAAA
Source organism: Miscanthus floridulus (assembly GCF_019320115.1). Lineage (NCBI taxonomy): Eukaryota > Viridiplantae > Streptophyta > Magnoliopsida > Poales > Poaceae > Miscanthus > Miscanthus floridulus. Next base: position 57,915,342 of record NC_089597.1, on the reverse strand, counting down.
AAACTCTAATTACGCTGGTGAGCAAAGGCGCCGTAGTCGCCGTGGCGTAGGTTTCTCGTAGTCCGACCAGTTTTACTCAGCGCTTATTTTCACAAACTTCGCTATTGGGTCTTAATCGTGAGAAAGGGTCAGACATAGAGAATATCTACAAGATAGATATGCTCTTATTAGCCCCTGAGTGAGGTCCAACCCCTCACCGTCGCTGGGGTCGGGTGTCACAAAAGATCAGGGAGTTCGATAACGATACTAATAAGAGAAAGTGTGTGTTTATTAAGGGTAAAAGCGACATAGCTGCTCGATGTTCCAGGCATTGACGAAGACCTCGTTGTCAATGGACTTAAGCTTGTAGGTGCCTGGTCAGAGTGGAATAGGGTGACATCTCGCGCTTCATCTAGCTAGGCTCCTTCCTATGCTCCCCCTTATTGGAGCCTCTAGACAAGAACTGCTTCAAGAGGATGCAGTCTTTGTATGGGTGCTCAATGGGGAAAGCATGGTTCGGGCATGGCCCTTCGAGCAGCTTCTCAAAGTGCTTTGGGGTTCCCTCAGTAGGCTTCTGACCCTCCTTATGGTAGGCAATGGCCATGAGCGAGCCCCCACGTTGTTGCTTGTTCTTCCTCTTGTTGGGATGGTTGGAGGCGCCTTCTTCGGTGTACTCGTCCTGCTTTGCCTTGCCCTTGAGGGTGTGTTGGCCAAAGGCCTAAGGTCCCCGCAAGTCAAGGCATAGGCTTTGGTCCTTGCCGCTGTCATAGCACCTACCACGATGTGGGTGGTAGCCACAGCTAGCCCCCTCCCTTAGATCGCTATAGGTACCCCTATGGGCGTCGAGGCTATCACGTGCGTCGTGGTGGAGGCCGAGATGTTATGCATCGGGACCGTGGTACATGGCCTGCACGGAAGCGCTGTCCTCTGACAAGCTGCGTCATGATGTTGGCAAACAAGAAGGTGAGGTGGCATAGGTCCTCTTGGGATGGTCAGGGTCCTAGGAAGGCATCGGGCTGGCGCTCTAACCTCCCATAGTCAAAGCTGAGGAGATGGTCGCTTCCAGGGGCGTGGACCTTCGGTGTGTGCAGCTACAGCTCCTCAAGCGCCTTGGCGCTCGCGTCGAGGCCAGACCAAGTGGAGAGGTTGGCCGGCGGTGGGAGCCTAGACCAACCTTCCCTCTGCCATGACGATAAAGTCTAGGCTCCCAAAATGCACGTGCGCACCCAGGACCTAGCTGTCGTTGTGACTAGCCATCCAAGGCCTAGTGTGGATGTCGAGACACACAAAAGGCCCCTACCTAGTGCGCTGTCGGGTTTTTGAGTTGCCACCAATAAGTAAATTTCTAATATTGTGCGTCTGGCCTAGATGGTGTGCTAAGAGGACACAAGGTTTATACTGGTTTGGGTAGAATGTCCCTATGTCCAGTTCGTTCCTGCTGCTCATGTTACTAGCATTAAAAGTTCATAGTAGGGGTTACAAACAGTCGAGAGAGGGACGGGTCCCAAGTCTCTGGTGGTGTGTTGCGAGGAGTTCCGATTGGTTTGGATTTGAGTCAAGCTCGCATGTGTTCGTATGTGGGATCGGTCCCCTTAATGGGACGCCTTGCTTTCCCTTTTATAGGCCAAGGGAAAGCAGGGGTTACATCAAAGGGAAAAGAGGGGAATGAGAAGGAGAATAAGCCCTCTAGGATCAATGGGTCCTTCTTTTCCTTCATGTGGGTCCCGCTGACCCTGTAGACATCAATAGGGACTGCTCCATGTCATGGCTCTGTTCGACACTAACGCCATGTGTAGGCGTCATCTCCCAATCATGGTGGTCCACTCCATCCTGACAGATGTTGTGGTGGACTAACATGTCTGTCAGTGTTCGTATGAGGGTTAGGGAGAACAATATCAGTACGCCCGATGCTATTCCTAACGTGAGTCCCCACGCATGGCCCGTCACAGCCATGGGTTATATTGGGGCATGCCGGTCACTTCCCTAGCATCAGAGCTTTTACCTAGACCCATACGCTTGGACATGGAGTGGTTGGCGATGGTATGGGTCTTCATCGGGCGAGATGGAGCCTTCGGCCTTAGGGACGGGTGAGGCGGAGTTCCTCCCCAGAGACAGGGCGAGGTGGAGCATAATCCCAAGGCTCGGGTGACGCGGAGCATGGACCTAATGGTTGGGCGAGACAGAGCCCTGCCCTTAGAGGTCGGGCGAGGTGAAGCCAGCCCTCGGAGGTCGTGCAAGGCAAAGCGCGGACCCAAGGGTTGGGCGAGGCAGAGCTTGGACCCAAGGGTCGGGCGAGGCGGAGCGCAAACCCAACGGTCAGGAGAGGCGGAGCCCTACCCTTAGAGGTCGAGCAAGGCGAAGCCATCCCTCGGAGGTTGGGTGAGGTAGAGCACAGAGCAAAGGGTCTGGCGAGGTGGAGCTTGGACCTGAGGGTTGAGCGAGGCGAAATGCAAACCCAAGGGTCGGGCGAGGCAGAGCGCGGAGCCAAGGGTCGGGCGAGGCGGAGCTCTGCCCTCAGAGGTTGGGCAAGGCGAAGCCAGCCCTCAGAGGTCGGGTGAGGTAGAACCGGCCCTTGAAGGTCGGGCAAGGCAGAGCGCAGACCCAAGAGTCAGGCGAGGCAGAGCCAGCCCTCAGAGGTCGGGCGAGGCAGAACTAGCCCTTAGAGGCCAGGCGTGGCAGAGCTTGTGTACCTAGGGGTCGGCAAGTGCTATAGTCGCGCCTTTGACTGCTCAGATGAATTAACATTCATGGTTATTAGCTCCTCCTCTTTGTGTACCCTGGTATTGGTCTCCGATAGCTTTGACTCCAGACTAAAAAGGACATCTTGTAGTGCTTGGATCACCCATTCCTTCCTACATCGTATACCCTCTTTGAGACTGATAAATTTTCATGTCTAGTTATGGAGTTTTGTCCTGGAGGAGACATGCATACCCTGTGACAAAGGCAACGTGGCAAGTATTTTCTAGAACAAGCGGTCAAGTATGTCTTATTTATTATATTTTGCCCCATGCAAATGATAGATTTTACTTATGTTGGATTTATCACTTTGTTAGTAATTGATAGAAATAGGTGGCTTGGAGGAGATAATATGGCTTAGTCTGAGTTAATTTGTGGAGGAATATGGTTTGGATGTTAGCCAATTGGCTGCATAACCTTGTGTGCACTGCCAATAAGAAAGACACATACGCAAAGTGAAAATGCATGGACATGAATTGATTTTATTAATTAATTTATTGCAGCTTGCATTCATATATTTTCCAAAATTCACCAAACAACATTAAAAAATAGAATATATTATACTTCTTGAATTGCCCATTTTTCATCTATGTTTATTTCTGCTAAGTCAACCGTGTAGTTTTAGTTGTTTCTACGCTAGTGAGTTGCTTTACTCAAAGTTCAAAAAGGCGACGCCTTGGCTCCGCCTAGGCACGACTAGTCTCCAGTCAAAGGGTGCCCGCCTGGCCTATGGGGGTAGGTGGACATTTGGGTGCTAGGCGGTGTGGAGGCGCTTGGCAGAGTGGAAGCAGACTATCGGTGTTTCGAGTTACCATCGACAAGTAAATTTGTAGTATTGCATGTCTGGTCCGGATGGTGTGTTTAGAGGACATGAGGTTCATATTGGTTCCTGCCTCCGCATCTCCACCACCATTGAGCTCGCATCCATCCGGCCCCTCCTCCAATGGATCCATGGTGCCGTTCTAACATCACCTTCCAGAAAATGGAGGGCCTCGTCCATCGTGGTCTTCTCTATGCACGGACCTCGATCGAGGAGTGGTTGCTGCCCGGCAACAAGGATTTGCTGTCGCCGCCCGATGGCTATATGGTGTCATTCACCCACTTCCACGAGTGTGGGCTCACGACACCTACCACAAATTCCTCTAGGGGCTGCTGCACTTGATGTAGACATGGCCCGATCTTCCGATAGGTACGATAGCATCGATTGGTGGAGACTCAACGTTCATGATCTAGGCTTCGAACCAAGACTAATTCGGTCCTCCGCAACCATTACACCATTACTCCATTGGTTATCAACCATGCGAACGTGATTGACCTCACCGAGAAGGCTTTCCTACAAGCGAATCGAGAACACAAGCAAGAACGGGATGAACATAATCTGAAATTGCAAATAAATATGAGGCATATGATAACGAGAAGGAGTTCAAGTCTTTATTCGTAAGGACTAATTGCCATAGGCAAACAAGATAAAGAACTAGGGCCCTAGTTCACAGCAAGCAGCCTTGGTGGCACAGTTGCAGCAAAATGGTGTCTGTTTCACAAAGAAATCAAGAACAAAATAAAACCCAAACCCTAAGTAGAGCGATGGCTGCTAATTATAGAGTCTTGGGCGTCACCCCCTAGACACGCCCCCTAATGGGCCCAAACATGATACACGGTCCAACGGACCAAAAGACGGTGTCGCAGCACCTTGGCAGATTCTAGATGCTGACTTGTTTCGACGATTCCTGTTGATTTCAAAGGGCTTTTGAAGTGATACCACTTGCATTGGCTTCCTTATCGAATTAGCTTTCCATCCATATGTAGATCATCGAAAACAGAGTCCGGATGCGTCCTGGATGACTAGTTTAAGGCAGACTGGTCTTGGAACCTGAGATGGGCTCGAACTTGATTTGGGCCTCCACCTCGGTGACTCAAACCGGATGAGCTTCAGGCCTCCTTCTCGGTTAGGACACCCTCGCTATTCTCCTTGGTCTCCATATGGTTCTCCAAGCATGGTCATATGTATGGTGGTCATGTCCTCATCATCCTCCCTTTCTTGACGAAAAGTCGTCCTCGACGTCAATTTTGTTTGAAGTCGATCCTGCACAACATAATGAGAATGGACAATGTTGTAAGAAGGAACGTGACCATGTTTCCAAGTTTGTAGCATGTTATCTCACATAAAAATTTCAGCAAGCATGTAGACTCCATGATCCGAATGCACATGATGTATATCAACACTATCCTGCAAAAGATTAGAACGAACCAAAGACAATGCAGGAAATTAGCACACGCAAACACAACTCAAATGGCGCTCTCTATTTGCCCGTCTACATATTGTTCCACTTTTGCACCTCTTTTTTCTCTCTATTTTTGGGCTGTCGTTGTTTTTGGGATTCTTTGACCTTTTCTTTTTATATATTTTTATATTTTTTGTTCACCTAGGAGCACAAAAGAAGGAACCACATAAAATATGAGCTTAAACAAGTGAAAGGCGTGGCCTATAGAAAATTCAGAAGACGTGCTCAAGATGGACAAAAAGCTTGTGACCAGTTTTTGGCCAAAATAAAATTTTCCAAACCTAACAAAGCGGGGGACGGATAGATCCGAATTTTTTTTCTAATCGATTTTGATATATGGAATGTTGAAATCCGAGTTTGTATGCGAAAACTAACTAGTTTTAAGAACTGACTCCGAATTAGAGGACAAAACAGGACAATGCACGCAAAAGTTGTTGTGGCGGCTATGGATAGATGCAAACAGTGAAGACAAGTGTAACAAATTAGATGGCGTGGACTAGGGTTTGATGGATACAAAGGAAACACAACAAGACTTGAAGGTGTTCACGGATTATGATGAAAAACAAAGGGAATACACAAACTAGACTAAAAAATAATCCAAAACCAGCAACCAGACTTGTCTTAGGACATGAACTCAACAACACAAAATAGAGACAAAATTGCAGGAAAGCCTTCTCGGTGAGGTCAATCGCATTCGCGTGGTTGATAACCAACAGAGTAGTGGTGTAACGATTGTGGGGGACCGAATCAATCTTGATTCGAAGCCTAGATCATGAACGTCGAGTCTCCACCAATCGTTGCTATCGTACCTATCGAAAGATTAGGCCATGTCTATATCAAGCAGCCTTGGCGGCACAGTTGCAACAAAATGTTGTCTGTTTCATGAGGAAATCAAGAACAAAACAAAACCCAAACCCTAAGGAGAGTGATGGCTGCTAATTATAGAGTCTTGGGTGTCACCCCCCTGGACACACCCCCTAATAGGCCCAAACACGATACACGGTCCAATGGACCAAAAGACGGTGTTGCAGCACCCTGACAGATTCTGGATGCTGACTTGTTTTGATGATTCCTGTTGATTTCAAAGGGCTTTTGATGTGAGAACACTTGCATTGGCTTCCTTATCGAATTAGCTTTCCATCCATATGTGGATCATCAAAAATAGAGTCTGGATGCGTCCTGGGTGATAGTTTAAGATAGACTGGTCGTGGAACCTGAGATAGGCTTGAACTTAATTTGGGCCTCCACCTCGGTGACTCGAACCGGATGAGCTTCTGGCCTCCTTCTTGGTTAGGACACCCTCACTGATCTCCTTGGTCTCCATATGGTTCTCCAAGCATGGTCATATGTATGGAGGTCATGTCCTCATTGTCCTCCCTTTCTTGACAAAAAGTTGTCCTCGACGTCGATTTTGTTTGAAGTCGATCCTGCACAACATGAGGACAAACGAGGTTTCCAAAATAATGAGAATGGACAATGTTGTGAGAAGGAACATGACCATGTTTCCAAGTTTGTAGCATGTTATATCGCATAAAAATGTCAGCAAGCATGTAGACTCCATGATCCGAATGCACATGATGTATGTCAACACTATCCTGCAAAAGATTAGAACTAACCAAAGACAATGCAGGAATAGATGGTCTAGCAGACATAGGTAGCAACCAACAATGGTCCCCTTCTTGGAAGTGAACTTGTTTCTTTGAGGAACATGAGAAAATGTTTCTATTATTATGGTGCCCTCTAAACGATCATAATCTTGTACAATAAAAGGAGAATTCATATTACTACGAACGTATACTCGATGTATCATATATTATCCTTTGTTGTTATATTTACCAATATCATGATATGTGTGTTTAGAAAACCAAGGCAAATCAACATATTTAAAAAGGTCTCCTCCAAACAATCTAGGTTACACAAAACATCAAATTCAATGTAACCCAAAGTATATAAAGAAGACAACAGTTTGAGCTCATCAGTTTTAGTAGCAATACGAATAACATGTTTATTTTTAGCATAAGTGATTGGTTCCAAAACATGTAAAACTGAAGCATCATCAACTAATTCATCTTTATCACAAGGATCATCAAGCAAATTATCATGGGACAAAGATAAATCAAGAGAGGGTTCCACTAACAATTGCTCTATAATAGCATGGTTTGTGAAAGAATTTAGTACATTAAAACATTTCTCACCTTCCATAAGTGTAGCACCATGGGCATGACCTGAGTTCTTAGTAAGAGTAATAGGTGCATTATGAAGTGATGGTTCTGAATTTGCATATGAGGTTGTGAGCTCCACATTTTCTTCCATGTCATCCTCTCGCTTATGTACATTATCCTGCAGAAGGTTAGTCATAGCAAGAGGAATAACAACAGACTCTTCCTCTAAATGGTGCACCTCAGCATATGATGTCAAAATAGGAGGTGGATTAACAAAGATTTCTCGCATAAGGAGTTTCATATCATTCCAAGTTTGAGGTTTATCTGAAGGATCTAAAGACTCCCACCAAGATAAAGTAGAATGTTGCAAAACACTTGCTGCATTTTTTATCTTCCTCCTTGGACACATAAAGCGAGTAGCAAATATGTTATCTATGGCAATTTCCCACTCCATGTACTCATCAGCACCTATACCATCATAAGTCGGTGGATACGAACAACCTGTCATTGTTAGAATCAAACAAGAACACACACAAGTATGTATTTCCCTATCAGCTACTATAGGATGTGGTCAAGGAGTAAAGTCACACACTCTCAAGCGTCTTACCACGGTCTTACAAGTGTTCTTACCAAAGCAACAGGTGGTGCAATCGGTCGATGACTGTGATACTGTTGTAGCTTGAGTGTAACAATTGCAAGGCGAACCTGTACTTGGTTAGAAGAAAGTGGAGCTTGGACAGACATAATATAGTAGCAAGGAATAGCAATATTCACAACTGAATAGCAAAACTGAATAAGTATCCCGAGTACTTGTCTTAGTTGCTGGCCTATTCACGTTCCAAGTACAAGATGTATCAAGTGATGTGAACAACAGGAATATGATTAGGAACACGGCGGAAATCAGCACACGCAAACACAACTCAAATGGCGCTCTCTATGTGCCCCTCTACATATTGTTCCACTTTTGCACCTCTTTTTTCTCTCTATTTTTGGGCTGTTGTTGTTTTTTGGGATTCTTTGACTTTTTCTTTTTATATATTTTTATATTTTTTCTTCACCTAGGAGCACAAAAGAAGGAACCATAGAAAATAAGAGCTTAAACAAGCGAAAGGCGTGGCCTGTGGAAAATTCAGAAGACGTGCTCAAGATTGACAAAAAGCTTGTTACTAGTTTTTGGCCAAAATAAAATTTTCCAAACCTGACAAAGCGGGGGACGGACGGATCCGAATTTTTTTTCTGATCGATTTTGATATATGGAACGTCGAAATTCGTGTTCGTATGCGAAAACTAACCAGTTTTAATAACTGACTCCGAATTAGAGGACAAAACAGGAACAATGCGCGCAAAAGATGTTGTGGTGGCTATGGATAGATGCAAACAGTGAAGACGAGTGTAACAAATTAGATGGCGTGGACTAGGGTTTGATGGATACAAAGGAAACACAACAAGACTTGAAGGTGTTCACGAAATATGATGAAAAACAAAAGGAATACACAAACTGGACTAAAAAATGATCCAAAACCAACAACCAGACTTGTCTTAGGACACGAACTCAACAACGCAAAATAGAGATGAAATTGCAGGAAAGCCTTCTCGGCGAGGTCAATCGCGTTCGCGTGGTTGATAACCAACGGAGTAGTGATGTAACGGTTGCGGGGGACCAAATCAGTCTTGATTCGAAGCCTACATCATGAATGTCGAGTCTCCACCAATCGATGCTATCGTACCTATCGAAAGATCAGGCCATGTCTACAACAAGCAGCCTTAGCGGCATAGTTGCAGCAAAATAATGTCTGTTTCATGAAGAAATCAAGAATAAAAAAAAACCCAAACCCTAAGGAGAGTGACGACTGCTAATTATAGAGTCTTGGGTGTCACCCCCTGGACACTCCCCCTAATAGGCCCAAACACGATACACGGTCCAACGGACCAAAAGACGGTGTCGCAGCACCCTGACAAATTCTGGATGCTTATTTGTTTCAATGATTCCTATTGATTTCCAAGGGCTTTTGATGTGAGACCACTTGCATTGACTTCCTTATCGAATTAGCTTTCCATCCATATGTGGATCGTCAAAAACAGAGTCTAGATGCGTCCTAGGTGACCAGTTTAAGACAGACTGGTCCTAGAACCTGAGCTGGGCTCGAACTTAATTTGGGCCTCCACCTCGGTGACTCGAACCGGATGAGCTTTTGGCCTCCTTCTCGGTTAGGACACCCTCGCTGATCTCCTTGGTCTCCATATGGTTCTCCAAGCATGGTCATATGTATGGAGGTCATGTCCTCATCATCCTCCCTTTCTTGACGAAAAGCCGTCCTCGGCGTCGATTTTGTTTGAAGTCGATGCTGCATAACATGAGGACAAACAAGGTTTCCAAAATAATGGGAATGGACATTGTTGTGAGAAGGAACATGACCATGTTTCCAAGTTTGTAGCAAGTTATCTCACATAAAAATTTCAGCAAGCATGTAGACTCCATGATCCGAATGCACATGATGTATGTCAACACTATCCTGCAAAAGATTAGAACTAACCAAAGACAGTGTAGGAATAGATGGTCTAGCAGGCATAGGTAGCAACCAACAATGGTCCCCATCTTGGAAGTGAACTTGTTTCTTTGAGGAACATGAGAAAATGTTTCTATTATTATGGCTGCCCTCTAAATGATCATAATCTTGTACAATAAAAGGATAATTCATATTACTATGAACATATACTCGATGTATCATATATTGTCCTTTGTTGTTATATTTGCCAATAACATGAGATGTGTGTTTAGAAAACCAAGGAATATCAACATATTTAAAAAGGCTCACCTCCAAACAGTCTAGGTTACACAAAACATCAAATTCAATGTAACCCAAAGTATATAAAGAAGACAACAGTTTGAGCTCATCAGTTTTAGTAGCAATATGAATAACATGTTTATTTTTAGCATAAGTGATTGGTTCCAAAACATGTAAAATTGAAGCATCATCAACCAATTCATCTTTATCACAAGGAACATCAAGCAAATTATCATGGGACAAAGATAAATCAAGAGAGGGTTCCACTAACAATTGCTCTATAATAGCATGGTTTGTGGAAGAATTTAGTACATTAAAACAATTCTCACCTTCCATGAGTGTAGCACCATGGGCATGACTTGAGTTCTCAGTTGGAGTAATAGGTGCATTATGAAGTGATGGTTCTGAATTTGCATATGAGGTTGTGAGCTCCTCATTTTCTTCCTTGTCATCCTCTCGCTTATGTACATTATCCTGCAGAAGGTTAGTCACAGCAAGAGGAATAACAACAGACTCTTCCTCTAAATGGTGCACCTCAGCATATGAAGTCAAAATAGGAGGTGGATTAACAAAGGTTTCTCACATAAGGAGTTTCATATCATTCCAAGTTTGAGGTTTATCTGAAGAATCTAAAGACTCCCACCAAGATAAAGCAGAATGTTGCAAAACACTAGCTGCATTTTTTAGCTTCCTCCTTGGACACATAAAGCGAGTAGCAAATATGTTATCTATGGCAATTTCCCACTCCATGTACTCATCAGCACCTATACCATCATAAGTCGATGGATATGAACAACCTGCCATTGTTAGAATCAAACAAGAAAACACACAAGTATGTATTTTCCTATTAGCTACTATAGGATGTGGTCAAGGAGTAAAGTCACACACTCTCAAGCGTCTTACCACGGTCTTACAAGTGTTCTTACCAAAGCAACAGGCGGTGCAATCAGTCGATGACTATGATACCATTGTAGCTTGAGTGTAACAGTTGCAAGACGAACCTGTACTTGGTTAGAAGAAAGTGGAGCTTGGACATGCACAATATAATAGCAAGGAATAACAATATTCATAACTGAATAGCAAAGCTGAATAAGTATCCCGAGTACTTGTCTTAGTTGTTGGCCTATTCATGTTTAAAGTACCAGATTATCAAGTGATGTGAACAACAGGAATATGATTAGGAACAAGGCGGAAATCAGTACACGCAAACACAACTCAAATGGCGCTCTCTATGTGCCCCTCTCGATATTGTTCCACTTTTGCTCCTCTTTTTTCTCTATTTTTGGGCTATCGTTGTTTTTTGGGATTCTTTGACTTTTTCTTTTTATATTTTTCTTCACTTAGGAGCACAAAAGAAAGAACCATAGAAAACATGAGCTTAAACAAGTGAAAGACGTGGCTTGTGGAAAATTCAGAAGACATGCTCAAGATTGATAAAAAGCTTGTGACCAGTTTTTGGCCAAAATAAAATTTTCCAAACCCGACAATGCAAGGGACGGATGGGTCCAAAAATTTTTTCTAATCGATTTTGATATATGGAACGTCGAAATCCGAGTTCATATGTGAAAACTAGACCAGTTTTAAGAACTGACTCCGAATTGGGGGACAAAACGGGAACAATGCGCGCAAAAGTTGTTGTGGCGGCTATGGATAGATGCAAACAGTAAAGACAAGTGTAATAAATTAGATGGTGGGGACTAGGGTTTGATGGATACAAAGGAAACACAACAAGACTTGAAGGTGTTCACGGATTATGATGAAAAACAAAGGGAAAACACAAACTGGACTAAAAAACGATCCAAAACCAGCAACTAGACTTGTCCTAGGACACGAACTCAACACCGCAAAAAGGAAACGGAATTGTAGGAAAGCCTTCTCGGCATGGTCAATCACGTTCGCGTGGTTGATAACCAACAGAGCAGTGGTGTAACAGTCGTGGGGGACCGAATCAGTCTTGGTTCAAAGCCTAGATCATGAACGTCGAGTATCCACCAATCGATGATATCGTACCTATCGGAAGATCGGGCCATGTCTACATCAAGCAGCCTTGGTGGCACAGTTACAGCAAAATGATGTCTGTTTCATGAGGAAATCAAGAAGAAAACAAAACCCAAACCCTAAGGAGAGCGATGGCTGCTAATTATAGAGTCTTGGGCATCACTCTCCTAGACACGCCCCCTAATGGGTCCAAACACGATACACAATCCAACAGACTAAAAGATGGTGTCACAACACCCTAGTAGATTCTGAATGCTGACTTGTTTCGATGATTCCTGTTGTTTTAGATGGGCTTTTGATGTGAGATCACTTGCATTGGCTTCCTTATCGAATTAGCTTTCCATCCATATGTGGATCATCAAAAACAGAGTCAGGATGCGTTATGGGTGACCAGTTTAAGGCAGACTAGTCCTAGAACACGAGATGGGCTCGAACTTGATTTGGACCTCCACCTCAGTGACTCGAACCGGACGAGCTTCAGGCCTCCTTCTCGGTTAGGACACCCTCGCTGATCTCTTTGGTCTCCATATGGTTCTCTAAGCATGGTCATTTGTATGGAGGTCATGTCCTCATGAGCACACCTACAAGATCGAGCTACAACATCTCAATCCCAATGGGATCTAGCACATGGTGGCGTTTGTCGCGCTGTGTGAAGGATTCCTGGGGATCAACCCCCACTTTGACTTGTTGAGGTATTTCTTTGCCTTCAACTTCTAGAATAAGAGGGAGAAGGGTGGTAGGCAGGAGCTGCACGTGCCGATGGGGTGCGCTGGCATCCAACTTAGGAACAATCGAGTCAGTGAGTACCCATCCATGCGGCTCTTGACGTCCAACAAGGGGTGGCACTCGCAGTGGTTCTACCTCAAGAATGACGCCACTGCCCTTCTACCAGAGTTCACCGGGTGCCAGATCGAAGAGGCCCCAAAGCAGTGGAGGAAGTGGAGCGTCCCGTAGAAGGACAAGAAGAAGATCTGAGACCACATCGTCGCCATACACATCCTAAAGGAGAACGGCCTAAAAGGGTCAGGCATCATCGAGGCTTACTACGTGAGAAGGGTGGCACCGTTGATGACACATGTGCTCCCGCTATATGCGATGGCGATTGAGGCGCCGTTCGATGGAACGACGCTCACCGAGGGAACGCTCCCCAACTTTGAGATCACACAATGCATCAAAGAGGTGATGGAGCCTTTGTAGGATGACGCAGGTGCCACCCTCAACTTCGTCTACCCACTGCCAGGGAATCCTCTGATGTGGCCGGAGCCAGGCTACATTGTCTTTGTAAGTTTCCCTTTCTCTTGCCTTCTCTTTAATTGATTTCCTGACCCCATGAGACTAACTTTGAGAGAGGCAGGAGCAGCCAAGGGACCTCATCATCACCGATCACCTAGCGCCATGGCCGAGGGATACGACCGTGAGGGTGGCAAATCACACCAAGGGTGAGCGGCTGAGGAAGGTGAAGGTGGAGAAGAAGAGGAAGAAGCAGCGGAAGCTGTGGGTGTGGGAATGAGGGGAGGACACTGACGATGATGATGACGATGATGATGGTGGCGATGATGAGGTGATGGAGAAAGAAGGAACATTAGCTGACGATATCGAGTGGGACAACCTGGAGAACGAGGATGCGCTGACAGGCGTCGGTTCATCCTTGCAGGCATCAGGACCCTTCCTATTCCATGGAGGTGAGGGCACGTCTAGGGAGCTGGTGGAGGGGGGCCATTCTGATGATGCCCCCCAGGAACCGACAGAGGTAGGACATACCATCGGCCTGCCCTAGGAGCCAACAGAGGCGGGCGGCTCTATCATCGTGCCCGAGGTGCCAGTGGAGGCGTCTAGCTTCACCGTCATGCCCCAAGAGCCAAGGGGAGTAGTGCGTTCTACCAATGTGCCCTAGGAGCTGCCAGGAGCAAGCCCCTCTGCCTAGGAGCAAGGGGTAGGCTCGAAATAGCCTTGTTCCGATGAGGCAGAACAAGGGTCGGGGGGTTCATCCCCCAAATGCATCTATCACCCGATGGCGCTGAGGTGAGTTGTCAATTCCTCTATTTTTCCTATTTTAGTCAGATTTCATCATGACTTATGTGTTTCGTCCCTTGCAACGTCGGTAGGCATCAGAATCCTTTGGCGCTGGCGCCAAAGAAGAGCATCGCCCTCCAATCGGGGCGGTGGCCGTAGGCTAGTGTTGCGCCCATTTTGGGTGGGAGCGGCGCTAGTGTGACTACGTCATCAGCTGGTCGGGCACCGCTCATGGTGGCCCTTATGTCCTCGGTGGGATGGGTAGACACGAGCATTCAAGGGGCACCTTTGGAGGTCATGGAGCAGCTGGTGACAGCCGCGATACCACTACCGATGGCGGGGTGGATGGGGCTACCGACCTCACTCGTGGCACTGATCGTGGCAGGCGCAATGCAGCCAATCATGACCCTACCGATGCAGGTGGAGGTGGCAGTGGCCGTGATAGATGGGTCATAGTCAAGTGCAACCATAGCATTGCCTGAGGCATTGGCACCACCCATGCCATCGGTAGCCCAAGCTACAGAGCCTAGCGTGGGTCAGAAGGAGGGGGACACGGTCGAGGGGTCCTTGGGAGTCATGGTGCTTGGAGAGAGGTTCACATCCACACCGCTAACCCCTTCTGTCGCTAAAAGGGGCGTCTCGGTGGGGATGTCACGGTGAGAGGGGTTGGCGGTGCTTGGGGCCAGCGGGGAGTCATCCCTAACCCTGACGTTGGTGGGCAATGGGTTGCCCGCATGGGGCAAGCCCCTGCTCTAGTGGACGAATCTATAGGATCAGGCATCGATGCTTTTTACCCTTGACGACGCTGTAGACAGCATTGAGTGGGAGAGCCTCGACATAGGGATCGCATCCGTGCTCGAGGCCCTAGACCATGCCACGGGCGCATTGCATGACATTGTTGTTCCCTTCGGCCGGGTATTGTTTGGTCCTGCTTCTTGCCCTTTTCTTTCTCTATATACTTTTTGTATCCTGACCATCGTCTCCCTGTAGTCCCTTATAGGTCACCACCGGGGGAAATCTTAGTTCCTTCTTCAACAGAAGGAAGCATAGGACTGCCTCGTCGAGGAGGCATGGCTATGCGGGGAGGTGACAGCTTAGCTCGTTGCCTCCTAGCAGAGGGTGGTCGAGCTGACTCCCCTCATTGAGGAGGTGGCCAATCTTCGGTCGTGGATGGCTGAGGCCCATCGGGATGCTGACGAGGTCGAGAAGGCATTCGAGGCCCTATCGGTGAGGTCACGGAAGGATGATGAAGAAGTCGCCAGGGTTAGGAAGGAGTGGCATGATTTGCTCCAAAAGGATGCTGAAACCCACCAGCGGATCCTTGACCTTCTGTGTGAGATTGAGAAAGAAAGGGATCTAAAGCTAGGGGCTGAGGAGAAGCTCGTGGCCCTAGAGAAAAGGGTGAGCCTAGATGCCATGGCGGTCGTTCCGCTGTGTAAGGAGTGGGATGAGCTGATCCAAACCACAGAGAGGCTCCTCTTAGAATGTAGCGCGGCTCACGAGGAGCATGACTAGGCTTTCTAAGAGCATGACTAGGCCTACCAAGAGGGCGATGATGCACAGCAAAAGGTTGACTCCCTCTAGGCCGAGCTCAAAAGGGAGATGACCTAGAAGCTAGAGGGCGAGCATGTTTCTACCGAGCTGGCTGTGGATCTCGCTGAGGTGAGGAGAAATCTTCAGGTAGAGAGCGATGAGCTCGGTATCCTAAGTGTCGCCCTTAGAGTGGTCTGCGATGACCTTGAGGTGGTGCGGTCGGAGGGGACCAGCTTGCTCACAGCTTATGCCATCGAGATCATGGCTCAGGTGCGCCAGCTCGAGAGGAATGCCCTTCGCGCCGGTGTCAATTAGTCCTTCATGATTTCTTGTTCTCATTATGGGGACAACATTGATCTAGAGGCGATGAGCCACAGCTATGTGCCGGGTTATGAAGTCCACGAGCTAGAGGAGATGGAGATGGCGGTGACTCCCCTTTTGTAGGACTTGGCGGACAGGATAGAAGTCATAGTTCTCCCCTAGAGGGGCTAGTTAGTTAAATAGGTTAGGCGATTGTTTTTTTAATAAGCGGACAAGTTCCAACCCTTTTTGTTTCATTTGAGCAAGTCTGTTCTTTTGTTTCATTTGAACAAGTCTATTCTTTTGTTTGATTTGCACAAGTCTGTTCTTTCTTCCCTTTTATGTGAAAAAAGGGGTTAATGCGTTCCGACCCTTCCTATTGTTAAGACCATAGAGTTTGAGGTGTGGGTGGGAAACTCTGATCACGCTAGTAAGCAAGAGTGCCATAGCTACTAGGGCGTAGGTTTCTTGCAGTCCGACTAGCCTTACTCAGTCATTCGTTTTCGCAAACCTTGCCACTAGGTTTTTAACGTGAGGAAGGGGTTTGGGCACGGTGACTATTTCAGAAATGATATATATATATATACCATTATCAGTCCCCGAGTGAGACCTGACCCCTTGCCATTGCCATGGT
The DNA here is from genome assembly GCF_019320115.1 of Miscanthus floridulus. Classification (NCBI taxonomy): domain Eukaryota; kingdom Viridiplantae; phylum Streptophyta; class Magnoliopsida; order Poales; family Poaceae; genus Miscanthus; species Miscanthus floridulus. The sequence continues at coordinate 57,898,919 of NC_089597.1, read as the reverse complement.
CGGGTTTCACTAAAGATCGAGGAGACGATAACGAAACTAGTAGGAGAAAGCATCTCTTTTTTAAAGAAACATTACTCTTAGTTTTCGTACGTACCCCATCCCTAGGATCTAAGCCATCGTTCGGTGACTGCGCATTCGGTCTCCTTGTGAGTCCAACTTTCCTCAAGCCCCTTCTTGTAGCGGGGGTCCTGTTGAGGGTCGGCTCATCTTTGTGACCTTCACCCCGTCCGTGGTTTCCATAACCGGAGGGGTTGAGCTAATGTCATTTGCCTCAATGGCTCAAGTGATGCACTCAGTGAGCTCGCTAACAGGCATGTCCAAGTGGAATCCATGTCCGTCGTTCGTGACGGGGTCGACATTGTCCTCATGTGGCCTTCCACTGCTCTTTAACCCGCCTCCCAGTAGATGCCTAAGTCATTCCAAAGACCGACTCAGGTGGCCCATGGCCTCTCCTCGATGGAGATTCTATGGGCTTGGCTCGAGGTTAGGATCGAACAAGAAGGTCAAGATGACCCTGTCTGCTTCTGAGCGGGTCAGGCAAAGGCCGCTGGGGCTCATCTGTGTTCTCTCCCCTGGCTCTATTTGACATGAGGCAGCCTTGAGCCCTTTGCGGGCTGGCCTTCGAACCTCAGTCGATCGGATTCCCGAGTCAGGGTCGGGTGGCTCAAGCCTTTGAGCCTTGTTGGGCTTGGTAGGGGTCGGTCGAGTTTTATGTGTCACCCTATCCGTGGTTTCTGCAATCAGAGGGGTTGAGCTAACGATAATTGCCTCGATGGCTCGAGTGTCACGCTTGGCGAGCTCGCTAACGGGCATGTCCAAGTGGAATCCAGGTCCATCATTCATGACAGGGTCAGCATAGCCCTCATGTGGCATTCCATTGCTCCTTAACCCACCTCCTAGCAGATGCTCGAGTCGTTCCAGAGACTGACTTAGGTGGCCCACTGGCCTCCCTACAATGAAGATTCTATGGGCTTGGCTTGAGGTTAGGATCGAACGAGAAGGTCAAGATGTCCCTGTTCGCTTCTGAGTGGGTCGGGCAAAGGCCGCTGTGGCTCATCTGTGTTTTCTCCCCTAGCTCTATTCGACGCGAGGTGGCCTCAAGCCCTTCGTGGGCTAGCCTTCGAACCTCGGTCGATTGCCGCTCATATCGAATGAGACGACTACCGCTTTGTGACACGACATGAAGTGTTGTGATGCAATAGTTGCATATACGATGCTTGGATGTATGAGAATGGATGAATGAATGCTCATGCTCTAGAAAAGTAAAGTGGGGGTTGGTAGAGTTACCTCAATGGCTCAAGTGATGGGTTTGGGGAATTCTTATCGGATATGTTTGGAATCCAAGTCCATCATTCATGATGGAGTTGGCCTAACCACATGGTGCATCCTGCTACTCCTTACCCATCTCTCAGCAGCGGCCCAAGCTATCCAATCAACCTGGGCGACCTGCTGGCCTCTCCTCGATGGAGATTCCACTAGTGGGCCCCTCCAAACCCTTCTTGGGAAGGCGGAAGCTAAAGCTTAGGGTGCGGGCAACAAACTCTGATCACGCTGGTGAGTAAAAATGTCGTAGCCGCTGGTGCGTAGGTTTCATGAGATCCAACCGGGTTGACTCAGCATTTGTTTCCACAAACCTTGCCTTTATGTTTAAGCGTGAGAAATGGTCGGGCATAGAGAATGTCTACCGAATAGACACTCTTGCCAGCACCCGAGTGAGGCTCGACCCCTTGCCGTTGCTAGGGTCGGGTGTCACTTAGAGATTGACTTGGGTGACCCACTGGCACATGACTTACCATGATGGCTCGAGTGAGGGTTTTGGAAGCTCTTACCGGATATGTTCAAGTGGAATCAGGGTCTGTTGTTTGTGATGGAATCGGCATAATACGCATGGGGCATTCTACTACTCCTAACCCATCTCTCAATAATGGCTCGAGCCGTCTGATTGACTTGGGTGACCTATTGGCCTCTCCTTGATGGAGATTCCACTGGTGGGCCCCTCTAAACCCTTCCTAGGAAGGCGGAGCCTAAAGCTCGGGGTGCGGGCAACAAACTTTGATCACGCTGGTGAGCAAAAACGTCGTAGCCACTAGGGTGTAGGTTTCTTGCGGTCTGACCAGGTTGACTCAGCATTTGTTTCCACAAACCTTGCCTCTAGGTTTTAGCATGAGAAAGGGTCGGGCATAGGGAATGTCTACTGAATAGACACTCTTGCTAGCACCCGAGTGAGGCTCGACCCCTTGCCATTGCTAGGGTCGGGTGTCACTTAGAGATCGACTTGGGTGACCCACTAGCATAGGACTTACCTTGATAGCTCAAGTGACAGGTTCGGGGAGCTCTTACCGGATATGTCTGAGTGGAATCCGGGTTCGTTGTTTGTGACGGAGTCGGCATAACCTGCATGGGGCATCCTACTGCTCCTTACCCGTCTCTTAGCAGTGGCCCGAGTCATCCAATCGACTTGGGTGAGCCGCTGGCATAGGACTTTCCTACGGGGATAGAGGATGGATCACCCCAAAGAAATTAGTTAGGCAGATACGCTAGGCGGCGAACTTGTATTAAGTGGGCAAGCTCTTAAATTTTGTTATGGCCAAACAATTTTTTTATCCCTTCTCCCCTTTTTGTATAAAAAGGTTAGTGCATTCTGACCTTTTCCATCATGAAGGCTTGTAAAGCTCGGGGTGCGGGAAAAAACTTTGATCACGCTGGTGAGCAAAAATGTCATAGCAGCTGGGGCGTAGGTTTCTTGCAATCTGACCATTTTTACTCAGCATTCGTTTCCGCGTCCCTTGCTTCTAGGTCTTAATGTGAGAGAGGGTCAGACATAGAGAATGTTTGCTAGGTGGATATACTCTTAGACGCATACCGACTCTTTTTGTAGTTAAGGCTAAAAAGCTTGGGGTGCAGAAAAAACTCTGATCACGCTGGTGAGCAAAACGCCATAGCCATTGGGGCATAGGTTTCTTATAGTCTGACCAGTTTTACTCAGCATCCATTTACACAACCCTTGTTTCTGGGTCTTAACGTGAGAAAGGGTCGAGCATAGAGAATGTCTACCAGATACATATGCTCTTATCAACCTTCGAGTGAGGCCTGACCCCCTACCGTTGCTAGGGTTGGGTGTCACTAAAGATCGAGGAGTTGATAGCGAAACTGATAAGAGAAAGTGTGCATATATTAAGGGTAAAAGTGACGTAGCTGTTCAATGTTCCAGGCATTAATGAAGACTTCACCGTCGATGGTCTTGAGCTTGTAGGTGCCTCATCGGAGCACTTCCGCGATGACCTATGGTCCCTCCCATGGTGGAGAGAGCTTGTAGCAGTTCTTGCTGCTCTAGATGAGGTGAGCACCAGGTCCCCGATGTTGAAGGCCTAACCCCACACTCAACGGCCATGGAACTAGTGTAACGCTTGCTGGTACTTGGCCAAGCAGAGGAGGGCAACATCGCATGCTTCATCTAGCTAAGGTCCTTCCTATTCTCCCCCTTGTTGGTGCCTTCGGACAAGAACTGCTTCAAGAGGACGCAGTCCTTGTATAGGTGCTTGATGGGGAAAGCATGGTTCGGGCATGGCCCTTCGAGCAGCTTCTCAAAGTGGTTTGGGATACCCTCGATGGGCTTCCGACCCCCCTTACGGTCGGCGGTGGCCCTGAGCGAGAACTCATGCCACTGCTTGTTCTTCTTCTTGTTGGGATGGTTGGAGGCGCCTTCATCGGTGTCCTTGTCCTGCTTTGCCTTGCCTTTGAGGTGGTCAAAAATTGCCCCGACTGCCTCCTCGCCCGAGGCATGGCTGATGGCAATATCGAGGAGCTCCTTGGTGGTTCATGGGCCCTTATATCCCAGCTTATGAACCAAGGACTAGCAGGTGGTCCCAGATAGGAAAGCTCCTATGACGTTGGCATCGGTGACGTTGGGTAGCTCGTTATACTACCGGGAGAAGCGTCGGATGTACCCATGAAGAGTTTCCCCTAACTTTTATTGACAATTTTTTTAGATCCCAGGGGTTCCTAGGACATGCGTATGTGCCCTAGAAGTTTCCCACGAAGATCTCTTTTAGGTCCGCCCAACTTTGGATTCTGTTGGGCGGAAGGTGTTCCAACCATGTTCGCACCGAATTGGCTACGAACAATGGTAGGTTGCGGATAATAAAATCATCATTATCTGCTCCACTGGCTTGGCAAGCAAGCCGATAATCCTCGAGCCATAGTCCAGGGTTTGTTTCCCTAGAGTATTTCAGGATGTTGGTCGGCGGTCAGAACCGCGGTGGGAAGACGGCGTTGAGGATGTGTCGGCCAAAGGCCTAAGGTCCTGACAAGTCGGGGCTCAAGCTTCGGTCCTCACCGCTGTCGTTGCATCTACCATGATGAGGGTGGTAGCTGTAGCTTGCCGCCTCCCTCGCATCACTGCGGGTATGCCTATGGGCATCAAGGGTGTTGCGAGCGTCTCGACGGAGGCCAAGACGCTCATGCACTAAGGATCATGGCACGTGGCCTACCACCTTGCTGCACCTAGTGGACTAACACATCCATATTGGGTAGCTCTAAGGGCGCGCACTAGCTGGCGTCGAGCTCGTGTTGTCGGGACAGCGAGCTCTCGGCATGCTACGCTGCCGCATGCTCGAGTAGCGTGTGAATCTCGTGATGGGCCCGACAATCCTCAAGCATCGTGGGCCTCGAAAGCCCCCAGAGCAATCTAGCTTGCCTGAGTGAAGTGTGGGAGTGCTTCATCGTCCTCGATGATCCTCCGGTTCATGTCATAGTCCACGGTGCGTGCATGCCCAACATCTCTATGGTGCTCAATCTCTTGCTCGACCTCCACGCGTTCCTGCTCGAGCTAGAGTCACGCTTCCTCAAGCTCTTAGTGCCGGGACTTTAGCTACTCTACCCGTAGGTGAGGTGGGGCCCCCTGCATCCCCTTTGATCTTGTCGTTGAGGTCATTTGTTGGGGTAGCCTCTCCCTCGTGGTTGCTTTTGACGTATCCCTCAGGGGTTGCTGCCATGAAACATTCATGAGAGGGGTGATGGCTCCCCCTGCTAGAGTTAGAGCTAGAGGGTGGCTCTGATTCTCTTGCAAGGAGGTCATGGAAAGATTCCATGACATATTCAGTCATCCCCATGAACTCGTCGTTCATAGGGGACGGGGGAGTGCGTTGCGCCATAAGGTGGCCAACGGTTTCTACGGTGTTGCGTAGACCATGTAGGAGCGCTGTCGGGGCGCTCTGGAAGAGGTATTCTAGGGAAAGCGGCTCTCCTATGGCAAGCTGCATCATGATGTTGGTGAATGAGAAGGTGAGGCGATCTAGGTCCTCCCGGGATGGTCGAGGTCCTAGAAAGGCATCGAGCTGGCACTCTAGCCTCCTGTAATGGAAGCCAAGGGGCTGGTCACTCCTGAAGGTGCGGGCCTCCGGTGCGCGTAGCTACAGCTCCTCAAGCACCTCGGCTATCACGTCGAGGCCGATGGAGTGGAGAGGTTGGATGGTAGTGGGAGCCTATGCCAACTCTCCCTCTGTTGTGACGATGAAGTCCAGGTTCCCGAAGCACACTGCGCGTTCGAGACCTAGCTGACACTGTGATAAGCCATCCGAGGCCTGGTGTGGACGTCGAGACACGCAAAAGGCCCCTACCTAGCGTGCCAACTATCGGTCTTTTGAGTTACCAGCGATGAGTAAATTTGTAGTATTGCACATCTAGTGCGGATGGTGTGTTTAGAAGACACGAGCTTTATACTGGTTCGGGCAGAAAAGTCCCTACGTCTAGCTCATCGCTACTGCTCGTGTTACTAGCACTGAAAGTTTGTAGTAGGGGGTACAAATAGGCAAGAGAGGGAAATGATCCCAAGTTTCTGGTGGAAGGAGTTAACGGGTGCTGAGAGCTCGATCGCTGCTCAGCCGTGTGTTCGTATCGTGTTCTTGTGTGTTTATCTCGTGTTCTGATCTCGTGCGGATCCAGATCAATTGGTCCCCTTCATGGGGTGCCCTGCTTTCCTTTTTATAGGCCAAGCGAAAGCGCAGGTTACAGCGAAGGGAAAGGAAAAGAACGAGAGAGAGGAAGCCTTCCAGGATCGTCGGGTTCTTCTTCTCCTTCATGCAGGTCCCACCGACCCTATAGATGTCAACAGGGATGGCTCCACATTGCGGCCCTATTTGTCTGCCGGTCATGGCGCTCCATTCTGTCCCACGCGAATGTCGTGGTGAACTGTCGCGCCTATCATCGTTCGTATGAGGGTTAGGCACAATAGCACCGACACGCTCGACACTGTTCTTGATGTGAATCCTTAGGTATGGCCCGTCATGGCCACGGGTTACATTGAGTAATGCTAGTCTCTTCCTTGGTGTCAGAGTTTTGACCTAGGCCCATATGCTTGGACCTAGAGTGGTTGTCGACGGGATGGGTCTCTGTCAGGCGAGACAGAGCACAAACCCAAGGGTTGGGCGAGGTAGAGCTCACGGCCTTGGGGTTGGGCGAGACAGAGCCCGCCCCCAGAGGTCGGGCGAGACAGAGCCTGCGGCCTTGGGGTTAGGCGAGGCGGAGCCCGTGCACTTGGGGTCGTTCGAGACGGAGCACAGACCTAAGGGCCAGGCGAGGCGGAGCACAAAACCAAGGGCCGAGTGAGGCGGAGCCCGCGGCCTCGGGGTTGGACGAGATGGAACCCCTAACCAAGAGGTCGGGCGAGGTGGGGTCCCTGACCTAGAGGTCGGGCGAGGTGGAGCCTGCCCCCAGAGATCGGGCGAGGCGGAGTCCGCCCACCTAGGGGTCGGTTGGAGCTGTAGTCGCGCTCTTAACTCCTTGGATGAATCAATGTTGATAACCATTAGCTTCTCTTTAGGTACCCTAGTATTGGTCCCCAACATGGACGTAGAGGGCGAGCGAGCGAAAAATTGCCGTAGCGGGCGAGCGTGTGAAGACTTCCCGTGCAGAGCGGACGCCGCGGCCGAGCCCACGCGCGCAGCTGGCTTTGGCCGCGTGAAAACAGGCGGGAAGGATAAGAGGGAGAGGACGCACTTCCCGCCTACCATTTGCTCATCCCCGCCGAGCGCTCCCCTCCCCGCCGGCACCGGTCGTGCTTGTCCCCGCCTAGAAGGTCATCCCCGCCGGTCGTGCTCGTCCCCGCTTGGAAGCTCGTCCCCGTCGGCGCACCCCTCCCGCCCCAGCCCCCAAGGTTAGCCCCCCTACTCCTCTCCCCTGCATACTGAATGACTGAAGTGATTCAAGTGAATACTGAATGAATGGATGGATACTGAATATATTCTCTTCTGTGAATAATGAATGAATGGGTGGATACTGAATCTGTCTTTTGTGAGTGCCTGAATATATGTTGTGATTGCCTGAATGTATTATTGATTGACTGAATGTATTATCGATTTTGATTGACTGAATGTCTGATGTATAGGTCACTAAAATCTAAATGTTTGCTCACTGAAGTGTAAAACCTAAATGTATGCTCTGAACTCTTGAATGTAGGATGTCAACAATAGAAGCTTTACCTGCACCGGAAACTAAAATTGAGGGAGCGAATCTCCTGAGAATGAATTCGGATGATGTGGGATGGGAATATGGGGTTCTTGTTGATACTAACAACAAGGACAAGGTGAAGTGCAAACTCTGTGACAAGGTGATGCAAGGAGGGATTTATCGGTTGAAGCAGCATGTGGCCCATGAAGGAAAGAATGCGATGAAATGCAAGGCCAGAACACCGGAGGCTCTGGAGGCTAAAGAGAAGTGCACGAAAGCACTAAATGATGCAAAAAGGAAGAGGGAGAAGAAGACTTTTTGTTAGCTAAAACTTGAGGAAGTGAATGTTTCTCAGGTTGTAATTACTAGCTGCTGATATGGTTTGTTCATGGATGGGAGATGGCTAAAATCATTCAGATAAGTGTCAATTTGCTATTTTCTATTGTTTGATGAACTCCTTGCTGGCTATTGAGTATTTACAAGCTGTCAATCCTTGTTGTAGGAACTAGGAACAAGTTGTCTATTGATTATTGAGCCTAAGCCAGTAAGCTACTAAGGTATATCTACTATCCTCTCTTTTATATACTGTATTCAGCTACTCTATGCTTCTAATTTACTCCACATTTCTTTATATATATATATATATATATATATATATATATATATATATATATATATATATATATATATATATATATATATATATATATATATATATATATATAAATGTGCGCTAAATTGGCAAAACGACTGGCCTAGGCTAGCCTAGGTGTTAGGGTAGGAGTCAGCGTCTAGAAAGCGCCTAGAGCCTTCTTAAACTTTGGCTTTATGTATACTAAATTTGCTTCTGAATCACAGATTCTAAGTAGCTGAAATTCTCCAAGCATTGGAGTACCTGCACATGCTCGGTATCATATATCGGGATCTCAAACCAGAAAATGTCCTTATCCGTGAGGATGGACACATCATGTTAACGGATTTCGACCTCTCCCTTCGTTGTGCAGTTAGCCCAAGGCTGATCAGGTTGTCTAACCCTTATCCAGAATCACTTAAGAAGTATAACCAAGCTCATAGTGCTCAACAAGCTTGTGTTCAGCCATCCTGCGTGATGCAGCCATCATGCACAGCTCCCACGACATGCTTTGGTCCACGATTGTTTTCTAAATCAAAGAAAGTTCGAAAACCAAAGCTTGAAGTTGTCAACCAGGTCAGCCCATTGCCTGAGCTTATAGCAGAACCTAGTGATGCACGGTCGATGTCATTTGTTGGTACACACGAGTACTTGGCACCCGAGATTATCAAAGGTTGAGGGTCATGGTAGTGCTGTTGACTGGTGGACCTCTGGTATATTCCTATATGAGCTCCTGTTTGGAAAAACACCATTCAAAGGCACGGGGGAACCGGGCAACACTGTTCAATGTCATTGGTCAGCCCTTGCGTTTCCCTGAATATCCAGTTGTGAGCTTCCCAGCTAGGGATTTAATAAGGAGTCTCCTCGTCAAAGAGCCCCCAACAACGATTGGGTTTTAAGCTTGCTGCCATAGAGATAAAACAGCACTTATTTTTTTTGAGGGTGTGAACTGTTAGAATAATCTACTGCTTCCTTGTGTGAACACACATTAAGAGAAGGCGACGCCGAAAAGGCCACCTGTTATGGTGTTGTAGCCACTGCAGAGGCAGGCGTCGAATGGCTCACCTACCGCACTGTAGCCACATGTAGGAACAGGCGCAGAAGTCAGTACTGCTGTGTTATCTAGTTACTGTTGCAGCATGTGCGCTGTACTAGGACTAGATGGATAGGGTTGTATAAATAAACTGCCATGGCAATTCAGTAAAGAGAGTTCAGATTTGCCATCTCCTACACAGGGCTCCGCCCAACGCTGGTGCTTTTACTGTGTGTATGCTTTGTTCTGCCTCTTCTTCAACCTCTAGCCATAGCGTGTATGGTCGGACATCCTCGGTTGTGCTCGACAAGACTGGTGAGTGGTCAACTCACCTGAGCCGGTGATCCTGTGGGCTAACAAGTGGTATCAGAGCCATACAGGCGTCGTCGCTAGACTAACCGCTGGCGATGACGGGCGGTTCGGAAATGGGCGACAACAGTGGCACTGTTGTGGCTGTCTAGCCACGACCGAAGGTCGTTGTTCGCACGATGCGGGAGGTCAGCGGCACCAATTGGCCGACGCTGACTCGCACCAACTATGGAGAGTGGTCGGTGACAATTAAGGTCAAGCTTAGAGCTCGACGGCTCTGGAATGCTGTTGACAAAGGCACCGACAATGAGAAAGATAACATGTTAGCGTTGGAGGCTATCCTCGCTGCTGTACCGGCGGAGTACAGGGAGCCATTGGGAGCGAAGAGCTCAGCTAAGGAGGAGTGGGAGGCTATTGCGGCGATACACGTCGGTTCTGACCACGCAAAGAAGGCGATGGCCTAGCTTCTGAAGCAGGAGTACACCAACCTCAAGTTCAAGGATGGTGAAACGGTGGAGGACTTCTCCCTCTGCCTACAGACACTCATCAGCAAGCTGAAGAGCCATGGCGTCACCATCGACAAAGAGGAGTCGGTGTCCAAGTACCTCCACTCCGTGCTGACAAAGTACATCTAGATCGCTCTCTCCATAGAGACGATGCTGGACTTGTCCACCCTCACCATTGAGGATGTGATAGGCTATCTACGGGCGGTGGATGAGCGTCTAGAGCAGGTGACAACAACGAAGGACAACGGCAAACTGCTACTAGCGGAAGAGGAGTGGGCTGCTCGGAGGAACTCTGGGAAGGCAGTCTCCTCCAGCCACAGTGGCGATGGTAAGCGCCACAGCAAGGCTTCTTCGGAGAAGAAGAAGCATGTCAACCCCAACGCCTGCCGGCGTTGTGGGAAGATGGGCCATTGGGCATAGGAGTGCCCAAATCACAAGCAGGAGAAAAAGGCTGAGGCTCATTTAGCGCAAGCTGATGATGATGATGAGGCCACTATTCTGATGGCGATGTTCTGCGCACTGCATGACGTCGAGGCCAAGGAGAAGGAAGAGGCGACGATGGTGGAAGGACCTGGGAAGGCCCTAAAGACTGTCAACCTCAACGAACCACGCGTCCAAGTCCACCTCAGACGTGTGGGCACCGACCAGGAGCAGCGGTGGTATCTGGACTCTAGTGCTAGCAACCACATGACGGGTTCCAAGGAATCCTTCTCCGAGCTCGACGATGATGTTACCGGTACGGTGAAGTTTGGTGATGGCTCAAGGGTGGCTACCTAAGGGCACAGCACCACCATCTTCAGGTGTCAGAACGGGGAGCACCGCGCACTAACGGATGTATATTACATCCCGCAGCTGCGTTCTAGCATCATCAGCATTGGTCAACTGGATGAGCGCGGTAGCGAGATACTGATAAAGGACAGAGTCCTTAGGATCAGGGACCAAGAGCAGTGACTTCTAACCAAGGTGAAGAGGTCCCTGAACCGGTTGTACCTGCTTGAACTAAAGGTAGAGCAGCCAGTGTGCCTAGCGGCAAGGCACACCGAGGAACTATGGATGTGGCATGCCCGGTTCGGACATCTCAGCTTCGACGCGCTTGGTCGGCTGGAGAAGATGGTCCGAGGGCTACCCCACATCAAGCACGAGAGGCGAGCTGTGTGATAGCTACCTGGTCGGGAAGTAGAGGAGGCTACCATTCCCAAAGGCGGCCAAGTATCGCGTGAAGGACGTTCTCGAGCTCGTCCACGGCGACCTCTGCGGGCCGATCACGCCAGCTACAAACGGTGGTCGGTGGTACTTCCTCCTGCTCGTGGATGATTACAGTCGCTACATGTGGCTGCAACTCCTAAAGTTCAAGATGCGCGCGGAGGCCTAAAGCGGTAAGAAGACTCACGTGCTGAGGACTGATCGTGGTGGCGAATTCACTTTGGTGGAGTTCGCTGCGTACTACACGGATCAGGGTGTGGTGCGACACCACACCGCGCCGTACTCACCATAACAGAATGACATGGTGGAGAGGCAGAACTAGACGGTGGTCGGCATGGCTTGATCCATGTGAAGGCCAAAGGCATGCCAGCAAGGTTCTGGGGTGAGGCGGTGACCACGGCGGTGTTCATCCTCAACCACGCTTCGACCGAGGCCCTGACGGGCAAGACGCCGTTCGAAGTTTGGTATGTGCGCAAGCCGAGCGTGTCCTTCCTCCAGACATTCGGCTGCATCGGCCACGTCAGGAAGACGAAGCTGATCCTCACCAAGCTGGAGGATAGGAGCACACCGATGGTGTTCCTGAGCTACACGGAGGGTACCAAGGCGTACCGGCTCTACGACCCACGCGGAGACAAGATGCTTGTCTCGCGCAACATCGTGTTCGATGAGAAGGCGGCTTAGGACTGGACCAGTCCAAGCACGGGGGAAGTTTCACCTTCGTCGTCGAGCACCTGGTCATCCATGATGGTGGAGCCACTGGGGAAGAGGTGCCGAGCACTCCTGTGGTCGAGCCGAGCACTCCTGGGGTGGTGCCGAGCACTTCGGGAGGGATGCCGAGCACTTAGGGACGAGTGCAGTGCACTCCTAGAGGGATGCCGAACACACCAGGAGTGGCATTGGGAGGTTCTGTAGTAGTGGCGACCACTCTAGGATGGGTGCCGAGCACTCCCGTGGCGGAGCCAAGAGGTCTTGTAGTGGTGTCAACCACTCCAAGACTGTGGCTGAGCACTCCTACAGTGGTGCCGAGCATTGCAGGAGTAGTGACGAGCTGTCTAGAAGTAGTGCCGAGCACTGTAACTAGGGTGCCGAGCACTCAAGGTGTTGTGCCGAGCACTCCGGCGGAACAGGGAACTCCATCAACACTGATTGAGTTCGCCTCACCTCCAAGTGGCATCACTGAGTTCGTGGATGCCTTCCACGAAGGTGAGGAGGTGCGGTTTCACAGGCTGGACGACATCGTCGGCGGCACAGGACCCTTAGGCCTGGCTGGTCGGCTGCTCAATGATCAAGAGCTGTTGCTCGTCAGTACAGAGGAACCACCCATGTTCGCGCTGGTCGAGCACGATGGAAACTAGCGACGGGCTATGCTGGAGGAGATGAAGGCGATCGAGGAAAACAAGACATGGCAGCTCGTCGATCCACCTCTAGGATGCCGTCCGATCAGCCTAAAGTGGGTGTACAAGGTCAAGCGGGATGAGCTCGGTGCCATTGTCAAGCACAAGGCATGCCTCGTTGCCCGAGGCTTTGTTCAGCGCGAGGGCATCGACTTTGAGGAAGTCTTTGCGCTAGTAGCGCGCATGGAGTCTGTCCGTTTACTACTAGCCTTGGTAGCAGCAAAGGACTGGCGCATTCATCACTTGGACGTTAAATCGGCCTTCCTCAATGGCGAGCTGGCGGAGACGGTCTTCGTTAGGCAACCTCCAGGTTTCGCCGTCAAGGGAGAGGAGCACAGGGTGCTTCGACTGCGTAAGGCGCTCTATGGGCTGCGATAGGCCCACGAGCATGGAACGCCAAGCTTGACGCCACGCTAGGTAAGCTTGGGTTTCAGTGGTGTGCAACCGAGCATGAGCTCTACACGCGGTGACGAGGAAGGAGGAGCTCATCGTCGGCATGTATGTGGACGACTTGATCGTCACTGGCGCGCGCACGGAGGACATCAACGGCTTCAAGCACGAGATGGCAGCTTGTTTTCGAATGAGCGATCTCGGCGCACTCTCCTACTACCTCGACATCGAGGTGAGACAGGGGAAGGAGGAACTCACGCTCGGTCAGAGCGCGTATGCCTCCAAGCTATTGGAGCGGAGCGGCATGACTGAGTGCAAGTCATGCGTGACTCCGATGGAGGAGCAGCTGAAGCTGACAAAGGCCAGCACCATGGCGAAGGTGGATGCAACACTCTACCGGAGCATCGTCGGTGGTCTGCGCTACCTAGTCCACATGAGGTCGGACATTGCATTCGCCGTGGGCTATGTCAGTCGCTTCATGGAGGATCCCAGAGAGGATCACTGGGCTGCGGTGAAACGGCTACTGTGCTACGTCAAGGGGACGGTGGATCAAGGGATCATCTTTCCCAAGACCGGCAGTAGTAGACTACAGCTCACTGTATTCAGCGATGCAGACATGGCGGGGGACATCGACGGACGACGGAGCACCTCTGGCATGCTCGTCTTCCTCAGATCGGCCCCAATTTCATGGTTGTCGCTGAAATAGAAGGTGGTGGTGCTATCTACGTGCGAGACAGAGTACGTAGCAGCGGCCACAGTAGCGTGCCAAGTTGTGTGGCTGCACCGGCTGTTGGACGAGCTGACCGGCGTGGAAGCTCACCCACCAGCAATGATGGTGGACAACTAGCTCGCCATCGCCCTCGCGAAGAATCCGGTTCTGCACGACCGGAGCAAATACATCGACATAAAGTTCCACTTCCTCAGGGACTGTATCGATGGAGGGCATATCGTCATCGAGTTCGTCGAAACTGGTTGACAACTCACGGACGTCCTCACCAAGCCACTCGGACGTCTTCGACTCACGGAACTGAAGGAGATGATCGACATGGAAGAGATACAAGGGATATCAGTAGGATTAGGGGAAGAATTGTTAGAATAATCTACTGCTTCCTTGTGTGAACACACAGCAAGGGAAGACGGCGCTGAAAAGGGCCCCTGCTGTGGTGCTGTAACTGCTGCAGAGGTAGACGCCAAATGACTTACTTGCCGCACTGTAGCCACATGTAGGGACAGATGCAGAAGTCTGTCATGCTGTGTTATCTAGTTACTATTGCAGAATGTGCATTGTACTATGACTAGATGGATAGAGTTGTATAAATAGACTGCCACGACAATTCATTAAAGAGAGTTCAGATTTGCCATCTCCTACACAGGGCTCCGGCCAACGCTGGTGCTTGTACTGTGTGTGTATGCTCTGTTCTCTCTCTTCTTCAACCTCTAGCCATAGCGTGTGTGGTCGGACATCCTCGGTCGTGCTCGACTGTGGGCGGTAAGACTGGTGAATGGTCAACTCCCATGAGCCGATCCTGTGGGCTAACATGAACTGGGCATTGATACGCTGTGCGAGTCCTCCAGAGGTTCCAAGGCATTTTGACATTGAGAAGCCCCCGAAGCAGCCTGTGTCAACATCTGAGAGTGCTGCCCAGAAAGGTTGTGATAACTATTTAGAGTTTGGTTTCTTTTAGGGAATAGGACGAATTTTCTTTGTAGCAATTGGATAAAGTAGGATGTTTGCATCTGTGTTTGCAAATGAATGATAGTTAGAGTTTTGTTCTTGTCAACATGTTTCTACTCTTTAAAATGAACACGTGGATGTTTCAATCTGTCTTCCTCAACATGTTACAGTGCACTGAGTCAAAATCTTTACCTAGTGTTATATGTAAGATAATCTGCTGCTCCCTCTCTTTGTTTTGCTGCAGCAAGGAGTTGGCAATAGGTCAATCCTGCGGCAATAGGCCAACCTAGTAGTGGCTTACCTCAGCGATTACATAGTTGTTGAGGGGCTGATCTCAGCCATGTCCTCTTGTACTAGTAGTAGGTGTACTCACCTTGTATAAATACTCTAGGCATGCAAAGAGGCAACTAGTTCAGTTGCTGCACTTGCAGGCTTGCTTGTGCTGTGTCTGTACTCAAGGTCAGTTCATCTTCTACCTCTAGCCGTGAGTTGTGAGAGTGTGGGTGTGAGTGACCTGATTGCTTACCTCTGCAGGTGGCCGGATTGCCAACATTATATACATATCTCATTTCAGTTATATGCAACTTGTATTTATGATTGTAAGTTCTGGCAGCAACTATTATTCCTTCTCAAGAGGTAGCTAAGTTTGAGTTCTCTTTGACTCGAATTTGGGTGCCTATTTCTTCTTATTTACAATACTATCTAGTTCTTCATAGGTTTCGTTGAGTTTCTTTCTTAGAAAATATTCATTTACAATACTGTCTAGTTCTTTATAGGTTTGGTTGAGTTTCTTTCATAGAAAAAATTCTTTCTCATGCAACATTTCATTTTCTGTTAATACTGATCACAGTTCTACTGTTATGAGCCTATATATTTTATCTCTGCATTATAATGTGTTAGACTGAAGTACTGAACCACTCTCAGTAACAAATTTTGCTAGGTTGTTTGGTTGAAGTAATGCCATCAACAAACTAACATTATGAACAATAAGTAGCAGTTCCTTGGCGCTTATGACTTATAGCAGCATAAGTTTGACAAGACATGGTGGCATAAGAAGCATTCATTTGTCAAGACAACTTACTGTTTTTTCATAATTCCATCCCTAACTTGCAGAAGGCAGCCAAAAAAATCTGCTTATAAATGGGTTGACTGCTGAGTACTGACAGAGCGATGTGTACCTATCCCATGCTCCTTGTCTCAATCAGGTTTCTAACTAGGCTGTCTTCTGGCTACATGAGTAAACAGTGTACCATTCTTCTGGCTACACATTGAAGTGTTGCCTGCGTTTGCTATTTTGATCAGCTGGAAGTACTAAGCTTTCTTCTGAGGAAGATACTGTCTGGTTTCTCACATGTTTTATCTTGTAATTTTCATGTGTTTTCTGACTTTTTACAGTTAAATACAACTCTTCATTTAATCTAGTTAAGGAGAGGGGTGGAAAGGAAAATGAACTCTTAATCACAAAAAAAAACACAAAATGCTGAAAGGTTTCCACATATACATGAAAATCTCCTTTTGTACACAAGAAATTAAGAACTTCCAGTAACAAATGCATTGGGCAAAAATGATAATCGCACTTATGCTGTCCAATCATGATGCATACAGTGTGCTAGCTCTGAGAAGGGAAATGAAACAGGAACATGACAAATAATCATAATGAGAAACATCTCAGAAACTTTGTGATTTTCTTTCTCTCTCTGGGTTCACTGTCTTTTCTGTCACCATTTGCAACTGTTTTATCATGATTTGGTGTAGATGATGGTGGTGTCGGGTTGTTGGATCTGCTGTTGTTGTTAACAGGAGAAGGTGACAGTGGTGGTGTTGGATCAGCAGTCGTCTCCGTCGTCACCTCTTTGCCATCGCAGATGATCTTGACTTCACAGTAGAGAGGTGCGCTCTTCTGTACCTGTCCTGCTATTGTGGTTCCTCTCTTCAGCTTCCTGTGTTCATTTTGACAGATTCAACATACATTTGCAGAAGTGGCATGCACACAATTTTGTGTTTCTGTTAATTGAAGGCCTGGTAGACATTACCGCACATTTGACTTTGAAACCCCTAATACTAGCTGTTTAATGTGCAGAACAGGAACAAGTTCGATGATTGCGTTAGCAATTTGATCGCTCTCAATGAGGTACACATCAACGGTAACCTGAATATGAAAGGAGTGATATCAAAACTGAAAACTTGTTGAGAAGTCAGAATTGGTAACGAACTGGTCCAGCAGCTTACCTGAAATTTGCGGCACTGGTCCAACAATTTCTGCAGCATCTGTCGCCTCTTTGATCTCTCTTGATTCAAGTAAGTTTCGATCTGCTCTGGGCTTGCTTGGCTCTTAGGCATCATTCCTACTATTTCAGAAATTGACTTCGTCACAAATTACCTTTTGAACTGAATATTGCTTAAACCATCATCAGATGCAGAAATGGGCAGTAACACCTAACACGTACAGAAACTAGGATATCTATCTTTTTTTTTGTTCTTTTCCTTTTGTATGTATTAGTTACTGAACCAGCTGAAAGTCTATTTTCATCTTTGTGCCATTTTGTCAAGACTGAAAGGTGGCAGAACAGAATCCTACGGTGCTGATCCTGTTCACACTTCAGTGGCAAGCAGTCTAGCTCTGTAGCATCACATCGCATACTATGCGCCCTACTCTACGGGGCATCTCGTCACAAAGCTACTTTGTTTTTTGGCATCCAATCCAGTATTCCTGTGTGGTCCACGAATCTCGTTAGCATTCGCTGCCAGGATCTCAAATAATGGATGCATGCATATATGATCTTTTAGAACGGATTCTGAGTGCTTCACTAAAGCGAAACTCAGGTTTTGTTCCTAATTGAACCACAAGCTAGCCGATGATTATAACCCAAGAATTTCACTGGAAATAGTTTGATTAGAACCCAATAATTTTAGAGGAACCATGCTGAGCAAACAGATCCCAATCCCATTATTTGTTTGCCAAAGAAAACAGAAAAAAAATTACAATTAGGAGGCACCTAATAAGGCATAATGGGTGGCCTTGGTGGTGTCTCCGACTCCCATCCCCTACGAGGTCAGCATCAACCGTTTGGAACTTTGCTCCTGCAGCTTTGCGTCGGGGTCAAACCCATTGTATTCTTGGCACAAGAGGTTACAAGGCTCCAAAGGGAACTCCGGCCCGTGAGGACGACACCTTTGAAAGTTTCAGTCAGGCGAGCAAAATCCCGAAAACACCAGTGCAAGAACTTGACCGTCGTCTTCCATCACGACCATCATCGATCTTTATTGATTGATTGGCGACCCTAAACAAGACTTTGTTTGCAAATTGCAGTGCTGTCGTCTTACTATGCCCTGTTCGCTTGGCTGATAAGCCATGATTGAAAGTACTGTTGACTGATTTGTTGGGAGAGAAAAATATTGTTCGTTGGCTGAAAAAATACGGTTTATAAGCCGAGCGAACAGGCTAGTCGTTGCGGTATTAGGCTTTCATTTCACTCTTACTTTTCCATTAGCTAGTGAGCAAACACATTTTGTTCGAGTTGGGTTTGATGAGTAAGAGTGAAATATATTGTGGCATGGAATGATCGATGTTTTTGAGGCCACAAAGACTGGCTGTAAACCTGTAATCCAAGAATTTCGGAGGAAGCAGTTTGATCGATCCTTATCCTACGCGAGTCAGGGGGGGGGGGGGGGGGGGGGGGGGGGGGGGCGGGAATAGTCCTGTTCCAAAAGGAACACTACTAATCACAGGCAATCTGAATCTGAATGTTATAATCATGGATCAAAGATCATAATTGCATAGGAGTCCTAGCTAGCTAATATATACTACATGTTATACTACTAGAAACGAAGATGATGTAACATATGGCGAAGGCCATGAGACGCAGATAGAAGAGGAGAGAGAGCAAGTACTAGATGGCTCACATGGGGTGGGGATGCTGGTGACGACGGGGAAGACGTGCACGAGGTAGACGAAGCTCCGCGGCTTCGTGAGCTGGCGGAGCGCCCAGGACAGCGCCGCCATGCTGGAGCCGCCCTTGCCGACCGCCACGTACACGTCGTTGTCGGCACCGGAGGACGCGGTGGAGGCGGCGACGCTCCGCGGCGGTCGCTCGTCCGGCTCCAGCTCCTCTATCTCCCACGTGCTGCCGGCGCCGCCATCACCACCGTTGGTGTGGCTCGGCGTCAGGCTGCCGCCGGCGTCCTCGACGCCGCCGCCACCGGCCTCTGCCATGCACGCGCGCGCGCCTTTGGTGTGAAAGACGAGCAGGAGTCGTCGTCCGGCGCCTGGTGCTACGCCCTGTGTGTCCTGCCCTGCTGCTGACGGGCCGGGAAGATAGATATATTTGGTAAGTGGCGTCTGGGATTTCTTGTGGTTTTATTTTACTATTAATTTGACATTTTCGAGGTGGTATATGCTATTATTCGATCGTTGGGTCCTGCAGTTGGCAGTTTATGCATAAATTCTGCAGCTGGTTGCGCTGGCAATGTGTTTATCTGTGAAATAATCTGATTTAGTGGTATTGTCATTACTTTTATATGTTAACTTGTGTGGATCGACTAGGGTAGATCTAGGCGGTTTGCTGTTGAACATGATGAACTAGAACAAGTAGAGAGTGGGAGATAGGGTAGAGGTGCTGGTGTTGAACCTGAGCCTTCGGATGAAGTCGCGGTTGAGCTAGCCATCGCTAGTTCGTTGATGGAGGCAGCACACGGGCAGCGACGGGTGGAGTAGAGGTTGCACGGACGTCGATGCAGTGCAGACGGATGGCGTAGCAGTGACGACGGCGAGAGTCAGCGGAGCTTCCCGTCGCTGGCTGCGCGCCCTCTTAGATCGGTCTAGGGTTTATCGGTGGGGTTTGCGGCTCACGGCGAACCTCGTGCTTTGAGCTGCCGACCCCCACCTCTTTATATAGCGCAGTGCGACGGGGCCACCAACCATGTAGGGTTGGGCGCCCCCGATCAGGGCGCGTGACCAAGGCCCAATAGACCGTTGGGCTTATTGGTTGGGAGATCAATCTAACATTCTCCTCCTTGATCTCACTATTACTTTTATCTTTAAACTTTAAACTTCAATCCTTTTATCCTTACTCATTTCTTCACAGATGATGCATAGAGCATGTCTCATCGTCACGGTCAATCGCCGATAGATTTAACAGCTACAATGCACGTCTCTGATCTAAAATAGTTACTTTAACTTTTGGGCCCTTTATAGTCCAGGAATCATAGGCTTTCCCTTAAACCCATGTCGGCTACATGTTCTCTGAATACGTTGGGTGGTAAGCCTTTTGTAAACGGATCCGCGAGCATCTTTTCGGTACTTATATGCTCAAGACTTATCATTTGATCCCGGACTTTATCCTTCACAACATAATACTTTATGTCAATGTGTTTGGCAGCACCACTTGACCTATTGTTGTGAGCATACTGTACTGCTGGATTATTATCGCAGTATAACTTCAGTGGTCTATTGATGTCGTCAACCACCTTCAAACCAGGTATGAACTTCTTTAGCCAGTTCACCTGCCCCGTTGCCTCATAACATGCTACAAACTCGGCATATATTGTGGACGATGTAGTGACGGTTTGCTTTGAGCTTTTCCATAAAATAGCTCCTCCTGCGAGAGTGAACACATATCCAGACGTGGATTTTCTATTATCTCCCGCATAATCAGAATCTGAATATCCCACTATATGAAGTGAATCAGATCTTCTATACGTCATCATGAGGCCTTTTGTTCCTTGCAAATAACGCAATACTTTCTTTACCAATTTCCAGTGTTCTATTCCAGGATTGCTCTGGAATCTGCCAAGTAACCCGATAACAAATGCCAAGTCAGGGCGTGTACACACTTGAGCATATTGCAAGCTTTCGATAGCTGAAGCATATGGAACCACTTTCATTTGATCGATCTCATATTGGTTCCTAGGGCATTGAAAATCCCCATATCTGTCGCTCTTGACTATAGGAGCAGGTGAGAGACTATATTTGTGCATACTGAATTTCTTTAAGACTTTTTCTATGTATGCCTTTTGTGACAGTCCTAATACCCCTTTACTTCTATCTCGGTGAATCTCGATCCCTAGAACGAACGAAGCTTCACCAGGATCTTTCATATCAAACTTTGAGGACAAAAACTTCTTTGTTTCTAGTAGTAGACTGACATCACTACTAGCAAGTAAGATATCATCCACATACAGGACAAGGAAGATAAACTTCCCATTCTTAAACTTTGCGTAGACACAATTGTCCTCAACATTATCTTTAAACCCAAAATTTTTTATTGTCTGATCAAACTTCAAGTACCACTGTCTTGAAGCTTGTTTTAATCCATAAATGCATTTCTTTAGGCGGCATCCCAAACGTTCTTTTCCTTCCATGACAAAACCTTTCGGTTGTGCCATGTAAACATTTTCTTCTAAGTCTCCGTTGAGAAATGTCGTCTTTACATCCATCTGATATAATTCCAAATCGTAATGTGTCACTAATGCCATTATGGTTTTGAAGGAATCCTTACATGAGACTGGAGAAAAGGTCTCATTGTAATCAATCATTTCTCTTTGTGTAAAGTCTTTTGCCACAAGTCGGGCTTTATATCTCTCTATATTCTCTTGAGAGTCAAGTTTTATTTTGTAGACCCATTTACAGCCTATTGTTTTGACTCCTTTAGGAATTATCTCCAAATCCCAAACTTTATTTGCATTCATTGATCTCATCTCATCTTCCATGGCCTCAAGCCACTTTGATGAATGATCACTTTTCATGGCTTCTTTAAATGAGGTGGGATCATCCTTCATTTGAAATTCTTCAGTGTTGTACACTTCATAATCAACAGGAATAGCTGATTTTCTAACTCTTTGAGACCTTCTAGGGGCCTCCTCAATTGGCACATTTTCTGTTTGAGGCTGTTGTTGCTCCCCCTCATGTGTGGCAATAGGTTCTATAGGATCCTGAGGCACAGGTTCCTCATCATCATTCATTGTTGCCACATACGGGATAACAACAGGTGCTGGCACTATAGTGTCTTGTACTGTTGGTGCAGCAACAGCAGGTAGTGAGAAAAATGGCTCATGAATGATCGGAGTGGGTGCATACACCCGCTTCTCTTCAAGGTCAATTTCTCAAGCTACCATGCTCCCCCTAATCATTTCATCCTCTAGGAAGACAGCGTGTCTCGTTTCCATAAACTTTGTATGTCTATTAGGACAGTAGAAACGAAAATCTTTTGACTTTTCTGGGTAGCCAATGAAATGGCAACTCACTGTTTTGGGATCTAGCTTCCCAATGTTTGGGTTAAAAACTTTAGCCTCAGCAGGGCTCCCCCACACACGTAAGTGGTTAAGTGAGGGTACTCTTCCTGTCCACAACTCATACGGTGTTTTGGGCACCGACTTACTTGGTACTCTATTGAGAATATGAATGGCGATTTTTAACGCCTCCATCCACAGACTCATCGGTAAAGTGGAGTAACTTATCATACTATGCACCATATCCATCAGGGTACGATTACACCTTTCAGCTACTCCATTCTGCTGAGGTTCACCCGGTGTTGAATACTGGGCGACTATACCATTCTCCTGTAAAAACCTTACAAAAGGTCCAGGAACTTGTCCATATGGGGTATGCCGACCGTAGTACTCTCCTCCACGGTCAGACCTGACTATCTTAATCTTTAAATCATGTTGATTTTCATCTTCTGCTTTAAATATTTTGAATTTATCCAACGCTTCTGTTCTTTCTTTAATTGGATAAATGTAGCCAAACCAAGAGTAATCGTCTGTGAATGTTATGAATGAATTATAACCATCCACACTTTTCACAGGAAAAGGACCACACATGTCTGTGTGAATAATCTGTAGAATTCCTGCGCTTCATTTGGCATCTTTCTTAATTTTCTTTACATACTTTCCTTTTATGCAATCTCTACATTGTTCTAAATCTGAGAGCTCTAATGGAGGAAGAATATCATTCTTAACTAGTCTTTCTATTCTCCCTCTCGAAATATGGCCTGAACGACAGTGCCATAATTTCGACAACGCATCGTGAGCTCTCTTTCGTTTTCTGTTTCCATTGTTCGATGAGGATACATTCTCATTCACATCACATACGGAATTCACATTTTCACAAAGTGATAACAAATAAAGGTCGTCTTGTCAGAAGGCAAGACCAATACATCTATTATTAAACAATATCTGACATTTGCCATTTTCAAAATGGCAATCATAACCATCATGGTCCAACTTTGATACACTAATCAAGTTTCTTTGTAAAGAAGGTACATAAAGAACATCTCTAAGAATAAGTATGAAGCCATCAGCAAGCTCTAGCGAAAGATCACCAACGGCCTCAACATCTGCTTGTTCTCCATTTGCGACTTTAATGAAACTTTCGCTTCTTTGCAAAGTTCTCATCGAACGGAATCCCTGTAATGAATTAGCAACATGAATAGTTGCACCTGAATCAATCCACCAAGTAGATTTTGAAAACTTTACATACAAGGATTCATTTACAAATGTAATGATGTTCTCACCTTTATTTTTCATAATCATCTTTAAGAAATCGGAACAATTCTTTTTATAATGTCCCGTCTTCTTGCAGTAGAGACACTGGTCTTTATCCACTAGGAATTGCTTGTTCTGAGACTGTTGCATAGGACCTTTTCCAAATGACTTGGAGGAAGAGCTGTTATTATAGTTCTTTTTCTTATCTTTTAGGTAGTTGACAGTACCACCCTGTGAAACTTTTATCCTTTCCTCCTCTTGCACACACATGGCTATAAGCTTTTCTAAATCCTATTTTTCAGGCTGTATGTTGTAATTAACAACAAAGGTGTCAAATTCTTTAGGCAAAGAAGCAAAAATCAAATGAATAAGAAACTCATCCTTGAGTGCCAAATTCATTGGTTTGAGCTTAGATGCCAGATTGCTCATTCTCAGTATGTACTCTCTAATGCCACTGCCGCCACCAGAGTACCTTTCTATAACCAGCTGTTTGATCAGCTGGGTTGCATATGTCTTTGAAGAGCCAGTGAACTGACTCTTTATTCTTTCTAGGTACTCTGTGACCGTGTCACAGTCTGAAATTGAGCCCACAATAGCAGGCTCAATCGTGTTCTTTATCACTGCCAAACACTTCTTGTTGGCAGTGATCCATTTCCTATGCTCAAAGTTATAGGACATCTTTAAGAGAGCAAAATCCCGCTCTCTGTTCTGCCATGCAGCATTAGTCTCATCTGTCTCCCTCACGGGTGCCATAGGTTCTCTGGGGCACGGTGTGGTGACAACCCAGTCCACCTCAGCGAGGATGAAAGCCAGATCTATCTTTTTCTTCCACTCAATATAGTTATCACCTTTTAGAGTGGGGATCTCTTTGATACAACTCATCAAGTTGTATCCTCCTGAAAACACAATTCAAATAGTGTGAGAACAGAAATAACAATAATAATTGTATGCCTTAATTTAACATTGGTCAAAATTAAAACATATAATTATTTTATACATTAAATCTACATCACCGTTGGGCAGAAATAGAAATAATGCATAATCATTAAAAAATTATAATATTGCTATTAACAACGTTGGTCAGAAAATAACAATATCATAATCAACTCATATTTATCTCTTGGCTCTTAAAATTAAATTCTCCCGTTGGTTCGAATTTAATTAAAAGTCCATAATTACTTTAAATACGCAGCGGAAACATTAACATTCAATAATCATTTTCCTATTTTCTAGAAGCAACTTTACTATTTACTGAACAAAAAATTTCGTTGGATAAATTTTGTACAGAAAATTATCATAAAAATTCAATTCAAATTAATCAAATTGTTTTCTGGAAAATAAGAAAATAAAAAAATGTGACTGTACTTTTGTTTGGCCATTTCGGCTCGATCCAGCAACAGTGCGCGCGGCCCAAATGCGGCCCATGGCCTGCTTAACGCGCGCGCGCCAGCGTTCCCAACCCAACAGCCCGCGGTCCAGCCGCGCGCGCCAGCGCTCTCGGCCCAGCTGCCCGCGGCCTCCGCAGTGGCCCAGCCCAACATGGACAGCCCAGCGGCACGGCCCAGCCACGCGCGCGCACGTCGCCTCCGCGCCCAGGCCGCAACCTAGGCCTGGGCCGGGAATTTGGCCTCGCGCCCCTATCCCGCCTGGGCTGCGGCGCTGGCCCGATCATCTCTGTCCGTCCATCCAGATCGAACAGTGGAGCGCGCAGCTCGGGGCATCAAAACCCCGGCCGGCCGCGCCTCCCTCAACCCTAGCTCCATTTTCATTCGCACATTCTCTCTCTTTGCCTCACTGCTCTCCCCTTCTCTCCTCAGTCAAAAACCGAGCGAGCAACAACGGCGAAGCAGCGAGGTCCCGGCGCCGTCGCCGGCCCCCTCGCCGACGTGCGCGCTCCCCAGCGGGTGAGCGCGCCGCCGTCGAGCGGCCTGGCCGTGGCACCCCTGTGGCCGGATCCCGGCGAGCAGAGCCCCGGCCAGCCTTTCTTTTACCCGCGCGACGGCGAGGTAGGCCACCCCGTTCCCTTTCTTCCCCTTTCTTTGATTCATTTGTTCGGATTTTGGCCCGATTTGCCGATTAGGGTTAGGGTTAGGGTTGGGATGGCCACTGTTTACTTTTTCCCCCAATTTGAAATCGGTTCTTTCTTTTTCTCAGTCAGTCACTGAGCGGTCGCCGGATCCCAGCGCGGTTCTTTTTCTTTCTCAGTCAGTCCCCTTCCTGGGTTAGGGTTAGGGTTTGGATGTCGAGACCATGTCTCAATCTGTTCGCACTTTTCCCGTACCCGATTGAGGATTATGGTTCGATTTCTTTCTTTCCCCGATCCAGATCTACCGCTAGAAAAAAGGCTCCGGTACCATTGTTAACTTCTGTGGATCGACTAAGGTAGATCTAGGTGGTTTGCTGTTGAACATGATGAACTAGAACAAGCAGAGAGTGGGAGATAGGGTAGAGGTGCTGGTGTTGAACCTGAGCCTTCGGATGAAGTCGCGGTTGAGCTGGCCATCGCTGGTTCATTGATGGAGGCAGCACACGGGCAGCGACGGGTGGAGTAGAGGTTGCACGGACGTCGATGCAGTGCAGACGGATGGCGTAGCAGTGATGACGGCGAGAGTCAGCGGAGCTTCCCGTCGCTGGCTGCGCGCCCTCTTAGATCGGTCTAGGGTTTGTCGGTGGGGTTTGCGGCTCACGACGAACCTCGTGCTTTGAGCCGCCGGCCCCCACCTCTTTATATAGCGCAGTGCGACGGGGGCCCACCAACCATGTAGGGTTGGGCGCCCCCGATCAGGGCGCGTGACCAAGGTCCAATAGACCGTTGGTCTTATTGATTGGGAGATCAATCTAACATTATAGACTGTATATATGTCAACAAGGAAATGAAATGCATGTGTTGCTTACAAGCAACTAGCATTTGTATACCAGTTGACTACATATACAAATAAAATATGTAAATAACGCAATGGATCTTTAACCATATGGGCCCCGTTCGGCTGGCTGAAATTTGACTGAATTGGCTGGAAAACACTGTTCTGCTTGAATTGTTGTGAGAGAAAAATACTGTTCCGGCTAAAAAAATAAGCTGAATACTATGGATAATAAGGTAAGCCGAACGGGCCATATTTGTTCTTAGAAAGTTACAGTGGATCTGTAAAAAAAATAGTTACACGCGTAGTATTTGCTCGCTAATTGTCAACAGTAATAATGTTCATCCTTGTCCTCGGCTTTGTGTGACTGATCAATGCAAAGGGCTGGCTCGTTTTTCTCCTGGCGTAGGGCCAGAGCGACTGAATCTGAATGCCTATGGCCATGGCCTCCTATCCTATGTAGCTAGAGTGCAGTGCAGGACAGACGATGGATGGGCAAGCTAGCCGCAAGTAGCAGCGCCAGCTTCTTTAGCCAGGCAGCTACTGCACTGCACAACACTAGGACAGATTGGGCAATTGTCCTCCCATCTCCACCGTAACGAAAGATCAGCAGTTGATGACCGGCTGGTTGTTAAGTAAGGCAACTGTAGCATATCAGCCCTGATATATATTCTCGATTTGTGATTGTTACATGTTTAGTAGCTTATCAATCCGTTGTAAGTGTGACTGTAATCTTGTGAATTCTTTCTGTAATTGTCACTTGATGTATTTTACAAATACATGCCAGCCCTCATTGGGTTGAGCATTTGAAACATTTTCGGTAGTTTTGGCAGATGAAGAGGGAATTACTCATCTTACACAGGTAAGGAGCAGGATCGTTTGTTTCATGAGACTTTTCCCTGTGTGTCATTATAAAAGATCGTATTTCTCTGTGTGTCTCTGAAAAAATTCAGCAGTCTTCAGCGCCACTACTCCAACTTTTTCGTGTCATCCATGCCACTTCCGTCAGTTTGGGCTCTAACGCCGTCAAACTGCAGGTGTGAAAAGACGAAAATGCCCTTAAGTTCAAATATGTTATTAATTTTTTTGAGCATCTTAACGACTTCAAATGAAAAAACTCAAAACTAAAAAGTTGTAGATCTCGTCGAGATCTATAATTTTCATATAATTTTTTTTTCATTTAATTTCGTAAAAAAATAATATGATTTTTCTAAGATATATTAATCATATCAACAAATCATATTTTTTTACGGAATTAAATAAAAATAATTTTTATATGAAAATTATAGATCTCGACGAGATCTACAACTTTCTAGTTTTGAGTTTTTTCATTTAAAGTCGTTAAGATGCTAAAAAAAAATTAATAACATATTTGAACTTAAGGGCATTTTCGTCTTTTCACACCTGCAGTTTGACGACGTTAGCGTCCAAACTGACGGAAGTGGCATGGAGGACACGAAAAAGTTGAAATAGTGGCGCTGAATACCGCTGAATTTTTTTAGGGGCACACAGAGAATTACAATATTTTATAATGGCACACAGGGAAAAGTCTCTCGATTCATTCTACTCTACTGTAAGTTCTAACGCTGGGACCACACGTAGCCACGTAGGAACAGCGGCTGTTGTGTTGAGAATAATGCATACATGTAGGAGTACATACATACGGCAGCACACGATCACGTACGTAGGAGAAGGTGACTTAGGCAGACAAGTACTCGTACGCGCGTCCGCGTTTCACTGATGGATTGGATTGCAATTAAACCGTAGATTATTGGGAGGGCGTGGACCTGGAGTGGAATATGCTCGCGGATCGCGGCCGGATCCCTCCGACTCGATGGCGCCATCACATTGAGAGGTCAGAGCCTACTGCATGCGGCTGTGGTCCCCCACCGCATCTTTGAACCGTCCGCCACCCGCCGAAGACCGATCGCCACCAGCGACTTGGCCGAAGGAGGAAGGGAGGGAGGGAGGGAGACGAACTGAACTGGCGACGTGCACGCTTGGCTGGCTTGACCGGACTGCCTGCTGCGTCTGCCTAAGGGCGCGTTTAGTTCTCATTTTTTTTTTGGGTTTGGGTACTGTTTGACCACTGTAGCACTTCGTTTGTATTTGGTAATTAGTATCTAATTATGGACTAATTAGGTTCGAAAGTTTCGTCTCGCGATTTCTCACCTAACTATGCAATTAGTTTTTTTTTGCCTACATTTAGTACTCCATACATGTGCCGCAAGATTCGATGTGACACTTCGGGGTGAAAATTTTTGGAATCTAAACAGGGCCAAGGCTCCCTTCGGTTTGGGTGATTCGATGCCGGGAACCATTCCGGCCCTGGAGAGCTTATCTAAATTAAGGCCTAAGTGAACGGGCCTAAGTGAGGTCATTCCTCAGGCAGCGAACGGGGCCTAAGTGAGTAGCGTACGTCTGGACAGGCCAAGCGTCTGGACGTTCGGGCCAGCTGCGCCTGCTTCATGTGGCCCTGTGCCGCTCCCCGTCCCGTGCCTACATCCTGTCCCGCGCCACCGTGGCCCGCACGCGCTTTGTGTCCCGCGCCCGGCCGCCTCCACGCCCGTGCGCATGCAGGCAAGCCTAGCAGTTGCAGCAGGTGGGTGCTGCAGATGGGTCTCACTGCAATATGTGCAACAACAGATCTACTTTTGCAACAGCTAGATGAAACATTTGCAACATACGTCCGAAACAATTGAAACACTTACAATATACGTCTGAAACACCAGAAAATGCGTGTGTAGCCATTGCAAAACATATGCAACATCCAGATGGCACACTTGGAACATATGTGTGAAACATATGCAACATCTGGATGAAACAGTTGCAATATATGTGTGAAACATATGCAACACCCAAATAAAACACGTGCAATATACGTCTGAAACATTTGGAATAAAACACTTGCAACATTCATCTGAAACACATACAACATGTGCAACATCCCAATCTACTTTTACAATATCCGTATGAAGCACTTGCAACATACATCTGAAACAACTAAAAATATATGCTTGCAACATGCGCTTTCAGCGCAACGCAACATCTCCTTGCTGTTCGGGAGAATGGTGGCTCGTCGGCGTGTGGAGTTCACCGGGAGCAACGACCCGGCGACGGCGACTGCACGATGCGGAAGGGAGACATCGACTGCATGACACGGAAGGGAGGCATCGACCTCACAACGCGGCTGGGAGGCAGCAGCCGCATGCCTGGCAGAGGGCCGCCACACGCCGCGCTAGGTAGGGTCGGCAGGCGAGCACCGAGCGTGTCGTGCCTAGCAAAGTCAACGGTCGAGCGTTGCGCCTTGTAAGTGGCCTTACACCGCGCCTGGCGTGGCAGCGGCTGAGCGCTGCTCTCAGAGGCAACATGCGAGCGGATAGGAGCGATAGGAACGAGTGGATAAAAATGAGTGGATGAGCATATCTTTTTGACAAATGGAGCGGGAGGTTGTTGGGCTAGTGAAAGCCCTAATTTGGTTTTAGATAATTGATGAAACCTAAATGAACTAACCTTTACTCTAAGTAATGAATGAGATAGGTTGGTTCACAACCAAGGTGGTGCTAGGAGGCACTCACGTGATGAAGATGGCCAAAAGATGTTGATCAAGTGCTCCAATTTAGAAAAGAAGAAAGAGAAAAACAAAATGGGCTTAAGACAAAGGTATAAGAGCTAAGGCCATTTTGTTTTACTAGTCAAGATGCAATCGGATTTAGGATAGATAGTCGTACTATGAAGATGGGAGAATTCATGGTTGATGCGGTTATCAATTGCCACTTGGTGAAGTGATTCATGCATATGCATTAGGACCTAGTGTGTGCTAACTATGCCTTTGAAAAATGCTTTGAAAAATAATAACACACGTGCACAAGTGTTTGGGACACTTTGATGGTGGCACATGAGAGCAAGGGTTGAATGAGAAGATCAAAAGGTGATGTAACTGGGGCATCGGACCAGTTTGGCATCTGGTTGGACCAGTCTGATGGTTCCCAAACGCGCACGAGCAGAGATAGAAAGTATCAGTTTTGGGTCGGACTATGCATGGGGGAGTTGGATCGATGGCATTAGACCCGTCTGACTGTTCATCCAGGAAAGGGAGCAGTTTGGGTTGGGCGTCGGACCGGTCCCTAACACTGTTCACCAGTCCGACCCCCAAACCGTGGCGAGGTGGCGTGCGAGCGCGACACATGGTGCGGTTTCTGTGAGAGTCAGACTGCAGCTAGACTCACAGGGGTCAGTCGGACCAGTGTCAGATGGTTTTGGGCTCTATGGACCCTTACTGGAAGGCATTGGACCGTGGGCATAAACCGGTCCGACCGTTCACTGTTTAGGTCCGACGATGCGGGTGCGTGCACAGCAACTAGTTGTTGGGCACGGCAATAGCTAACTCCTTCGAACGAGGACACACGACAACAAGACAATGGCTAGGCGGAGCGTCCGACCAGACAATAAGTGGTCCGACGGTCGGTCGGCAGAGAAGGAAAAGGGGAGCAACAACTAATCCTTGTTTTGCTCCCTATATAAGTGTGTTGGCCGGCTCTAGGGAGTCTATATTGGCACATTGACACACTTCGCATACTATTGAGCTGAGCCAAACACCTCTCTCTCATCTAGTTGATCTTTGCCTCATCCAAAGTGAGATTGAGAGTGTTCCAAGTACATTTGCTTGAGTGATTGCATTTAGTCGGTGTGAGCTACGGATTCTCTTGTTAATCTTGGTGGTTACCACCACCTAGATGGCTTGGAGCAATGGTGATCGTTGAGCGAAGGGTGGTTCTTGTCTTTGGCCCCGATCGGTGATTTGTGAGGAGTTCTTGTGCCTATTCCTCACGGGAGATCACGAAAGGCAACTTTAGTGGATTGCTCGTGTCTTGTGGATCCTCATTTGTGTTGGTTCTTATGGTGCCGTTGTGTAGGGCTAGGCGTGTGATGCCTATTAGCGCGTGAGCCACCAAGTGAGTGTTTCGCCACAACGAGGACATACGTGCCGGCAAGCAACCGAACCTCGGGGATAAATCTTGTGTCTAAAATTGTCTCATTGGTATTCTCTATTGACACTTGCCCGGTTCGGTATCGCTCTCTACCTAAATTGTATTTATTTCATACATATTGACTTGTGTTGCTAGTTGAATAGCTTAGTACAATTAAGTTGTTACTAGCTCACTAGTGGTTTAGTAGTCACATAGCGTGCTTGATTGAGTGATTTTGATATAGAGATCATAGTAACTAGTATTCGGTAGGTGGCTTGCTTTTGGTATAGTAGAGCTAGAGCAAAACCGCTTTATCACCTTATTGTTATCTAACCAAGTTTGCTCTAGTGAATTAGTAGAATTTTTATTAGGCTATTCACCCCTCGTCTAGCCATTTAGAACCTTTCAGCTAGCGTCGTGGCCCACCAACAGAGCGTCTGGGCAGACGGACACCCGCTTCCCAGCATTACCGTTCTATTATTTCAGGACGAGGAAAGCGGCTTTGGGGCTGGCTGGCTGGCTGCTGCCTGCTGGCAGGGTTATTTCTTGTTTGCTCGGGTCAGTCCAAGCCCAATGGGTTTCGAGGAGTGGGCTTGGCACCAGTTGTAGAATGTGGTAAAGATGACCCTCCAATGACGGTATATATCCCAACATGTCAGAGTTTAAGTAGGCATTATCTCAGCATGCAGTCAAGAATGAGCTTGAATATAACACTAAATAGACTGAATCGGGAAGATTCAGGGCCTACTATTCAAGGAAGAAAGAACAAAAATGTAAGTGGAGGATCCATGCTTCCAAAATGGCCTACAATGTAACAATAATAAATGTAACTTTGTGAGTTGCAATAGTTATTTTTGTGTTCCGTTTTTCTTTTATTGCAAGTGGCTCTAATAACCTGAGCTACCCTGCTATGCCAACTTCACGTGAAACTACGCCACAACCTGATGCCTCCAAGACAAGAGAGAAGGAAAAAAAAAAACAAATTAAAGGCAAAGGCCGGAGGGGAGAGGAAGAAGAAGCAAGCTTCAGTGCAACCTAACAGTCATGCCATGGGCAGAAGAAGCAAGACTAGGAGTCCTTCCCTGGGCACAAGAAGCAAGGGAAAAAATCTAGATTGAATGTCCAGTGGTTATTTTGCATGGTCATAGTATGTAGTTAGTGACCTGAACCTAAACTTATTTTACTGGTTATAAATATTCGGTGATTCTAAATTTAGACTTGGTTAAAAAAATCATATTTGGTCATATGTGGCGATTGAGAAATCACTTTTGATTTATCCTATAAAACAATGGCATGAATAGGAACAGCCAAATTTTAACCCCCATCTTGTTCAGAGGGGCAATCTTGTCCTTTTCAGCATCATTTAATAGCAAGTTAACAGCTAAGTGACATCCACAGAGATGTGAATGGAAAATTCCCCGTCGGGGGGGGGGGGGGGGGGGGGGGAGGATCTCCATCCCTGTCCCAATAGGGGAATGTTTTCCCCGTCCCTGTCCTCGTGAAAGCCATCGAGGATAAAATTCTTCCTCATCCCATCCCTGTCGGGGAATTATTCCCCACGGGATTCTGGTACCCGCTTAAGCATATTAATTCTCACAAATTCAATGATATATTAACAATAAGCACCTTAGAAAATTCATCAACTTATCATTAAAAGATAACAAATCATCAATTAAGTGTGATGGTAGATAAGGGAGGAGTAAATTTCGATGGTGAATAAGGGAAGAGAACAATTTTGGATGGTGAATAAGGAATCTCCTCATAACGAAATGGTCAATGTTTACATCACCATATTTACTGTAAGCGATATCATATTGCAAAAAATATTGATTGAATATACTTGTAACACCGCACGTCCAAAATCCGTTTACTGCCCGGCCCATCTTTGAGGAGAGCACGTGTGGCAGAACCGCCCGATTTAACCTAATCAATGGACTATGCACACAAGAGGCCAAGTTAAACCCGGTAGTCCGTCGAGTCCACCTGAAGGGAGATCTCAAATAACCATGTTTTCATCAGGATCATAAATAAGTGAATAGAGCTTACAACATTTTTAACCATTTCATACATCACAATGTTACATAAAATCGGAGTTAAAACATAATTCATAAAAGCAGCAGAAAAAGGTTATTTTATACAAAAGTAGCGAAAATTAGCAGTTTTGAATATTGAAGCAGAGGTAGGAATATAAGAATAAAGCTTCTATGATCGCGACGATAAAGGAAGCCTCGCTGAGCCCACCAGGAGGTATCCACACACAACAATAGTTAGCTCTAGCATCCACCTGTTACCTGCAACAGGGGGGAATAAAACCCTAAGTACACAATGTACTCTACAAGAGTTACCCGACTAGGTGGGAGTAGCCTTCCGACTCTCAAGGATATGCAAGGGGCTATTTGGATAGCTATTTAGTTATTTTGCAAAGAAGCATTACTAAAAGTGCATCCTTATATTCAAAGTTTTAGCAGTCACATCATGTTCATTCCTTAACCATTCTAGGTAAGCACATGTACTACTTTCAAGCATACGGTAAGCAATCAGGATGAATTTCATAATCCAGCACATCATCATCTCCATGTTCCAGTTGTATTAACTACGATAGTAGTGGTGCGACAAGTGGTATCCATATCCGAGGAGGGCGGCGATTGCAATTGATGTACATCCAGCTGGGCAATCCCAAACACACACCCATACATCTCAAAGGAGCAAGTACAAGGCTACCTTTCCTCTCGTATGACCCAGGTCTAAAAGCGAGCCAACCATCTCGGGGAACCCACCCTATGAGGCCCGTCCCATGAACTGGCGATGGGTTTCCCCCTCATAAGTTTTACCATGGACATCCCCCGCCTCCTAACAACTCCTCGAATGGTCAGTGTAACACTCCAATAAACTTTTTTGGGACCCTGAGTCATAGGAAAGTACTTAGCTTCATGGTCAATTGTAACTCAGGCCCCTGTTATGTGTTCGGTACCTTTAAACTTGCTACATCGCTACTAACGGTATGGTCCTTAACCGACACAGACAGGAAACGTGCACCTAGGGCCGCGCCCTGTCGCACCCACCAATTCCCCAACAAAAATCTATTTTCCATTTTCCGCCCGGTCTCCAATTATTATCCATCTCTAAATTCATGTGATAGTAGTAATATTATAACCATCACCTATTTCTCGCGAGTGACCGTCCATCACTCAACTTCTACCGTAGCCCTATAGCATGGCATACTACACGATTCCTGTCATACTAGTAGGACTCATAGGATAGAATATTTATGTAGGTGGGTTTCAAGCAACTCCTAAAATTTAATAATGCACAAACAACATAATAATAAGTGCTTTTAAAAATAGGGGTTATGCACCGAGGTTTGTCTAGGTGAACCATCATTATACTATGTTAGTATTCTTTCATCTTCAGGACATGATCAACGTCCTCCATCTTCCGATTAAACCACCATTACATTATCTTCTGGTTTGACTTCATAGGCCATTGATCTATCCATCAACCATCATCATACCTGAATGATATGCATGAATGCAATGCATGCTTAAGTCAAACAAGCATAGTATAGAGATTACAAACACAAAAAGGACAAGCAACACATCATCACGGTGAAGGGTAACTAAACGTTGGAGGTTCGACTCTCATCCTCTCCTTGCGACTTACTTGCGAGTTACTATTATCAACCTAACACAAGTGAGCAAAACAACCATTTGCATTTTAAACATACAAGTGAAAGCTTATCATAACATGCCAAGCATACTTCTACTTACTAAACACACTTTGCCTAGTCATCATGTAAAACAAGTAGTATAGACAATATATTAACCCTAATCTAAACACCTAACATATATAAAAGCTTTAATAATTACAACCAAGGAATAAAAAGGTGGTGCACCAAACATCTCTTTTGTACATGAAAAATTTATGGGTGATACATCTTAACTAAACATAACTACTACAAAAATTTCATAATTTTAGGATAAGCAAATTATTTACTAGCAATTAATTAAGATTTAAAAGCAATAAAGGCATGTGACACATGATAAATCAATAACTCAGTAAATAAACATCCATTGGATATGAAATTTTTACCATAGCACAAGCATGCAACAAGTAACCTACCATAATAATTTCACAGCAATTGGATTCATATAACAACAGATATGAATTTAACATTAAAAAGCATAGGCAAATATCTATAGCAAAACTTTTGTACTAAAACATGTCATATTATATATCTACTGCATAGATCTAGTTGTGTGGAGTGTAACAAAACTGGTTTAGCATTTTTATGATTTTTCTATGGTTTACTATTAATTTTTAAAGTTTTAGCCGAATAAAACATAAAAGAAAAGGAAAAACCATAAAAGACAAACACTTTGCATAGAGGCCCCTTAGCTTTTCTTGAATCAACCCATAGTCTAGTAGTACTATTCATGTGAGTCACGAGATTTAAATTGGCAACCTTGGAAAAGCTTCTATTTAAGTGCGAGGTCTTTCTCTTGTTCTTCCTCGTCTTAACCGAGCAGAGGAGGGCCGTGGCAGGGCCGATTTGGCCGACAGAGGACACTTGTGAGGACAAGGCCGGTGCGAGGGGGCAGCAGCGGCCCCGGTTGCATGCGTGGGCAGCGGAAGCTCGGCCGGAGGAGTGTGGGGGCCAGCCATGTGTGTGTGCGGGTCGGCCACACGCAGACTAGCGGCGATGGCGCTGTGGGGCGTGATGGGCGACGAGGGCGAGCTGCGCGGAATCGGGCGGCCACAGCACACCTACAGCTAGGCTTCACTTGTGCCTAGGCAGGGCGCAGTAGCCTGGCCACGTGCTCATGTGGCGGTGGCTCAAGTAGGGGCCATGGCAGCTCCCAACAATGCCGGCTACGGCGAGCACGCACGGGGCACAATGAGGAGCGAGGCGGAGGTGGGGGCGAGATCAACTCAGCCTACGACGGAACACAATAGTGAGAAGGAATGGCATGGCTGTGAGCTCTAGAGCTTGGCCATGGAGGGCGGTATGAGCAGCGAAGCGAAGGGGAGGGAGCGATAAAAGATGGGCGAGCGCGGCGGGATAAGGTTGGGGCGAGGGAGTAGTGTGGCATGGGTGTTGGCGTGAGCAGGGGCGGGTAGAGGCGACGTGGGTGTGGCATGGTGGCCTAGGTGCACTGGCATGCATAGAGCAGGGCGTGGGCGACGGCAGAGCAGGGTAAGGGCATGGCCAGTGCGATGTGCTTCCCTTGACCGCACTGTTCAGCATATTTCGTCTAGATTCAGAGCCGGCTACTGTAACAAAAGATCTTCACCTCATGATAAACTTCCATTCTTATTAAGGGACCAAGGTCATTAGAGTAGCGGATTAGTGGGTAATTAGGGCCAAAGTTAGCAGTGCCAGTGAAAACACTAAGCACTTGGAAACTTTCTATGTCTCGTAGGAAATGATATTTTATTCAAACTTTAAAGCACTAATGAGCCTATCAAACAATTAAACTAGTCATGAACAAGCACTCTACCACAAAGTACAAAACTTAAACTAAGTTTTTCATACCAACATATTTTACAGTTTCTATATAAAATAATTATTTATTTATTCTTCAAAAAGCTATTGAGCAATTAAAACAAGGTAAGGTTTTTGGCATTTTTAGTCATTTTCTCCACATTTTCCCAACATGATCTCTAAATAACTTTTGTTTGCAAACTCATTTAGAGATGTTTAAGCACAAAATCAAGGTTGGTTGACATCACACATGTTGACTATATTCACAAAGGTGATTTAAACAAACATGTATCGTATCATTTCATGCAAGAATTTATCACCAAGCATAGAAAACTTATTTATTAGGTTTTATTAAGCCTTAAACTATTGTTAATTAGGTACATAACACTGAGGGTGTTATAGCATGCGTATTCCTACATAGCACCCAGCGTTTAAAATAGTGCGCTATGGCAAATAGCGACAACTATTTTATAATACAATAAAGCTATAGCGTAGCTATAGCAGAGCTATGACATATAGCGATTTTAAAAAACATGAAAAATACAATTAGTTGATGCACAAAAAAACACGACAATCATGAAATTTTATGAATACAAATATGTTTCCTAGATTTCAAGAGTCTTGGGAACATTGCTTAAAATGATATTACAACACGATTCACGAAACTCAAGTGCAATTGCCCAAAAGTCCAAATTAGCATCAAAATATAAGTCATAGGTAGATCGTTGTTGTTGTAGCTGAAACTGAAATAGTGGTGCTATTTTAAAGCTAAAGCTAAGCATTTAGCGGCGCTAAAGCGCAATTTAGTGGTCGTAGCTTGCATAGGGCAAAAAGAGCAATGGTTTAGCGTGGGCTCTCTCTAGCCACTATAGCAGCACTATAGCCTGCTATTTAAAACCATGATTGCACTCGACTTACGCTTTTGTCCTCACTTTGTGTAAAATGGTTGACTCTAAGGTGCTATGGTTCGAATAACAAGGGATGTTGACCCTCACCCACCTAAACAACTAATGTGGGACTAATCCCACAACTTCACTTCATTATTGGGCCACATGAGCCAAAACTTCAATGACATAGGCTACTAATGGGTTGGGGAATTACAATACTATTTCTCAATCTATCACCTAGAGCAAAATGGAATGGAAATAAGTGAAAGATACACAATGGCTCTCAGCTGGAACGACACATCAATGATGTTGTTGGTAGGTGGTCGTTTGAAGAATGTTAATGCAAAAATCCTTTCAATGACATGACAAATGTTCACTGGACTGGTTTGATAGGTTGGCATCACCAAATAAACACAGAAGAACCCAATGGTCTGTTCAAATTCATTGCGCATCACCAAATATGTTTGAAGCAAATCTTTAAAAGAACTCATTAATCAGAGCATTTTGACAACTATAACCATTATTTCCACAACATTAAGAACCACCTCGTCCACACCCAATACAAGAATATAAAAAAATGTAGCATATAGGAAACAAAGCCTAGACTCTACTAGCTAGCCTACTACTGAACCAAATAGACCATGTCCAATGAATGATCGACCGGAGGTCATTCTTGTGGTAGAACCACATAATCTAATGCCCTCTCAAGAGTACTTGTCTTCCATTAGACATGAAGTACCCAAGAGAGTGCACTAAATTGTGTTGTTCCATCGAGCACCCAAATAGTAACTCCTCTTGTAACCCACTTAACATCATCTTGAAAACCCTAAGCATGTCTGACAAGACCTAAGGGTAAATGGACGCAATAAACACAATAGAATAAATAAAATACACATTCCAAACATCCTTATGCTGGTACAACATTTAGGCACTCACTCTCCCATTGTCAACACATCGTTCACCTTCCCTACGACCAGATGATCATAACAACTATGGATGAAATACAATGGAAGGATTACACACTGGAGGATAGTGATGAGAAGCACCACAGACTATGGATACACCTCCCTAAGGCAACTAATCTACTTTGCTAGACCACATAGCTTCAACCCTGGGCTCGGTGGTTTCCTCTACTGCCCGACTATGTATCTGCCTCCTCTCTTGGTAGTGGCTAAGTGAGGGGAAGCAAGGGCTCTCCTTCTAAAACCACTGAGGGTGGGGGTGCTGGTGGTACTGCAACACCGATTCTCTGTCTTTTCGGTGGGTGGACAGGGATTCCCTCCAAGATCAAGGGATCCTACCTTTCAGTGGCCAATGTCTTGTGCTTAGCCCTGGTGACAAGGTAGGCCTCCTCTAGCTGATGGGTGTGCCAATCTTCGGCCTCCTTCAAGGCTTCCAACATGGTAGTTTCACGACTCTCTATGGCTACCACACTAGCATGTGCTTTAGCTAGCTACACCTATAGCATCCTAGAGAAGATCTTGGCTTCCTTATCATGGCGAAGACACTTCCTTAGCTCCGAGGCCTACCGGTCATACTGCTCATCCAGAGTAAGCAAGTATGTGGTTAAGTGGACCATGGTTGGACTATCTTCTTGTGCATCCAACCCTTGCAAAGCCTCCATGCGAGCCCTCCATACCTGTTGATTCTTTTCCAAAGGTGGAATGAACCTCATGGGGGTATGAGCAATGGGCTCTTCATAGATCTAGCAAAGGTGCCACAAGGCTTGTGGGCCACAACCTGATAGGTGTCGACGAAGCGAAACCCAGTTGCAGTCACATTCTAGGCTTCAGTGATATCAGGGAACTCTTCACTCTTCCCAATATAGACAGTGACCTCACATCGCTCAGTGCCATGCTTCTCATACTCACAGCCCTCATACTCAAGATGATCTTTGACTCCAAGCTTTTATAGGGTGGCATACAAGATTTTGGGAAAACCCTCAGTGTTTAGGCAGTAGCTGCTAACCTAGGCTCCTACCATCCTGATGGGTGGTTGCAAGGGAGGATTGTGCAAAAAGCTTGTCAAGAGGAAGGGCTAGGTGAGCTGGAGTGCACTGCATGGTGGTACTAATGGCTAGGCTAGGCCCTTTTGTAATGGCAGAGTAGTCAGTGGTCCTAGCACAGTCCACCTTCGGTTCCTACGTGGGGTAACTACAAATAAACCAGCCAGAATTTTTGTGCGCTCGAGGCAAGCAATGTCCAAGGCCATTAATGACTAGTATGGCTATAGGGCCAGGATTCGATAAGAGCGTAGAAAGGAGTACAGAAAGACGTGAGTCACGACATGTGTGAACCATAGACTAACACGAAGCATGAAGTTACAGTGTAGTAGTAACTCCTAAATAAGGATGGGTCAGTCATGCACAATGCGACACATGTGACACCTATGGACGATGCACCTGCAAGCAATACGGGCACGACAACCAAGTCAATACCAACGTGATGGACTTGAAGATCGTATACTACGTGAGAGGCAGTCCACCAGAGAAAGCCTAGTTAAACCTATTCTGAATGCTTAACCATAACAATAGGGCTACTTATATACTTCGTAAACAAACACCCTATTTTTTTTTGCAAAAAAATAGGTTATCAGATTTTAATTTAGAAAAGGGTTTTGAAGCTTTATTTCCTCATTTATGCTCTGATACCACCTGTGGCAGAACCACCTAATCTAATGCCCTCTCAAGAGTACTTATCTTCCATTAGACATGAAGTACCCAAGAGAGTGCACGAAGTCGTGCCGTTCTGTCGAGCACACCCAAGGGAGAACTAAAAAAATCATAATTTTCCGTTAGGATCATAAATGAGAGAATAAAACTTACAACATCTTTAGCCATTTCTTACATCACTTTATTACAATAGTAGAATATTACCTCAATTGATTATAACAGTAGAATATAATAATATTATCAGAGCTTTCAACAAAAATGTATATAACGACAAGTTTAAGCGCTAACATGGGGAACATTTATACACATGGAATGATAACAAACTATAAGTCTTTTCCTTTACAAAAACATTTTGTGAAAATTTGAATAAACTCAACGTCAGCAACGAAAGGAAATCCTTGATGAGCCCACCAAAAGATTTCCACACACAAAAGTCGTCTACCATCAATCGGTCACCTACAACAGGGGAAATAAAACCTTGAGTACTCAATTGTACTCAGCAAGACTTACCTGATAGGAGAAAAATAAAAGACTTCAAGGATATGCAAGGCTTATTTGGCTTGTGGGTTTTTGCATGTGCGGAAGCATTACTAAACGTGCGTCCTTATATTCGATTTTATTAGTAGTCCTCGTTAGTTCCTTAACTAACCATTCTATGTAAACACCTATGCTACTTTTAAGCATGTGGTAAGCAATCAGAACCATTTTACCATTTTTCATATTCTAGTTCTTACTATAGTGCTAGACCATAGCCAAGTCGGTACCGTCTCATAGAAACAACGATTCGTGAATCAATGTATCCCTACTAGGTACCCCGAAACACACGCCTCGCTTATACCCTAGGCACAAACAAGACCAACCCATTCCTCTCCTATCAAGGGGTCTAGGTCCCTGTCCAAACTTGGACTCCAAGCCCCCAACACCTGAGACCTGGCCTTAGTATGGTGCTTAGACCTCTACCTAATACCCACCCCTAAAAGCCAGTCCAGAAAGAGCCAGAACCTATGACAAGAGAGTAACAAGTCTTCCAGCTCCCATAAGCAAGTATGTGCTTAGGATAATAAGTCTATGACCTGACTACCATCCACAACAACGGACGGTCCTCAATCAACACAGGCAGGACAAATGCAACTAGAGCCTCGCTTGGTTGCCTAACCAAGTCCAAATCCAAACCTGAAGTATGGTCCCGCCTGGTCTCCAATTATTATCCATATATATAATCCATGTGATAGTTATATGATAATAAGAATAATAATATCTTTCCTATCTCTCATGAGTGACAGGTAATCACTTGACTTCTACTGGAGTCCTATAGAATAGCAATCTACACGATCCTAACATACTAGTAGGACTCATTGGATAAGGATATATATGCAAGTGGATTTCATTCAACTCCTTAAAACTTAATGCTCAAACATAAAATAAGTGTAGAATAATAGGGGTCATGCACTAGGGCTTGCCTGGGCAAGACATAACTAAGGATTAGCATTCTATCGGGGTGACACAATTACCAAGGCTCCATCTTTTCTGCTTTTCGGTCATTTCCATGATCCATCGTTGTCCCTATTATGATATACGTAGACGCAACGCAAAAAACATAAATTAACCAACGACAACCGCAACTCTAAGAATACGATTAAGCCTCGCAAGCTAACGAGCTAGCTCTAATGACTAAACATACTAGGGTATATATCCATGTCATCAAGTAAGGTTTCATTTCCAAAAAATGTTTTAGTTCTACAATCCCAAGGTGTTTCAGCATTTTGTTAATTAAATATATATTTTTGAACTAGGGCTCATTTAGCTGCCCTAGCAAATTAATTATTATCGAGCTACAAAAATTACAGTGAGCACCTAATAATGTTAGGAATTTTTTGTAAAAATTCCAGAGCCAACACTACTACCAATTCCTCACAATAATTCCTACAAGTTGATGTTTTAACAATATTAAGTGCTTCCAATTAATTAGATTACTCTTGAAATTTCCATTAAACTATGTTAACAAAATACACTAACAGGTAGATCATGACTTTAGGAACTGAACAAAATTGGTCTCACAAATTTTGGTCAACTACACAAATTTCTATTGAATTTACAAGTTTGGTTTTAGAAACTAATTTAGGAAATGCTTTAGAAATGAAAAGAGCCGGTGGTGACTTAATCTGCCTAGTAGCCCAGCGCAGGGGTAGCCATGTGCGCATCGCGATGGCCTAGCGTGGCCCAAGACAGAAAGGCCCAAGTGCGTGCTCGTGTTTTGCAAAAGAACCCCTGGACTAACCGGTTATTACGTGGCGCCTCTGATCACTATTGCACGAGAGACGTGTTTTATATTAAGGACCTTGGAACATGTTACCTTCGCAATGGGATGGTCCCCGGCATACCCGCATGCGATGGCGCGGCACATCGGCAGCAACGGCGGTTACGTTGGGCGAGCTCGACTCGCTGCGATAGGAATAAAGGGCCGACGACCATCTACGGCTTAACTCGCAAGCATGGATGGTGGTTGGGAACTCAGCGGCGTACTACTAGGAGTGGCAGTGGTGAGCGGCTAGCCATGATAGCGGCATGCCTATTTCGACAAACCTACGCACTCTCATATGGGTAGTGGTGGCGGAGAAGCATCGGTAGCTCACCGTAGTTCATGCTCCAATGACGGTTGAAACAGGGGAGCGCTGGGGTGGTCTGGCCACGTGCGACTGGGCGGGCGGCGGCTCTCCGAGCGTGGCACTATCGCATCACCGCACCCACAACGAGAAACCAAGCCAACCTATCATGAGCACCAGCTAGAGTGGATCAACATGAGTCTAGAAAAGCCACCAATTGCGTTATTTCCCCACGGTCTAGAAACGCCGACGGCGAGCAAAATGCTAAATTAGCGGTTGGTAGCGCTCGGCCAGGCATGGGGAATCGAACTGTGAATCCCTGAGCTTGGAGAAATGGAGGGCAGAAAGATGGAGCTCTAGCCATGGTCATGCCGTGGAGAGTGCACCCGAGCATGGCGAGTGGATTAAGACGGGGTGGCTCCATTTGATGGCGGTAGCTCAAACATGTGTGCACAGGTGATGGTTCATGGGCTTGGTGCGACATGCTTGAATGGAGCGGTAAGACCCGAGCAGGTCTCATCGGCATTGGCTAGCGGGCCAGGCAGGGAAACATCTCATCACCACAGTGACCAGGGTCGTCGACCGAGGTGTGGCGGCAGCGGCACACATCCAAAGACTCGACATAGTAGGTAGGATGAAAGGTGGGGCGAACGCCATGACGGCAAGGCGATGACAGCCATAGCTCCACCATGGCCCCACGCACGGCTCAGTGGCTGGCATTGGTGGCGCACACCATGGCTGGGTGACCAGACCACTGCCAGCTGGGTCAGGCCACGCAAGACCCTAGGCACAACGTGGCATGGGCCTAGCGCACGCGCGAACTAGTGACCCCGGTGCAACCACATTGTGCCTGCGGTGACTGTGAACCAAGTCTGAATGGCTACCGTAGGTGACATGCACATATTTCAAACCATAGCAAAAGTCACTAATGATCACAGTTGAGGTTCAACTAACTCCCCTATCATAAAGTGCATATTGCCAATGACCTAGCAATGCCATTGCCATGACCAGAGGACCACCAGGGAAGGAGGTAGATGGATGCCAATGTGAGCTCATCGCTTTGAACATTATTTCACAAACAGAGCACCAACGACACGACTTTGACACATTTTAACGAGGTTCGGGCAATTTTTGTGAGGGTATCATGACACCCAACACCACTACCACCTAAGCCATGCTCAAGTACTCGCTTAGAGGCAACCAACAGTATGAGAACTTGCAGTTAATGTTTAAACAATTTGGTTAGAATTTGAGTGTCAAAATGGCATGGTCTACTATCATTTCTGGACTTAGAAGAGGGCAAGGTTCTATTAGAACTAACAACCATAGCACTTTTATTGCAATTTTTTAATATGTCTAAACCTTATTAATTTCAACCAATGAATATTTTAGTCAATAGCCCATACTACATACTAACCCATCAGAGCAAACATTTAAGCACCTTTTAACTATTTTGCTCAATATAACTCACCAAAAATGACGTTCATAACCTAAGTTCAATTTCTTGTCGATTTAACAGAAAGTTCTAGTTTAAATTTTGGATTCAATTTTTGAGCTCTCAAGAACACTAGTTAACAACATTTGTTTTCAAAAATTAAAGTTGCATTTTCAACTACACCATTTGCTCATCATCTTTACTTAAGTACTACACACAAGTTATATTTTATTTTTGTTTATATAAATTGTTTTTCATTGACCTTAACCTAGGTGCTAAGCAAGCTCATAACACCAGAGGTGTTACAATTCCCACCATGCCTCAAGATCAACAATGTCTGAACAACCATCCACATGAGCATCCATAGGAGGGCAGGACCTCTAGCATGCTAGTCTCCCCTTTACTTGCTCTAGCTGAGCTTCTTGGTACTACTGAAGCCAATAAGGCATGGTTGCTTGCAAATGATATAGGTGGGGAACTCCTTGCTTACCATGCAGTACCTCTAGCACTGTCTACAACCACCGAGCACCAGCACCAAGCTTTGATCCGATGAAATGTTTGATGAAACACTGGAGCTAGACGATGACAAGTCACTATCATTGCCACGATCAACCTCTATCCTCCCTGTGGGTAGTGCTAGACATAGCTGTAGGTCCAACGATGTGCTCCTTGCACTGCTGCCACCAGAGCC
This sequence comes from Miscanthus floridulus, assembly GCF_019320115.1. Taxonomy (NCBI): domain Eukaryota; kingdom Viridiplantae; phylum Streptophyta; class Magnoliopsida; order Poales; family Poaceae; genus Miscanthus; species Miscanthus floridulus. The sequence goes on along the minus strand of NC_089597.1, from coordinate 57,854,251 downwards.
ACCATTATTATTGTTCCTCCACTAGCTCATGGCTAAGCATAGAAAATAAGTCCAAGATTGATAGACACCATTAGATATATCATGTTTGGTGAAACAAGACATGCATCTATGAAGATGAAAGAACACAAATAAATATTTATCAGCTTAGGCTATGGAAGATCTTACGCTAATCGATTACCTAAAGATTAAAAGATGAAAGACTTGTGCCTTGCCCCTTTGATAATTTTTTGGTTGTGGGGCTTTGAGGGGTGCCAGGGCATCTTATATAGGGGGTCAAGGAGGAAGACGCCAATGAATTTATTCACTAGTAATTAATATGCTCATCATCAAAATCAATGCATGCATGGGGGTGGATGCATCTCTTAGTTGGAAGTTTGGTAAGCATCACCTTAATTTTAGTCAAAGAAACATTTTATATTATCAGCCCTCAACAGACTTTGTTGGCCACCATTATTATTTTTAGTCAAAGTTAGACAAGTTTGGATACAAAATTTTTGGGATCCCAATACATTTTGTCACATATAGCTTAACTTAGGCAGATTTCATTACAAATTTTTTTAGTATTCAATGTTGAACTCCATTTGAAGTAGACAGAGAAAAATCTTGGTTATAAAGAAATCAATGGCTGATGAGATTTTTTAGGGAGGAAAACCCTCCTTTTATAAAGCAACACAAAACATTCAATATGCTAGGGAGGCCAACTTACAGGCAAGCACCAACTACCCCTCAACAACTCCATAGTGCTACACAAGCCAGAAAGATCCTACCAAACCCAACCAAACTTGCAACACAAACAGCTAGCGAGAGAAAACAAGCAGCACCCAGCTAAAACAAAAGAGCCAACTAAGCTAACAACAGAAAGCCATCAAAGATAATTGATGGACCCTACAACTCTCAACCAATAGAAAACTACGCTTCGAGTCAAATGAGTCCTTCAACTTCTAAATTCTTAGTTTACCGCCAGAAATCCTATAGCCACGCCTTCATTCTCCTGAGCAAGTCTTCCATGAACTTGGCATCTTTACCCTTCAAAAGTATACGCCACACAGACAACAATAATTTCTATCACCTTTCCACTTCTTTTTCTTGAGAGTTACCCCAGTTTGCGGTTTATCTTGAATGAGCATCTACATGAAAAATCATATTTTCATTGGAGCTTTGTTTTTCTAGAGTTTGATCATCCTTTACTTCACAACTCCTCTAAACATTCTATTTTTATACATAGATCTTGTTCAATATACCCAAACTTCTCATAGATCCAAGAGTAAGAGTCCTCCAAGTTATTATTTTGGACTTGAACATTATCTATTAGTTGTTTAGTTTCTTGCTAGCTCAACTAGTGTAGAGAGTAGCAACCTAGCATTGAGTGCTTAGTGACCATAGATAACTAGAATTATTGGTAGGTGGCTTGCCTTTTGATTTGAGCTAGAGAAAAACACTATTTCACCATCTAGTGTACTAACCACTTGCTCTAGTGTATTTGTAGAAAATTTTTATAGGCTATTCACCCCCTCTAGTCATTTAGGACCATTCACCAGCAACATCGTTATTATTACTAGAGCTATTAGAGTGCCTCCATACAACAAATCTACGAGTCCTAGCAATAGGCTTCCACAATCCAACCAAGGCAATCAACTCTGCATTCCCCAACAATATCTTGCTCACAAGGGATTAGCCACAACGCATACTACCATCTATAATAATATTTTTCTTTGATGACACTGGCTGCCAATTCCTCTCCATTGATGACATCTACATCACCAACGACAACACATCAAGCCAACCCCGCATCCCACCATCAGAACATAATATTGTAAACATGTTCTTTGGAACTCTAGAGAATCGATCGACTCTACCACTGAAAAGGCAAACAACAGCCCTATGTGTTCACATCCCCAACATGCCCCTTACTATAGCTCATGTATACAATCTCCATTGACCTCCAAAAATAATGAAGGCACCCCACAATAATGTAGCACTTCAGAGAGATATATTGACTAGAGCTAAAAGGGCCCTTGGACCGACAACCATACCAGGCACCTACAACTACTACATCTTTGGTGGTATATTGGCAGCTGCCAATATTGCTTTGAGTTCTCTATAGATAGCACCACAAACAACGATGCCATGATAGGCCTACTACTTCCGCATAGAGGCAACACCATGCGATGTTGACCTTTGAAAGCTCTAGTTTGGTTTTGGTAAAATAATGAAACCCATTTGGACTAATCATATGCTCTAAGTGTAAAATTGTGATAGGATGGTCCAAGCCAAGTGTGGAGCACAAGTGAAGTCCATGGTGATGGTGTTTGACATGTGATGATGATCAAGCTCTAGACTTAGAAATGAAGAAAGTGAAAAACAAAATGGGCTCAAGGCAAAGGTAGATTTGATAGGGCCATTTTGTTTTGATGATCAAGACATTTAGTGAGTGTTATCACATTTAGGATAGATAGCCATACTATTAAGAGGGGTGAAACTCATTGTGAAATGCAGTTATCAAAGTGCCACTAGATGTTCTAATTCATTGCATATGCATTTTGATTCTAGTGAGTGCTAACACCCTTGAAAATATTTGTGAAAAGTTGCTAACACACGTGCACAAGGTGATACACTTGGTGGTTGGAACATTTGAGTAAGGGTGGTGAAGTTTGAGAAGTGGAGGAGCTGTCCTGAGGTGACCGGACGCTGCCTCGGCAGTGACCAGACTCGGCCAGGCACGTCTGGTCAGTGGCGCGTAGAGAAGGGCGTTCCCTTAGTCTATGACCGGACATTGGTGAATGGAGATGATCGGGCACGCAGGGGGTGGGTCCGGTCGTAGTGACATGGCAAGGTGCATGAGGGCAGGAGAGGACCAGACTTTGCCTGGGTTCGATCAGCCTCGATCGGACATGTTAGGTTGAGAAAGTGTGGCTCTGGACACTCTCTGGAAGTGACCAGATGCACCAACTCGGCACATCAGGTTGGTTGCTTAGGGGTGCGGGTGCTCGCACCATCGAACGCAGCTCGGGCATGTTAGGTCTTGCCACGGCGCGTCCGGTCATCACTTTAGCGTGAGTGCGGGAGAAATCAACCGTTGGGATCACGTGGTGGACGTTGAATCATGGGGCCATGTGGCGGCAGATACACGATCGGACGCTAGAGGCCGTGTGTCCGATCGGTTGGATCTATGTGTCCAGTCGCCCCGAGTTTCAGTGCAGTGAGGGGGCCAACTGCTCTATTTGGTTTGGCCTCTATAAATACCGATTGGCTAGCTTGGGCTCCCTCTCTTGGCCATTTCTATTGAGAATACACCCTAATGAGCCTAGACATTCCTCTGCAACTCATCTTGCTTGATTGATTCATCATTTGGAGGGATTGGAGAGCATCCAAGTGCATTGCTTTGAGTTATTGCATCTCGAGGCACTTGGTGATTGTGTTTCATTGCGGGATTTGCTTGTTACTCTTGGTGGTTGCCGCCACCTAGATGGCTTGGTGCATCGAGGATCATCGAGTGGAGGAAGGTGCTTGTCTCCGGCTTCGATCGTGGTGATTGTGAGGGGTTCTTGACCTTTCCCTAGCGAAGAGCCAAAAGGTACTCTAGTGGATTGCTTGTAGCTTGTGGATCCCCATCTTGTGTTGGTTGTGCAGCACCCGATTGCGGGTTAGGCGTGTGATTCCTATTAGCACGTGAACCTCGAAATAGGTGAATCGCTACAATGGGGACGCAGCTTGTCGGCAAACAAGTGAACCTCGGTAAAAAATCATTGTGTCATCTTGTCTCCGAGGATTTCATTGGTATTCATTGTGATTGATTGATTATCTCTTGCCATAGCACAATAACCCTCACTATCTCTCTTATATTTACTTTCTAGTGTAGCTAAGCTCTTTAGTGTAACTAGTTTTGAGAGTTAGTTTGTATCTTGTTAGTTTGGTTAGTGAGGCTCTTTAGTTAGTCTTTGCGAGCTCACTAACTTAGAGAGTAGTGACTTAGCCCTTGTGTGAAATAGAGATCCTAGGAACTAAAATTGTGGATAGGTGGTTGTATTTTTAGTAGGCTAGTGCAACATTTGCTTCGCCACTTAATTGTCTAACCACTTGGCTCAAGTGTTGTTGTAGAAATTTTTATAGGCTATTCACCCCCTCTAGCCATTAGGACCTTTCAACCTTCTAGTATTGCCAGCTACCAATATTGCTTTGAGTTCTCTTCAGATAGCACTACAAACAATGATGCCATGACTGGCCTACTACTTCCGCATAGAGGCAACACCATGCTATGTTGACCTTTGAAAGCTCTAGTTTGGTTTTGGTAAATTGATAAAACCCATTTGGACTAATCATATGCTCTAAGTGTAAAATTGAGATAGGATGGTCCAAGCCAAATGTGGAGCAAAAGTGAAGTCCATGGTGATGGTGTTTGACATGTGATGATGATCAAGCTCTAGACTTACAAAGGAAGAAAGAGAAAGACAAAATGGGCTCAAGGCAAAGGGATATTTGATAGGACCATTTTGTTCTAGTGATCAAGACATTTAGTGAGTGTTATCACATTTAGGATAGATAGCCATATTATTAAGAGGGGTGAAACTCGTTGTGAAATGCGGTTATCGAAGTGCCACTAGATGTTCTAATTCATTGCATATGCATTTCGTTTCTAGTGAGTGCTAACACCCTTGAAAATATTTGTGAAAAGTTGCTAACACACGTGCACAAGGTGATACACTTGGTGGTTGGCACATTTGAGTAAGGGTGGCTAAGTGTGAGAAGTGGAGGAGCTATCCTAAGGTGATCGAACGCTGCCTTGGTAGTGACCGGACTCGGCTAGGTGCGTCCGGTCAGTGGCATGCAGAGAAGGGCATGCCCTTAGTCTATGACCGGACATTGGTAAATGGAGATGATCAGACATGCAGGGGGTGCGTTCGATCATAGTGACATGGCGTGGCGCATGAGGGCAGGAGAGGACCGTACTCTACCTAGGTCTGGTCAACCTCAATCAGACACGTCAGGTCGAGAAAGTATGGCTCTGGACCCTATCTAGAAGTGACTAGACACACCAACTCGGTGCATCAGGTCGGTTGCTCTAGGGTGAGTGCGCGCACAGGATCGGACACGGCTTGGGCGCATTAGGTCTTGCCGCGGTGCGTCCGGTCGTCACTTTAGCATGAGCGTGGGAGAAATCGACTATTGGGATCACGCAGTGGATGTTGAATCACGGGGCCACGTGGCAACAGATGCATGACTGGACACTGGGGGCCATGCGTTCAGTCGGTTGGACCTACGCATTCGGTCACCCCGAGTTTCAGTGTCATGAGGGGGCCATCGGCTCTATTTCGTTTGGCCTCTACAAATACTGATTGGCCAGCATGGTCTCTCTCTCCTTTGGCCATTTCTATTGAGAATACACCCTAGTGAGCCTAGCCATTCCTCTGCAACTCATCTTGCTTGATTGATTCATCATTTGGTGAGATTGGAGAGCATCCAAGTGTATTGCTTTGAGTGATTGCATCTAGAGGCACTTGGTGATTATGTTTTGCTACAGGATTCATTTGTTACTCTTGGTGGTTGTCGCCACCTAGATGGCTTGGTGCAGCGAGGATCGTCGAGTAGAGGAAGGTGCTTGCCTCCAGCTCTAATCATGGTGATTGTGAGGGTATCTTGACCTTTCCTCGGTGGAGAGCCAAAAGGTAGTCTAGTGGATTGCTCGTAGCTTGTGGATCCCCATCTTGCATTGGTTGTGCGGCACCTGATTGTGGGTTAGGCATGGGATGCCTATTAGCGCCTGAACCTCCAAGTGGGTGAATCACTACAACAGGGACATAGCTTACCGGCAAGCAACTGAATCTCAGTGAAAAATCATTGTGTCATCTTGTCTTCAAGGATTTCATTGGTATTCATTATGATTGATTGATTATCTCTTGCCATGGTGGTATAACCCTCACTATCTCTCTTGTATTTACTTTCTAGTGTAGCTAAGCTCTTTAGTGTAACTAGTTTTGAGAGCTAGCTTGTGTCTTGTTAGTTTACTTAGTGAGGCTCTTTAGTTAGTCTTTGAGAGCTCACTAACTTATAGAGTAGTGACTTAGCCCTTGTGTGAAATAGAGATCATAGCAACTAGAATTATGGATAGGTGGCTTACATTTTTAGTAGGCTAGCGCAACATTCACTTCGCCACTTAATTGTCTAACCACTTGGCTTAAGTGTTGTTGTAAAAATTTTTATAGGCTATTCACCCTGCCTCTAGCCATTAGGACTTTTCAAGTGGTATCGGAGTCGTGGTCACCGTGATTTGAGGCTTAACCACCCACGGTGTCAAAATGGCTCAAATCAACAACACCAAGAAGCCAACCCAATTTGATGGCATAAATTATCCATATTGGAAGGCAAAGATGACAACCTATATCAAGTCAATCAATAGAAAGGTATGTAAAGTGGTAGAGACTATGATTAAGATTGTCGATGCGGAAACTCCCACCATGGCCAAAGATGTATTGCTCCAAAACAATGACATTGCTCTTAGTGCCATTCATGATGCTTTGGATGAAAGGACATTTGAGCAAATCAAGAACATTGAGCTAGCTCATGAGGCATGGAAGAACTTGGAAGAATCATTTGAGGGCACTCAAGTAGTGAAAGGCGCCAAGGCATACATTCTCAATGAGAAGTTTGCAAGCTTCAAGATGAAGAAAGATGAGGGTGTGCCAGAGATGTTTCATAGGCTACAAGTGCTTGTTAATGATCTCAAAGCACTTGGAGAAGAGGTGAAGGATAAGGACTTCTCCCACAAGTTCTTGAGATACTTACCATCAAGATTTGGCACATTGGTCACTATTCTAGTAAGGAGTGGTTTGGACACCATGACACTAAACCAAGTGTTGGGAGATGTGATGACCGATGACACCTATAGAGATGATGATGAGAAAGAAGATAAGAATAAGGAGAAGAAAGATGAGAAGAAGGATGAGAAGAAGAAGAAGAAGAAGAAGAAGAAGAGTGTGGCATTTAAGGCCACATCATCCTCCAAGGGCAAGGCAAAGCAAGAAACATCAAGTGAAGATGAGTTCTCAAGCTTTGATGAAGGCGATGATGATAAGATGGTTCTCTTTGTGAAGAAATTTGTCAAATTCATGATGAAGAAGGGTATCGTGCTAGAAGAAAGAAGTCATCATCAAGGAGCAAAGATAAACCAAGAAGATGCTTCAAGTGAAATAGCAAGGATCATCTCATTGCCGATTGTCCATACAACAGTGACAACGATGATGACAACAAGAAGAGCAAGAAGAAGGACAAGAAGGCGAAGAAATAAAAGAAGGATAAGATGACCTTCAAGAAGAAGAAGAAGAAGAAGGGTGGTTCATATGTGGTCACTTGGGATAGTGATGCTTCCTCAAGTGATGATGGTGATGATAGTGATGATGACAAGACCACCAAGAAGAAGGCTCTTGCAAGCATTGCTATAAATGAGAAGCCTTCTCTCTTCGACACTCCATCGACATGCTTCATGGCTAAGGCCACTAAGGTACAATTCGATGATGAGTGTGATGAGAACAATGGTAAAAATGAAAGTGATAGTAATGATGATGATGAACCAACTAAAGATGAACTATTTGACATGTTAGAAGATGCTAAAACTTATTTTGACATTAAGAGAAGGGAATGCAAAGACTTAAAAAAGGAGCTTAAAGCCCTTAAGCAAGCCTTTGATGAGCTCAATGCATCTCATGAGAGGCTAGAGGAAGCCCATGAGAAGCTTGGCAAAGCTCACAAGAAGCTTGAAAAAGCTCATTCCACTCTTCTTGAGCAAAATGTGAAAGAAAAAGATAGTGTAACATGTGACATAGGCTTAACTTGTGATATCATTGATGAATATTTCTATAAGCCTATTGTTGTTGCTCCCACTAACCCTTCTTATAGCACTTTCACTTCTACCTCATCTAGTAGTGATGGAATCACTTGTGATGCCACACTAATTGTTGAGAATGAGACCCTCAAGAAGGAGGTAAATGAGCTCACTCGCGCTTTAGGCAATGCCTATGGTGGTGAGGCCCTCTTGCTAAAGTGCTTAGGTAGCCAAAGGTTTTCTCACAATAAAGAGGGATTGGGCTATACCCCCAAGAAAGGCAAGGCAACCTTTGTAACTCCCAAAGCTAGCATTGTGAGAAGCAATGGTCGGTTTTGCAATAGATGCAAGCAAGTTGGGCATGTAGAGCAATATTGCAAGAACAAGAACAAGGACTCTAATGTATCCCCAATTAAGTTTGATTCTTGTTATTTCTTACCAAGAGTGTGAATGGAGTGAAGGCTAAGTTTGTTGGTACACCAATTGTGGGCTCAAAGAAGAAAGTCCATTTGGGTGCCAAAGAGCTTGGTCACTAACCTTCAAGGACCCAAGCAAGTTTGGGTACCTAAAAAGGAATAGGTCAATTACAAAATCGGAGGAAGGCATTGGGTTCTTGATAGTGGGTGCACTCAACACATGATCAGTGATGCAAGAATGTTCAACTCAATCAACACCAATTATAGCAATGGTTATTATAGTATTACATTTGGTGATAATGACAAAGGCAAGGTCAAGGGGATTGGTAAGATCACAATATCCAATGACTTGAGCATATCCATTGTGTTGCTAGTTGAGAGCTTGAACTTTAATTTGCTATCCATGGCTCAATTGTGTGATCTTGGATTTAAGTGCATATTTGAAGTAGATGATGTAGAGATCATAAGTGTAGATTACTCTAATTTGATCTTCAAAGGCTTTAAATATGAGAATCTATATTTGGTTGATTTCAATGCTAGTGAAGCTCAATTATCAACATGCTTGTTCACCAAATCTAGTATGGGTTGGTTATGGCATAGAAAGCTTGGTCATGTTGGAATGAAACAATTGAATAGATTGGTTAAGCATGATCTAGTTAGAGGCTTGAAAGATGTGGTATTTGAAAAGGATAAACTTTGTAGCTCTTATCAAGCTAGAAAACAAGTTGGAAACACCCATCCTAAGAAGAGCATAATGAGTACTAGCAAGGCATTTGAGTTGGTGTACATGGATTTGTTTGGGCCAACACAATACACTAGCATCGGTGGGAACAAATATGGCTTTGTGATAGTGGATGACTATACTAGATACACTTGGACATTCTTTCTAGTGGACAAGAGTGATGTGTTTTCAACTTTCAAATCATTTGTCAAGGGCATTCACAATGAGTTTGGAACAACCATCAAGAAAGTTAGAAGTGACAATGGTAGTGAGTTTAAGAACACTAGAATTGATGAGTTGTGTGATGAATTTGGTATTAGACATCAATTCTCGGCCAAGTACACTCCACATTCAAATGGTCTTGTTGAGAGAAATAATAGAATACTTATTAGCATGGTAAGGTCTATGCTTAGTGAGTACAATGTGAGTGGATCTTTTTGGGTCGAAGCAATCAACACGGCTTGCTATTGTAGCAACCGCCTCTATTGTCACTCATTGAAAGAGAAGACACCATATGAGCTCTTGAATGGTAGAATGCCCAACATTGCATATTTTCGAGGTTTTGGTTGAAAATACTACATATTGAAGAAAGGCACTAGATTGAGCAAGTTTGACAAGAAGTGTGATGAAGGATTGTTGCTTGGATACTCAACCACTAGCAAAGCATATAGAGTTTGGAATTTGGCAAGTGGTACTCTTGAGGAAGTTCATGATGTTGAATTTGATGAAACCAAAGGTTTCCAAGATGAAGATGAAAATCTTGATGATGTTAGAGGCATTCAATTGTCAAATGCTATGAAAAACATGGATGTTGGTGACTTAAGACCTAGAGAGGTGATATATGAAGAAGCTGATAGAAATCAAGTGCTATCCTCACCAAGTGTGCAAGTTGATACAAATCAAGCATGTACAAGTGGCTCTCATGACAATGTGCAAGATCAACAAGCTAGTTCATCATCTCAAGTGAATCAATCAAATGAGCAAGCAATCAAGTTTCCAATACTCCAACCAACTAATGTTGCAAGGGATCATCCATTAGACACTATAATTGGAGATATTTCTAGAGGTGTACAAACAAGATCAAGATTGGCTTCATTTTGTGAGCATTTATCATTTGTCTCATCACATGAACCAAAGAAGATAGAAAAGCATTGAAGGATGTTGATTGGGTTAATGTTATGCATGAAGAGTTGGAATAACTTCACTAGAAATCAAGTATGGGAGTTAGTTGAGAGACCAAAGAACCACAATGTGATTGGAACCAAATGGGTCTTTAGAAACAAGCAAGATCAAGATGGGATAGTTGTGAGGAACAAAGCAAGATTGGTAGCACAAGGTTACACTCAAGTTGAAGATCTTGACTTTGGAGAAACATATGCCCTAGTTGCTAGATTAGAAGCAATTAGAATCTTGCTAGCCTATACGTGTACCCACAACATCAAGATGTACCAAATGGATGTGAAGAGTGCATTTCTCAATGTGTATATCAATGAGTTAGTTTATGTTGAGCAACCACCCAGTTTTGAAGATGACAAGAAGCCCAACCATGTTTATAAGCTAAGAAAGGCATTGTATGGATTGAAACAAGCACCTAGAGCATGGTATCAGAGGTTGAGGGACTTTCTACTCTCAAAGGGATTCAAGATGGGAAAGGTTGACACCGCACTTTTCACCAAGAAGATTAGAAATGACTTGTTTGTGTTGCAAATCTATGTGGATGATATCATATTTGGATCAACCAATCAAGACTTTTGTGAAGAGTTTGAGAAGTTGATGGCTAATGAATTTAAGATGTCCATGATTGGAGAGCTTAGTTACTTCCTTGGTCTTTAAATCAAGAAAATGAAGAATGGCACATTTGTGAGTCAAGGCAAGTACATCAAAGACATGCTCAAGAAGTTTAGAATGGATGATGCTAAAGCTATTAGTACACCTATGGGGACAAATAGAAACTTGGATAGTGATGCTAGTAGCAACATGGTGGATCAAAAGTTGTATCAGTCTATGATTGGAAGCCTACTCTATGTGACCGCATCAAGGCCGGATGTCATGTTTAGTGTGTGCATGTGTGAAAGATTTCAAGCCTCACTAAGAGAAAGTCATTTGAAGGCTACGAAGAGAATATTAAGGTACTTAAAGCATACACAACATGTTGTACTGTGTTATCCCAAAGGAGCTAGATTTGAGTTAGTTGGATATTCAGACTCCAATTATGCGGGATGCAAAGTTGAGAGAAAGAGCACTTCGGGCACTTGTCAACTATTGGGAAGATCACTTATTTTTTGGTCATCAAAGAAGCAAAATAGTGTTTCATTATCAACCACCGAAGTCGAATACATATCCACCGGTAGTTGTTATGCACAAATTCTTCGAATGAAGGCCACCTTGAATGACGTTGGAATCAAGTTCTAGAAAGTGCCCTTGCTATGTGACAATGAGAGTGATATCAAGCTCACCAACAATCCGGTTCAACATGCAAGAATAAAGCATATTTGATGTCCGCCACCATTTTATTAGAGATCATCAACAAAAAGGGGACATTTCAATTGAGAGTGTAGGCACCGAAGATCAACTTGCCGACATATTCACCAAGCCACTTGATGAGAGGAGGTTTTGCAAGCTACAGAATGAGTTGAACATATTGGATTTCTCAAATATGTGTTGATACACCCCCACTTATATGGCATGCCTCTCCTTCGAGCAAAGCAAGGTAAAATTGTTTGGCATGGCATACATCCTTTGCTAAGGACTTGTTTAGTGCATCTAGTCATTCCTATCATGTCTTACACTCATTCATGAAAATCAAATAAATTTGATACTTGTATGGTACCACTATTGCTTCTATGCTTGACTTGATCTAGTGGTAGCATATGACATGTTTGTGGGCTTGCAATCCTAGTGTTTGATCTAGAAAATGAACTATAAGTGTTTAACTCAACATGGTCAAGATAACCCTTGAAACAAGGTGTGAAGAAGCTTGTCCTTGGATCAAACCGAGTTAAATATCTTTGGCAAGTATTCTAGATTGAACCAAATTTGGGAAAACGATTCTCACCCCATTGATTGACATTGATAATCTTAACCTATCTAAATTTGGTGCTCACCTTTTGTGGTATTTGATGCCAAAGGGGGAGAAATAGTTCACAAAGTTAAAGATAGGATAACAAAGGGGGAGATATAAGTGAAAGGGGGAGATTTGACAAAGTAAAGGGATCAATTAAAATTTGAGCACACAAGTAGGGGGAGCAAGCTCATAAACTTGATTGATGCATTTGATGTGCATTCGCATTGTTTGCTTTCACATATGTTTGCTTGCATTTGTCAAGTTTTTAAATTCAATATACATGCTTGTGTGGTGTATGCTAGTTGTAAGTTTGAATGATGAAATGAAATACTAGCATGCATAGGATGTTTAGCTAGACTCTTGAATTTGTTTTCAAAAGTAGTACTAGAACCTTGCTTATAAATGTTGATCTCACGAGGTATCTAGTTTGTTGTCTTTTCAAGTGGTATGTTGCAAACAATGGTGCTAAGGATGGTGTTATTGGTGCACTCCAATTGGTATCACGCTTCAAAGGTCCATCTCTTACACATTGGCATCATTTGGTAGACATTAGTCTCCCACAACTTCAATCTATGCATATGTACAAGCTTCACTCCAAACTCTTAGCACATATGTAGGGAGAGCTAATGCTACCAATTTGGGTTCATGAAACTTGTTCAAATCCTTTACACATGGTAAAAATGCTTGGGCAAGCAACATGGATTCAAAATGATTTTAATTCATATCTTTGTGAAAGGGATGTCATCAATTACCAAAAAGGGGGGAGATTGAAAGCTCTAGTTTGGTTTTGGTAAATTGATGAAACCCATTGGACTAATCATATGCTCTAAGTGTAAAATGAGATAGGATGGTCCAAGCCAAGTGTGGAGCAAAAGTGAAGTCCATGGTGATGGTGTTTGACATGTGATGATGATCAAGCTCTAGACTTCGAAAGGAAGAAAGAGAAAAACAAAATGGGCTCAAGGCAAAGGTATATTTGATTGGGCCATTTTGTTCTAGTGATCAAGACATTTAGTGAGTGTTATCACATTTAGGATAGATAGCCATACTATTAAGAGGGGTGAAACTCGTTGTGAAATGCGGTTATCGAAGTGCCACTAGATGTTCTAATTCATTGCTTATGCATTTCGATTCTAGTGAGTGCTAACACCCTTGAAAATATTTGTGAAAAGTTGCTAACACACGTGCACAAGGTGATACACTTGGTGGTTGGCACATTTGAGTAAGGGTGGTGAAGTGTGAGAAGTGGAGGAGTTGTCCTGAGGTGACCGGATGCTGCCTCGGCAGTGACCAGACTCGGCCAGGTGCGTCCGGTCAGTGGCATGCAGAGAAGGGCGTGCCCTTAGTCTATGACTAGACACTGGTGAATGGAGATGATCGAACACGCAGGGGGTGCGTCTGGTCGCAGTGACATGGCATGGTAGGTGAGGGTAGGAGAGGACCAGACTCTGCTAGGGTCCGGTCTGCCTCGATTGGATGTGTTAGGTTAAGAAAGTGCAGCTCTAGACATTCTTTGGAAGTGACTGGATGCACCAACTCGGCGTGTGAGGTCAGTTGCTTGGGGGTGCAGGTGCCCAGGCGATCGGACGTAGCTCTAGCTCGTTAGGTCTGCCGCGGCACGTTACGATGTCATTTAGCGCGAGTGCGGAGAAATCAACGTTGGGATCCCGTGGTGGACGTTGAATCATGGGGCCACATGGCGGCAGATGCACGACCAGACGCTGGGGGTCATGCATCCGATCGGTTGGACCTGCGCATCTGGTCGCCTCGAGTTTTAGTGTAGTGAGAGGGCCAACGGCTCTATTTTGTTTGGCCTCTATAAATACTGGTTGGCCAACTCAGGCTCTCTCTCTTGGCCATTTCAATTGAGAATACACCCTAATGAGCCTAGCCATTCCTCTGCAACTCATCTTGCTTGATTGATTCATCATTTGGTGAGATTGGAGAGCATCCATGTGCATTGCTTTGAGTTATTGCATCTAGAGGCACTTGGTGATTGTGTTTTGCTATGGGATTTGCTTGTTACTCTTTGTGGTTGCCGCCACCTAGATGGCTTGGTGCAGCGAGGATCGTCGAACAGAGGAAGGTGCTTGTCTCTGGCTCCGATAGTGGTGATTGTGAGGGGTTCTTGACCTTTCCCCAGCGGAGAGCCAAAAGGTACTCTAGTGGATTGCTCATAGCTTGTGGATCCCCATCTTGAGTTGGTTGTGCGGCACCCGATTGCGGGTTAGGCGTGTGATGCCTATTAGCGCGTGAACCTCGAAGTGGATGAATCACTACAACAAGGGACGCAGCTTGCTGGCAAACAAGTGAACCTCGGTGAAAAATCATTGTGTCATCTTGTCTCCGAGGATTTCATTGGTATTCATTGTGATTTATTGATTATCTCTTGCCACAACGCTATAACCCTTACTATCCGTCTTGTATTTAGTTTCTAGTGTAGCTAAGCTCTTTAGTGTAACTAGTTTTGAGAACTAGCTTGTGTCTTGTTAGTTTGGTTAGTGAGGCTCTTTAGTTAGTCTTTGAGAGCTCACTAACTTAAGAGTAGTGACTTAGCCCTTGTGTGAAATAGAGATCCTAGGAACTAGAATTGTGGATAGGTGGTTGCATTTTTAGTAGGCTAGTGCAACATTCACTTCGCCACTTAATTGTCTAACCACTTGGCTTAAGTGTTGTTGTAGAAATTTTTATAGGCTATTCACCCCCCTCTAGCCATTAGGACCTTTCAACCTTCTAGTGGACGGCATCCAACACTGGACTATGATTCGGCGAGAGGACACACCAAGTAGAGAAGGTGGGATATGTTATGCGGATAGATCAGAGGCCCAACGTCGGGCTAAGCGGGCCAGGAGGAGCCTGTGACCTAGCCTTGGCTGACCCTTGCACCACTCAGGTGCTCGGCGGCAAGGGCGCACGATCAGGGGGTGGATCACCACCTGCTCCCCATAACCCTTCCTGACATCCGAGGAGACCTAGAATAAAATAGGGAAGTCGGAAAAGGTAGGAAAATGAATAAGAGATTTGCTTAGATAAAATAGATCAGGATTTGTTAGAAAATAAATAGTTTGCTTGTAAACAAAGTTATCCAAATCTATAAGAACTCTTTTATTAATTGATTAGAGGATAAGTTTAGAATGTTTAGGGGTCAAGTCTTCCAAGACTATAAGTAGAGGAGCAATGTCACCTTTCAAAACTTAAGCAAAGAAATAATCTATTCCCCTATCCCCTTCTCTCTTCTCCTGCGCCGCCGCCCTTCTCTCCTCTCACTCGCGCCAGCCCCTCTGCCCTAGCGCCACCACCCCTTAGCCACGCTTCCACCACCATCTGCAGCCGGCTCTGCCCTAGCGCCACTACCCCACCATAGCGCCACCTTCCCCTAGCCAGCCACCCCGAGCAAGGTCGTGACACGCAGGTTATGCTTCTAGTTTTTAATAATTGGCAACACAAAAGCTATTACGCTTAAGAGCGCACTCGCTAGGATGAATCTTTTTCTTTTGTTATGGTCTCTTAGGCTCTAGAGGAGTAAAGACAAATCACGTGGCTCAAGCCCATGATGCCGCACGTCCATGTTATATTTCTTTTTTTTTGACAGAAAATATTGTGGGGGAGATCCCCACAGTGTGCGATTTTAATTAATTTTAAAACAAAGGGAGTAGAGAGAGTCTTACATACAGGATTAACTGAAAGCATTTAACCACACACGGAAGGATGACCTAAGGTCGTCCTTGTAACGTACAGACTGAAGATTACACTGGTGTTTAAAATTCAATAACAATAAACTAGGAGTAGGATCTCTTCTTTGGAATATCTTGTCATTGCGCACTTTCCATATCTCCCATGCCGCTATCAATGTTGCCTCTGTGAAGAAAGGAATGGTACGTGCACTTCGGGCCTGAATGAATCTGTCCAGCAGAGTTAATGATGCATCCCAATCAATGTGTATGGTATTCCAGCACTCCTTCGCAAAGGCACAGTCAAAAAAGAGATGATCAATGGTCTCCATGTCTCCACTGTCACACATAACACATATAGCGTCATCTTGAACATCTAGATGTCTTCTCTGCAGGATATCTTTGGTATTGAGTCGATCAACAAGGATTAGCCGAGCAAAGAATTTCACACGTGGAGTGCATCTAGATTTCCAAATTATACTGAAGGCCGAGTGTGCTTCCATATTCTTGAACACCTGTGAATAAAATCTCCGTGAAGTATATGCACCTCCCCAATCAGGAACCCAGTGGTCTGTAGCATGATCATCATAAGGTATGTCTTGCAGCTGTGCTTGGAGTGTTTGAGTTCCTCAAAAGCTTGCTGTGTCAAAGGTAAAAAGAACAAACTATCATGGTCCTCAGCTTGCATGATTTCTAGCACCGATGCATATGGTTATGCTAAAACTTTCCAAGCATGAACACACATGAAAAGAGTTGATCATCGTTCTTAGGGTTATGATAAAGAAACTCGGGCGGTGGGGTACAGACCGCCCCCACAGTATTAGGCACCTGCCGGACCTGAGCCGTGCGACACTCAAGGCGCACACACACGGTCCACAGGCCGTACCAGACTTGACAGGAGAAGATTCCCAGTCCCCGACTGAAAAAACCCTCCGAACCCTGACTACTGCAGCGAGGGGATTTTTTTTACCCTAGCTTGAAATTCACCTTAGCCAGGGTTCGAACTTAGGACCTGGGGGTGCCGTTGGAGTGACAACCAACTAGACTAGCATCCTTTGGCTTCTTAGGGCTATGATGAAAGAATAGTTCGAGATGGCGAGGCTTATAGCAGGACGAGGGAAGGAGTGGCATGGGAATTTGATGTGCTTCAATAATTTTTATGGAATTTTCCAAAGATATTAGTGGCCAGCTTAGATAGCTCTGATGCGTGCATTTTATCCGTCCCATAGATGTTGTCTGTACTTTCCTTATTTTTTCTATTAAATGAAAGAATCAAGTTGTAATGATATTTCAATTCTATACAATCATTTCTTTTGATACTAGAATTTGTTCTGAATATATATATATATATATATATATATATATATATATATATATATATATATATATATATATATATATATATATATATATATCCTGTAGCTGGCTACAAAAATAACTTATTTTGTAGCCACTTTGAGTTACGATAATTACTATGTTAATTTAAAATATTAGAGTAACTCCTTACTAAGTGGTTTACTATAACGTTATGGTAAATATCCCCATGTGTTATAGTAACCCAACTATCGTAAATATGTATTAACATTATCGTAAATTAGTATATAAAATTATCATAAATGAAGGTGGTTACAGAATAACTTATTTTGTAGCTGCCTACTGAATATATATATATATATATGTTACCGACGGGTATAAACTACTACGAACGAACTCGAACTCAAAATTCAAATTTTAAAATTTGAGTTACTATTCACAGCACTATTCAAATTCAGCGTACACTATTTAAATTCACGGCTACTATTTAAATTCGGAATATGAACAGTGTCCGAGCACTCACCGGGAGTGGCTCAACCACTTTACTATTCGGGGCCTCTGCAATTATGGCATGTTGTCGCTTTCACGCTCAAATATTTTATGGACGCTAGATGAGTGAGTAAGCGATTAGTGAATATAAATATTGATATGTCGCTTTCGCGATTAGTTAATCTGGTGCTTAGTGAATATGCGTATGCGGATGGATATTTCTAAGGATCTTTTACAGGCTGGCGAGACTAACAGTTCAGCTGGTCGTGCAACTATGCTTGTGATAGTCCAACTCGGTACTCACCGTATGCATCACTAGCTCGCTTCAGAACCAGGCTAACCCGGTCTACTCCCTCGCTATCCCCAGCCACGAACACATAGGACTCAGGCTCTATCGTCTCCCCAGGCAGTTCCACCCGAAGGGAACACTTCTCTGCGCACACAGGGTTCTCTACAAACGCCGCTACCAGGGCTAACACGAGAACAACACACGCAAAGGCTTCTCCTCTAGGGTCCCTAGCATAGAGACATCGCCCCATATGAACGAGCTTGAAGGAAGGCAGGGATTAAAACGGGAAAACTTAATTCATTTCCATAGAGTAAGCTTACATACGACTTTCCCTTTCGGGAAACCCCAAGCACTTAGCACAAACCTTAGGGATTATCTTACAAGCGCAGGAAGATCACGAGGACCTCCTTTATTCTCTAATTTACAAAGGTGGAGTGATACAGCGGTAGTGGATGATTACTACTAATTGTGGATGATTCTCAGAGTGCTTCTAAGATCATGTCTTCATGTGTATGTATGTGGGTGGAGAGTTGGTGGAGTGGGTGGTGGATGAGAGTGTGGTGTCTTCGATGTCTGGTGGTTCGCTCTTATGATGAATGTATGATGCTCAATGAATGCGCCCGACGTCCTGCTTTATAGCACGAAGGGAGTGTCCTTCATGCTTATCATCTGAAGGAGCGAGCCTTATCATCTGAAGAAGCCTTCGAGGCTAAATCTTCAATTATCCCTTCCTATTGTTGCCTGGACAGCTGGACGGAGAATAATTGTCCTGGCTACAGTAGAGTGACTGTATATTCCTTTTGCGCTGTCCTCCATCGCGCACAGTAGTATCCTTCTGGATATTCTTATTCTTTTGTATGATCTTCCACGCCCGAATGATTGATGTTGCAAACATAAGAATATCCAGAAGGATACTACTGTGGGCGATGGAGGACAGCGCAAAAGGAATATATAGTCACTCTACTATAGCTAGGACAATTATTCTCTGTCCAGCTATCCAGGCAATAGTAGGAAGGGATAATTGAAGACTTAGCCTCGAAGGCTCCTTCAGACAATAAGGCTCGCTCCTTCAGATGATAAGCATGAAGGACACTCCCTTCGTGCTATAAAGCGGGACGTCGGGCGCATTCATTCAGCAGTAGACATTCATCATCAGAGCGAACCACCAGACACCGAAGACACCACACTCTGAAGGACGCTCCCTTTGAGGCTAAGTCTTCAATTATCCCTTCCTACTGTTACCTGGATAGCTGGATGGAGAATAATTGTCCTGACTATAGTAGAGTGATTGTATATTCCTTTTGCGCACAGTAATATCCTTCTGAGAAGGATATTCTTTGGTATGGTCTTCCATGCCCGAATGATTAATGTTGCAAATATCAAATCAAGGATAGGCATGCGGCATTATCTCCACGGCATGTTATTTGCTATCTCAACACTATGTTACCGACGGGTACAAACTACTATGAACGAACTCGAACTCAAAATTCAAATTTTAAAATTCGAGTTACTATTCATAGCACTATTCAAATTCAGCATACACTATTCAAATTCGCGGCTACTATTCAAATTCGGGATATGAATAGTGTCTGAGCACTCACCAGGAGTGGCTCAACCACTTTACTATTTAAGGCACGGGGCCTCTGCAAGTGTTGCTTTCACACACAAATATTTTATGGATGCTGAATGAGTGAGAGCGCGATTAGTGAATATAAATATAATATGTTGCTTTCGCGATTAGTTAAGCTGGTGCTTAGTGAATATGCGTATGCGGATGGATATTTCTAAGGATCTTTGGTAGGCTGGCGAGACCAACAGTTCAGCCGGTCGTGCGACTATGCTTGTGACAGTTCTACTCGGTGCTCACCATATGCATCACTGGCTCGCTTCAGAACCAGGCTAACCCGGTCTACTCCCTCGCTATCCCCAGCCACGAACACACATGACTCAGGCTCTATCGTCTCCCCAAGCAGTTCCACCCGAAGGGAACACTTCTCTGCGCACACAGGTTCTCTACAAACGCCGTTACCAGGGCTAACACGAGAACAACACACGCAGAGGATTCTCCTCTAGGGTCTCTAGCATAGAGACATCACCCCATATGAATGAGCTTGAAGGAAGGCATGGATTAAAACAGGAAAACTTAATTCATTTCTACAGAGCAAGCTTACATATGGCTTTCCCTTTCGAGAAACCCCAAACACTTAGCACAAATCTTAGGGATTACCTTACAAGCGCAGGAAGATCACGGGGACCTTCTTTAATCTCTAATTTATAAAGGTGGAGTGATACAACGGTAGTGGGTGATTACTAGTAATGGTGGATGATTCTCAAAGTGCTTCTGAGATCATGTGTTCATGTGTATGTGTGTGGGTGAAGAGTTGGTGGAGTGGGTGGTGGATGAGAGTGCGTGTCTGAGGCTTCGGTGTGATGCTTCTTCTGCTTGAGCATTCGATGATGAATGAATGCGCCCGGCGTCCCGCTTTATAGCACGGAGGAAGCGTCCTTCATGCTTATCATCTGAAGGAGCGAGCCTTATCGTCTGAAGGAGCCTTCGAGGCTAAGTCTTCAATTATCGCTTTGTACTGTTGCCTGGACAGCTGGACAGAGAATAATTATCCTAGCTACAGTAGAGTGACTGTATATTTCTTTTGCGCTGTCCACCATCGCACACAGTAGTATCCTTCTAGATCTTCTGGATATTCTTATTCTTTTATATGGTCTTCCACGCCCGAATGATTGATGTTGCAAACATCAAATCAAGGATAGGTGTTTATTATCTCTTCCCCCGGATAAATTGTTGATAACACCTTATCAACATAGGCTATATATTTCTTGTATGGAACATCTGTATTGTAATTTTGATCATATTGAAATCTAATATTCTGGTCTTTGTTCATGACCACGGATATCCAATATCTCATCATCATTTTCATCAGTCTGATATCTGTATATTCATCTTTGACTCATAATCTTTCTTAATATTTACTTCATAGTCTTTCATTATATTCTCAAAATTTTCATTCATTTCACCTCTTATTTCTTGCAAGATTTCTTCTTTTATATCTTTCTTCCATTGAAGAGTCATTGACTCTAATTTTTCTTTTATCTTAGTATTAACATATTCTTCATTCAATGGATCTATATCTTTTTTTTACTGCCTCTTTATATGTATGCGGTCTAGAAGATCCTTCTTCTCTTATATTTGGCCCTGCCCATATTGGTTTTATTTCATTGGCCTTCCTATATTTCTGGATATAGTCTTTAGCTGCTGGCTCTAAGTAATAGTTTACTCCTAGAATATTTCTTGCATACGAAAGAGCTTGATCAATATCTAAATATTTTTTCCAAAATACTCCTCCATCTTTTTCTTTTTCTATCTGCTGAGCTATAATTTCTTCAAATGATATATAAATTCCTGGTGCTTCTCCCCTATATATAACATATATGGGTTTTTTTTCTATATTGCTAGATGGTTCTTTTGGTTGTATTTTTCCATTAATCATATGAAAATATTCAGCCAAACTATTTAATATTGCTAGCATATAGCATTTATGTTCTCTTTTATTGTTATATTGAAACCAGAAATTATCTAGAATGCATTCTTATATATCATCTAGAATAATATGGTCCCGTGGCTTAAATTTATAAGTATTTGGTGGGAAAATTCTTAGCTTATTATCAATTCCAAAGCTGAAACATTCACCCCCAATGGGGCTTGTTCCTCTCTTCATTACTGCAAAATAGAAGATCGTGAAAATATATCAGGCAATGCATTATCTTTACCTTTTATATGCTCGAATATTACTTTATAACCATTTCCAGTAATAATATCTTCAAATAGAACCCATCACCTGATTGAACTTTTCTTACTATTGACTTTATTATAATATCTGCATATAGCTTCACAATCTGTCCTAACCGTGAACTCTTTAAATCCTAGATATAATCTAAAAGCATTTATTGCATTGATGACAGCTAAAATTTCCCTGTCCGTATTGTTTATTGCTTTTAGCTTATATTTTTCTAAAGCATACCTACATATTTTTTCTTCTAACTTTGGAGAATACTTGTGTGGCTTTTGCTTTAATATTGCACCCCATCCTAACTTAGATGCATCTGTCTCTATAATGAAATAATTATCATCTAGAGGTAATTCTAGGGGTTTTAAATCTTTGACATTTTCTTTAATAGTTCTTACTAACTTTATATCTTAAGAATTGAAATGTTTTTGCCCATTTTTTCTTAATTTTGCATACAATGGACTAGCTAGCTTAGCTAAATTTTCAATATAATTTCTAGCATACTTTACTATTCCTAAGAATTGCTGCAGGGTTTTCTTATCATTCATAGCATCTGGAAATTCTAAGATTTTCTTTGTAATATGATCTTGTAAATAAATTTTTCCCTCTCCTATTTCATGACCTAAAGAATTTATCTTTTCCTTACATATTTCCATTTTCCTTTTAGACAATATTAACCTATGCTGTTCTACCTTTCTAAAGAAGGTTTTCAGACGAGCTATATGTTCTTTATAGGATTTTGAGAATACTAATAAGTCATCAATATAAACTAATATGAATTCTTGATTTTCATTAAAAATATTTTGCATTTTTCTTTGAAATAGAGCAGGGGCATTTTTTAATCCTAAAGGCATTACTAGCCATTCAAAATGACCTTGAGGACATGTGAAAGCAGTCCATTCTATTGATTCTTCTGCCATTTTTACTTGCCAAAACCCAACTTTTAAATCAAATTTTGAGAAATATTTACTACCTTGTATTCTATTTATCCATTCTTGCTTATTTGGGATATTATAAGCATCATCTATAGTATTATCATTTAGTCTTTTATAATTAATAACCATTCTTGACTTTCCTTTGGCTATTTCAGCATGATTTCTAACTATAAATGAAGCTGATCTATGGAGACTTTGGCTTTCTCTTATAGCTACTAATTTTAGTAATTCTTCAATATGCATCTTAAATTCTTCTATATCTTTAGGTGTTGCTTCAATAGGACTTGTCTTGATTATATATTTAGGATTTATTATGTTAATTTTACATACTATACCATTTTTATCCCAATGTTTCATTGGTATTTCTCTGATTATCTGAATATCTTCTAATCTTGTTACAATTTTATCTATATCCTTTTTAAATTTTATATCTCTATACCAATTTGGTGCTAATGATTGAAGACTGATGCATTCTATGCTTGAATTTGCTATATGAAACTCTTATATATTTTCACCTAGCTCTTCATCTATATAATTATTAGGGACCTTTTCATCCGATCCTTGGAGTTCTAAATTGGTCTTTCCTGAAGTAGAATTTATAGTCTTTCGTACTTCTGTTATATATGGAATATTGTCTTGTTAAGGAATAAATGTTATCCCTTGCTCATGTATGATAGTTGTTTGTAAAGAGAATTGTAGAAATCTTAATCCTAATATCATATCATCATGTATCATAGATAGATCTCTTATTGTAATTTCATCCATTATATATTTTGTGTTATTTATTTATACTTCAACATCATAAGCTAGTTGATTATAAACCTTTTTTATTCCAGACATATCAGTAGATATTTCTGCTTTATCTTGATCTATTGTATGACCTATTTCTGGACACTTTACAAAATATTTATCATGTATAATATTTTTTGTACAACCGGTGTCTACTAACGCTAATATTTTATAGGAGATATTTGGCATTAATTTTACTTTTACAGGTACTCTTATTCCTATAATCTCTTTAAATGGTAATCTAACTATATATTTGCTACCGAAGTTTAATATAGCTTCCTTTAATTGTAGCGCTTTATTATTATTTTTATTTACCATTGCTTGATCCTTTAACTCGGTAAGACCTTTATAATTTTTTTTCTATCTTATTAGCTTCATTGAGTTCTATTTTACTCTTTAGCTCTTCTAATTCTAATTCTAAGCTATTTATTCTATTTTCTAAATTTTTAACTCTGCTTGCTAATAATTTATCTTTTGATTCTAGTTCTACTTCTACTTCTTGTCTCCATTTTTTATTAGTTATTTTTAGACATGAAGCACATGCTTGCTTTAAACATTTCATACATGTAAGTCTATTTTCTTGACTAGGGTAGAATATACAAAAAGCACATTTTATATTATAATCACCTCTACCTTTTATCTAATCATGTTCACAGTCTTCTTGATTCATTAATTCTATTTTTATTTCTTTTGAACTATTAATATCTTCAGATATTATATCTAACCCTTCCATAGCATTATCAAGATTGAGTAACTCTTCGGGCCAACACGAGAACAACAAACGCAGAGGATTCTCCTCTAGGGTCCCTAGCATAGAGACATCACCCCCATATGAACGAGCTTGAAGGAAGGCAGGGATTAAAACAGGAAAACTTAATTCATTTCCACAGAGCAAGCTTACATACGGCTTTCTCTTTCGAGAAACCCCAAGCACTTAGCACAAACCTTAGGGATTACCTTACAAGCGCAGGAAGATCACGGGGACCTCCTTTATTCTCTAATTTATAAAGGTGGAGTGATACAGCGGTAGTGGGTGATTACTACTAATGGTGGATGATTCTCAGAGTGCTTCTGAGATCATGTGTTCATGTGTATGTGTGTGGGTGGAGAGTTGGTGGCGGATGAGAGTGCGTGTCTGAGGCTTCGGTGTGATGCTTCTTCTGCTTGAGCATTCGATCTCTGCTTCTTCGATGATGAATGAATACGCCCAGCGTCCCGCTTTATAGCACAGAGGGAGCGTCCTTCATGCTTATCATATGAAGGAGCGAGCCTTATCGTCTGAAGGAGCCTTCGAGGCTAAGTCTTCAATTATCCCTTCCTATTGTTGCTTGGACAGCTGGACTGAGAATGATTGTCCTAGCTACAGTAGAGTGCCTGTATATTTCTTTTGCGCTGTCCTCCATCGTGCACAGTAGCATATATATATATATATATATATATATATATATATATATATATATATATATATATGCCGTTACATACTGACCTATAGGATCAATATAGTAGTTTTTTCTCTTTCACTTGAGTGTTAAAAAGATGACCTTTTAACTTTACTTATGGCAATACATTGACATTTTATATATATGTACGTGTGTGTTTTTTTCAACAAACGGAAATCAAAATAATTGTTTTTTGAAAAATCAATATTAAATTTAGATATTTTCTAATTATAATTCATATTGACTATTTATTTAGATATTTTTCTTTCAGATTCATTTGGAGATCAAAGTATTAGTTTTTTTATAGTCTTTTGTTCAAATTTTGCCTTACTAATTGTGTTTATTGCATGATCTTTATTTAGGTATTTTTTCTCTCTAAACTCATGCGTAAATTAAATTGTTATTTAATTTAATTTACTATTTATTAATGGTATTAGGTACGAACTCTTTGATTTGATTTATTCTGATAGATTCAAACAGCATGTAATTTCTAGACCTCCTCAACGAATGTGAAGAAGATTCCTTAGCACTGTTATATAGAAATAATAGATTAAGATTTCCATTTTATGCCTATTAGATCCGGTGTCATAAAGGTTGTTTTCTTTATAAACTTGGACTACTACAAAAGGATTTGTTGCCACGCCCCCCCCCCTTTTTTTTGTAGAGGCCACCCCCACAAATCCATTTGTAGGGGCTGCTAGTGTTATTAGCCACCCCTGCAAATCCAATTTATAGGGCAGTCCTATAAATAGACGTCAAATAGTAAAAATTAAACACTAAAATTTGAATTTTTTTTAAACGACCTTGGATGGAGAAATGACTGAAATAAAAGTTGTAGATCTCGAAAAGTTATGAAACTTTGTTGTTTAAAACTTTTTCATTTGAAATGATTTACTGCTTCAAAATGATGTTTGAAATTTAATTTTAAAATTATCGAAGAACACTGATTTCTCTTTTTAATATTTGGCTAAAACTTGTAACTAGTCTTTCTCCCTTATACTAACTTTAAATTTGATAATTTTTTTTCTACAATTTTCTAAAATCATGCTCTATCAATTTATTGTGTTCTTATAGCTATTATTTTGTCCACCGTTTCATGTGACTGTGTTTTATCTATTTGGATTTTAAATTTCAAATGATGGCAACTTCAAATGTTATTTTGAAACATTAAATGATTTCAGCTGAAAAAGTCATGAACATAAAAATTGTAGAACTCCTCAAGATCTACAACTTTTATTCTGGTCATTTCTTCATCTGACAAAATGGTTGTAATATTGTTCACAAAATTTATATATTGCTCTTATAGTTCCTTAAACTATAAGAGGGATATGTTAAATTTGTGAACAATGTTATTACCACTAGGTCGGATGATCAGATGATCAAAATAGAAGTTATAGATCTCATAAAGTTATAGAACTTTGTAGTTGGCCACTTTTTTATTTGAATTCATTTTGTTAAGGAAAAACTACGTTTGAATTTCTAAAATTTGATTTTCAAAATTTTCAAACGACCTTGGATAGAGAAACTACCAAAATAAAATTGTAGATGTCAAAAAGTTATGAAACTTTGTAGTTGACAACTTTTTTATTTGAATTCGTTTAGGGCCTCAAACAATCAATTTAAACTATGTTTAGCATGATTTGTGGGGAAAGAAAATCAATTATAGACACAAATGAGTGATAGGTGGAGTGGTTAGAGGAGGGAACGCGTGAGCCCAACGTTGCGGGTTCAAACCCTAGGCTGGCAAAACCGCCCCTACAAAGAGTTATGAGCCGCCCCTAAAAATAGTGTATGTGGTAGTGTTGGTGAAACTTAAACATGATTTCACTTAGGATAAAACTTGAATAACAACACACCTGCAGAGAGTTAGTTGTAACCGGCGGCACTTGTGCTACGTATGCATCAGTTTCCTTTGTTTCACATCATACGAAGAAAGTGATTATATATGAACACGAGACGAACGTATATACAACTAGCCGTGTGTGCCCGGCCTAGTGCATCACAACAAGGTGTCTTCTGTTGCGCTAGCGGACAAGTGAGAAGAAATCGATCAGAGATGCTTCCGGCTTTTGATGCATGCAAGCGGTCTACTGGCGCTGATCCCTGCAGCTGTAGCAGTACTGATCTGTCTCTCTGTTCCAGTTTGAGGCTTGTTTTTTCTGTTGTGGATCGGGATTGTTCGGGGGGTGGAAACGTGACAGCCAGCAAGCTAGCTAGCTGTAGCATTCTTGCACACTCGCACGTCACACACACGCATGGTCGATCTCGTTTTAGAGAGAGATGTGTGTGTATATACCGGCATACACAGTTCAGAGGCATATATGCGTGCATGGTCAATCTCGTTCATGTACAGCCTGTAAAATGCTGCATGCGTGCTTTCGTCGTATCCCTGCAGCTACAAATACAATACGATACAAGATGGCCGTTACATGCATGCATACATGTACAATTGTAGGATGACTTCAACTGCGAGGTTTCACACTTTCACATCTAAGCTCGAGGATGGACTAGTTAGAAATATTTACGGTGGACGCATAAGGAAAGAAGGAGATTAAAAAGCTAACATGTAAGTAAATAAAGGAGATTAAAAAGCTAACATGTAAGCTCGAGGGTGGACGCGGGCTCAAACGCCAACTACCTGGCCATGGCCATCGAGTACGAGTCCGGGGACGGCGACCTGGGCGCCGTGGAGCTGCAGATGCAGAGTGGCGCGGCGTGGGCGCCCATGGAGCGCTCCTGGGGCGCGGTGTGGCGCTACCAGTCCGGCTCCAGCCTGCAGGGCCTCCGCCTCACCTCCGGCTCCGGCAACACCCTCGTCGCCAGCAACGTCATCCCCGCCGGATGGCAGCCCGGCAACACCTACCGCTCCGTCGTCAACTTCGGAACAAACTGACCAACGAAATTATTATTAATTGCTACGTATCTCCGATCCATCCATAGTAAGATGCAGCATGTGGCCTGCATTCTAGATCATATCTCTGCTGCTCTTGTCTCTGTTGATGCTGATCAGCCAACGAATAATTGCTGATCGGAAACATATATAAATATATAATGCAAGCACTGGAAATAAATTTTACTAGTGTTCTGTGATGATGTTGTTGGTGTGTTACGCTGGAAGAATATATACTCAACTTGAGAACATGCATGCATATCACTGCTGTTTGCATGCCGCCGTCATTTGGTTTTGAGCTAGTCAACGGAGCAATATCAAACAACAACAACAACAACAACAACAAAGCCTTTAAGTCCCAAACAAGTTGGGATAGGCTAGAGTTGAAACCCAACAGAAGCAATCAAGGTTCAGGCACGTGAATAGCTGTCTTCCAAGCACTCCTATCTAAGGCTAAGTCTTTGGGTATATTCCATCCTTTCAAGTCTCCTTTTATTGCCTCTACCCAAGTCAACTTCGGTCTTCCTCTGCCTCTCTTCACGTTACTATCCTGACTTAGGATTCCACTACGCACCGGTGCATCTGGAGGTCTCCGTTGCACATGTCCAAACCATCTCAACCGGTGTTGGACAAGCTTTTCTTCAATTGGCGCTACCCCTAATCTCTCACGTATATCATCGTTCCGAACTCGATCCCTTCTTGTATGACCGCAAATCCAACGCAACATACGCATTGTAACAGTTCCGCAAGGCATTGTAACAGTTGTTAGCACAATGTAGTTATAGTAGACTAATGTATTTATGGTAGGCTACCCTTGATTGATTGTGCCTGTATTTATGGTAGGCTATCCTTGATTGATTGTGTCTGTATTTATGGTAGGCTATCCCTGATTGATTGTGCCTGTAATCTTGCCTGTGTGGTTGGCTGCATGCCACCCTGGCTATATGTACACCTGTACAAGATATGAATGACATTGTATTCTAATCACATTTATATGGTATCAATCGCAATTACGATCCGCTACTCTTCTGCAACCCTCGCCAGCTGCCGATCCGATCGCTGCCCCCGCCGCTGACACCGTCGCTGGGCGCAACGCCGGTCCCATCACCTGCGCCTCCACCAGATCACCGACCCCCATCGTTGACTTCGTCAGCAGGTGTTGCCGCTCGTCTGCTCGCTTGCCCTGCTGGTTTTCCGATGGCGGGTGACGCCGACACTGCTGCGGCCGCCGCCAAGGAAGCCGAAGATCGCCGTCTCGCCGCGGTCGCCGAAGAACGTCGCCTCGCGACTGAGGCCAAAGCCCGCGCTGAAGAAGCACGCCGTGCCGAGGAGGCCTGTCTCCGCGCCGTTGTGCTGGACGCGTACGAGAGCACCCACGAGGCCCTTTGGGCACAGGCCACTGCCGTCGTCAACGTCAAGGCCCTCATCCCTGTTGTCCTCGATCACGCCACGAACACCTACAGCAAGTGGCGCGGCATGTTCCTCACCGTCCTTGGCAAATATGCCCTGACTCGCCACGTTCTCGCTGACGAGGCCTTCCCCTCGTGCCCGGCATGGGTGCAGGCAGATTGCGTCGTCTTGACGTGGATCTATGGTACTGTCTCCAACGATCTGCAGCAATCCCTAATGATGCGGTAGCGACCCGCTCGCGGTGCCTGGTGCTACCTCGAGGACGAGTTCCTCGGCCAGCGGGAGTCTCACGCGCTCCTCCTCAAAACGCAGTTCCGCAACTTCCGCCAAGATGCCCTGAGCGTCACCCACTACTGTCGTCGTATCGAGTCGATGGCCACCTCTCTCGCCGAGTTCGGCGACCCCATCGGCGATCGGCAGCTGGTGCTCACGCTCCTCTGTGGCTTGAGTGGCAAGTTCTCGACATTTGTAGAGGCCCGGACACACCTCCTGCTGGAGGAGATGGAGATTGACGCCCGGCCGCCATCGCCGCCATCCGCTCTTGTTGCTGCCACTTCACGCCCAACGGTGCCCGAGGCACTAGCGCATCCACGCCCGGGGACGTCCCCCCTGCGCGCCCTCCTGGTGCACCCACTGGTGGCCAGCGCAACGGCCGCCGTTGCAAACGCGGTGGACGCGGCAGCCCATCAGCACCCCCTAGTGGTGCGGCCCCAGGCATGCACGGTGGCATGCACCAGTCCTTCGCACACCCGTGGGCCGGCACCGTACAAATGTGGCCCTACGATCGGCCTGGGCGCCCTCCACCGGCGCCTCTGGCGTTCACCGCCGTTCCTCAGTATGGTGGTTTCGGTGGCACATATGGTGGTACCTATGGCCCTCTGCCTCCTTAGTATGACCCGTCCTTTGAGAGCGCCGACTCGTACTATGGGGGAGCCGCGCCTCCACCACCGGCACTGCCGATCTTCCAGGTGCCCTCACCGGCCCACCAGGTCACTCCAGCATCACCCTAGAATCCTACCCACGGGGGCTCATGGCATCAGGACTCCCTAGCACACTCCTTCAACACCATGACACTCCACTCGCCGGCTCCATCACCCGAGTGCTACGCCGATTCAGGGGCTGGTTCCCACATGACCGCGGACGCTGGTAAACTCTCTACAATTTCCCCACCTTTTTTATCTACTCCTTCATCTATCATTGTGGGAAATGGTGCACTACTTCCTGTCACTGCCACTGGATCACACACTTTTTCTTTCCCGGGTCGCAATCTTGTTCTTAACGATGTTTTGGTGTCTCCCAACATTATTAAGAATCTGATTTCTATCCGTCATTTTACCACCGATAATAACTGTTCCATCGAATTCGATCCTTTTGGCCTTTTTGTGAAGGACTTGCACACCAGAAATGTGATCGCCAGGTGCAATAGCTCTAGCGACCTCTACCCGTTCTACCCCACCTCCACCAGCGCCACCACGTTCCTCGCCACCCCCACTTCCGTTTGGCATCGTCGTCTCGGGCATCTTGGGCGTGAAGCTTTGTCCAAACTTATCAGTTCCAGTGTTATTTCTTGTAATAAGGATGATCTAGACCACATATGTCATGCGTGCCAACTTGGTCATCATGTGCGTCTTCCTTTCAGTTCCTCCAGCTCTCGGGTTGTTCATAATTTTGAATTAATACACTATGATCTCTGGACATCTCCTATTGTTAGTGTGTCAGGCTGTAATTATTACCTTGTTATTCTTGATGACTGCTCACACTACATGTGGACCTTTCCTCTTTGCCTCAAATCCAAGACTTTTTCTGTTCTTTCTTTTTTTTGCTCATATTCGCATGCAGTTCAGCACCACCATCAAGAGCGTCCAGTGCGACAATGGCCGAGAATTCGACAATTCTCAGGCCCGCCCGTTCTTCCTCTCCCACGGTGTTGCACTCCGCATGTCGTGTCCATATATATCCTAACAAAACGGAAAAGCAGAACGTTCCATTCGCACCATCAATAACATTCTGCGTTCCCTTTTGTTTCAGGCGAGCCTCCCTCTGGTTTACTAGGTTGAGGCCCTTCACACTGCGACATATCTTGTGAACCGGCTCCCCACTAAAACCCTCGCTTTTTCGACCCCTCACACCTCTCTTTATTCCACTCAGCCCTCTTTCACCCATCTTCAGGTTTTTGGCTGTGCCTGCTATCCCAACACGTCATCCACGACACCTCACAAACTCGCCCCCCGTTCCTCTTTATGTGTTTTCCTTGGGTATTCCTCGGAACACAAGGGCTATCGGTGTCTTGAACTCCAATCCAATCGCATTCTCATCTCTCGACATGCCGTTTTTATGAATCTTTTTTTCCTTTCTCTACCATGTCCACCACGCCCATGGCATCCTCCACCCTAGATTTGTAGTTGATGAACATGATTTTACCGCTCCCTTCCTTGGAGCCCATGCTGTGCTTGCAGGTCTTCCACCATCGGCTGCCACCGTGCCGCATGCTGTGCATGGCCCTGTAGCCGCACCTGCAGGTTCATCACCATCGGTGTATGTCCCTGTACACGTGCATGGTCCTGTAGCCGCTCCGGAGCATGCCCCTATGCCACTACTGCCCAGTTCTACTGTGCTGCCCCTATGCATCCCGCACAGCTATTGCCAGCCACGCTAGCGCCTCATCCTCCATGGCGCCTCTGAGTGCTGCCGATTCTGCTGCCCCTGATGCTCGTGCATAGGTTGTTGCTAGCGACACCGGCCGCACTGCTGCCACCAGGCCGATCTCCATCACCCCGGTCACCAATGTGCATTCCATGCGCACGCGTGGCAAGGCTGGCATTGCGCAGCTCGTGGATCGTCTAAACCTCCACGCTGTGCCCATGTCGCCATTGCCGCGCTCTTTTCGGGATGCTCTGTCAGATCCCAATTGGCGTGCTGCTATGTAAGCTGAGTATGATACACTTCTCGCCAATGACACCTAGAGCCTTGTTCCTCGGCCCCCTGGCGTCAATCTAGTAACCGGCAAGTGGATTTATCGTCATAAGCTGCTCGCCGATGGTTCTCTTGATCGCTACAAGGCTTGCTGGGTTCTATGGGGTTTCACACAGCACCCCGGTATTGATTATGACGAAACTTTCAGTCCAGTGGTCAAGCTAGCGACAGTTTGGGTGGTTCTGTCCTTGGCCATCTCTCAGCATTGGCCCATTCATCAGCTTGATGTCAAGAATGCATTTTTACATGGCACTCTGACAGAGACAGTATATTGTGTCCAACCTTCCAGTTTCATTGACTCGTCTCGTCTGGATTTTGTCTGTCGACTTAACAAATCTCTTTATGGTCTGAAGCAGGCTCCTCGTGCTTGGCATACCAGGTTTGCCACACACCTCCTATCCCTTGGGTTTGTTGAGGCCAAATCAGATACTTCGTTGTTTACATATCATCGGGCTCCGACACTGCCTATCTGCTATTAAATGTTGATGACATTGTTCTCACTGCCTCCTCAGTTGGGGTTCTTCAACATATCATTGCCGCCTTATAGCGTGAGTTTGCTATGACAGACATGGGCTAGCTTCATCATTTTCTTGGTGTTTCCGTCGCACATTGTGATGATGGTTTATTCCTCTCTCAGCGGCAGTATACTCTGGATATTTTGGAGCGCACCGGGATGAGTGCTTGTAAGCCTTGCAGCACCCCCGTCGACCTGCACTCCAAATTGTCTGCAGATGGTCCTTCAGTTGCTGACTCCACACACTACCGCGGTTTAGCTGGTGCTATCTAGTATCTGACATTCACTCGTCCAGACATTGCCTATGCCGTCTAGCAGATCTGTCTCTATATGCATGATCCTCGAGAGCCACACCTTGCTGCTCTCAAACGGATCTTACGCTACTTATAGGGCACTCTGTCACTTGGCTTGACTCTGCGCCCCTCGTCACCTGCTGAGCTTGTTGTCTATATTGATGCTGACCGGGTCGGCTACCCCGACACTCGCCGATCGACCTCTGGCTATGCAGTGTTCCTCGGGGATAATCTGGTGTCCTGGTCCTCCAAGCGTCAACACACAGTTTCTCGGTCGAGTGTAGAGGCCGAGTATCGCGCTGTGACAAATGGTGTCGCTGAAGCTTCTTGGCTGCGTCAGTTACTCATGGAGCTTCGCCACCCACCTCGCCGAGCCACGTTGGTCTATTGTGATAACATTAGTGCTGTCTACCTCTCCACCAACTTAGTCCAGCATCAGCGCACGAAGCATGTTGAGATTGATCTCCATTTTGTTCGGGAGCGAGTCACCCTTGGTCAAGTTTGGGTTCTTCATGTCCCAACGATATCTCAGTACGCTGACGTCTTCATCAAGGGTCTCCCAACCTCTATGTTTCAGGAGTTTCGATCCAGCCTGAACGTTCGTTGTGCTTCCGTTCCGACTGCGGGGGAGTGTTAGCACAATGTAATTATAGTAGGATAATGTATTTATGGTAGGCTATCTTGATTGATTGTGCCTGTATTTATGGTAGGCTACCCTTGATTGATTGTGCCTGTAATCTTGCCTGTGTGGTTGGCTGCATGCCATCTCGGCTATATGTACACCTGTACAAGATATGAATGACATTGTATTCTAATCACGTTTACAACAGTATAAATGATTCGCTGTTTTCACTCGTATCATTTCGATCATATCCAAGTCTACTAGTGTAGGACTAGTCCAACCCACGCGAAATATACAATATATTCTTGCCAAAGAAACGAAGCACGTTTCTTATAGACGACTGAAATCATAGTGCAATATGAATCCAAATATCACTTGGCCTTGGGCTCCTTATATATGCACGTCCACCACCTTAGCTTTCTGTATCAGCCCACAACGGAACCCCAAAATCATACACGTCCCTGACCCTGCATATATTAGTAGTATATATGTACTGTTATAGATAGCCTAATACCTATCACTTTCAGTTTCAAACTGTGGTCAATTACTACAAGTTCTAAGAACCGGGCGGTCTTGGACAAATACCTATCACTTCGGACCTGTTCCAAAATACTAGTCATTACGTACTATCAGTTTTTAGAACCTACTTCTAAGGACTCTGAACCAATGAACCTCAAGCCTCACGCATAGTATTCTTAATTACCATATCAGCTATGCAACTACTTTTGATTATATAACGGATGTTATTCTATTAACTTTACATTTACGATCTTGTATTATTGCATATTTAAAACTTATAGTCTCAAATAAAAACTATAAACTGTAAAGTTGTAAATCTTATCGAGCACTACACAACTTGTCTCCATCCGAGATAGTTTAATGGCTACAAGAATTTATATGGAATATTTGTACATATGGACCATCTCAAATAAAACATATGTGAACAACAAAGTTTTTGATCTCTTTGAACTCTACAATTTTAGTATAAAGTTTATCCTGGTCCGGTTCCATATGAAAAAGTAATAAACCAAGTAATACGTAGGTACAAACTAACATCGATAGGTATATTTTCACTGCAGCTTTGTGGCTACACCTCCACAAAGTGGTAGTGAACCAATATCACTTTCAGTTATAGTAGCCAAGAACCATTATCACTGCTGGTTCCATTAGACTGGAACTTCTTATTCAACAACCGCAATATTATTTTATTTTCAAATTTTACACAGATTTCAAATATCAAATAATCATCTTTTACATTGTTTATTTATAACTCATAACCTTTCTTTGATATGTGTGCACTCGCCTATTTGCTGGTGGGCTCCTGGCAGAATTTGCCTAGTGCAGGTAGCGTCACCAGGCGTCCAATTTAATGCCTAGGGCTGAGATTGCTGACTGGCGGCGCAGGAGCTACATGGCAGGCGCTCAACCAAGGGTGTGTTACGAGATGTGTCTGAGAGGATATTGAATGGGGTGTTTGGATACTAATAAAAAACAAATTACATAATCCGTCGGTACTCCACGAGACGAATTTTTTAAGCCTAATTAATCCGTCATTAGCACATGTTTACTATAGCAAAACATTGTCAAATCATGGACTAATTATGCTCAAAAGATTCGTCTCACAAATTAGTCACAAACTATGTAATTAGTTTCGTAATTAGTCTATATTTAATACTCTATGTATGTATCAAACATCCGATGGGACAGCGACTAAATTTTAGGAGGGGCAACCAAACATCCCCTAAATACGCCCTCATGTGAACATTGGCAGGTCTAACCAATCTATAGTGAGAAAGCAAAACCTCTATAGTTGCCATAATTAATCATTTATTTATGACCCCTTTGAACACGTGAATTTCACGTGAGTTAGTTCATTTTTTACAACAAAAACATAGGAAATAGGAAAGTTAGCCACATTGAGAGTACTAAATCACAGGCGTTCGATTTTTTCTTCCCTTTCAGACGACGAACAACAACACCTAAATCCAATCATCACCATCCATCTTTAAACTTGGGACTGAACATCTTCTTTGTTTCTACTTTGTTTCATGTGCTGATTTTGCCACCACCTACCATCGTCTTGCCTCTGTCCTCACCAACCTCCTGGCCATTGTGTCCAGCCATAGTGCCCCATCGCACTAATGCGGCGTAGCTGGGCTATCCCAACGACTCTCATGCCATTTCCTGGTGCAATCACCGTCCTCCTCTGCCCGTGGCCAATGGCGGTCCAACCGCTTGTTGCTCAATGCCCCCTGGCCACCTTCTCCACCTGGCCAGGTTGCCTCCCCAAAATCCCTTTCTATAGCTAGAGAGCACAATCAACCAAGGAATAGGGATGGCAGCGGATTGGGTAAGGCGTCGGTAAAGAATTTATCCGCTGCGAGCATACCAACGACCATAAGTTTTACCCACAGCAAGTATGCCTTTGGGTAAGATTCTTACCCGCGCCGGGCGGGTACCCGACGCGTATCGGGTACCCGTTGGGTATAATCAAGAGAGATCAAATAATGAAATCATAGGGATATAAAATAAGAAATTTATAGTTAAGCCTCACACAAATCTGTAAGTCACACTTACATAGAATTCAGTAGGGCAATATATAGTAGCCCAGAAACCACAATACATCATAGATTCATAGTTCAATCATTCGTGCTCATAGAAATAACACAACACGACTTTTACAAGAACTAATGTAGCAAGTTAATAGCTCACACAATCACTTTATTCAGCCATCCATGGAAAAATTCATCTTCATAGTTCAACGTGTTATGCATATGCTTACATGTTAAATGAGCTAATCGACATGATATACATTTGCCACATATTATAGTAAGTTACCCACAGGTAAATTTTGATACCCGCATTATTCCAGGTACCGATCCTCGTGTACCCGCAAGTGAGTGCACACCCATCAAGTACGAAACCTGTGGCTACAATTGCCATCCCTACCCAGGAACCCACCCTCGAAACCCCTCGCTGGCGAGTGCACCGATGTTTGAAATCAATTTCAGGCAGCCTGGAGCATAGGAGATGAGATTTAGTATATTTGGGCAACCGAATCTCGTCGATGACTCTTTTGAGCAAGGAGGAGAACGTCGCAAGTAGGTATATGAGACATGCCACCGAAAATGTACATCACCTAGAATTATTATAGAATCAATAATAAATACGTAATAAACTGTAGCTACAGGTATACAGGCTTTAGTTTTAAGTTGCCTGCACCTTTTTCTTTCTTTCAATTCCTTAAGATAGTTACTCTCGCTGTCTATTTTTAAGTGTCGCTATGGTATTTGTGCTGGTCAAACTTTTTCAAATTTGACTAGGTTTATGAAAAATATTAGCAATATTTGTATCTCTAAATAAATTCATTATGAAAATAGATCCAAGGATCTATCTAATGATACTAATTATTTACATAATTAATATTTTCTTATATATTTGGTTATAGTCCGGTATGTTTGACTTTTCAGAAAGCGACAAGCTAGGTGGGTATTCACCTATTTTTCTAACAGTGATAGAATAGGCACACTCCACCTATTTTTCTTTCGAGTACGATATTAACAGGACGGTGACAGTGAAAGACACACTTCACTAACCACATAATTGATGGAATGTAACCTTTCAAGGAGCCAATCAGAAGTTATTTAACTATAGAATCACAAAAAATGAAAATAAGTGCATTCAGAATAAGTATAAAACAGAGCAAAGTAATGGGTGTTGAGTCTAAGGTTGCGTTTGGTAGGGATCTAGATTCTCCTAGAAACGTTTCGGATCCAGATTCTCTTAAGAAACGTTTCATGTGATGAATTAGAATTACTTTGTGAGATTGTTTAGTTGGTAGGCTAGGTTCTAATTCACATGGAGAGATATATATTTTCTTAAAAAATTATATAAATAAAAATATGCTTTGAAAAAAATCTAAACTTTTTGTTGATGTAGAATAAATTGAATACAACCCATTTTAATTTGTTGCACTAAAAAAAGGATTGCAACTGAAAAAAATAAAATTGGTAGCTCATAAGTACGCTAAAGAATCTGAAACGATTCTATGCCAAACTATCATATCGTGGTTTCTAACTTTTCCTGAAGGAAACGTGGAACTGAAACGTTATTCATTCGGCGAACACCATTTGAAGCAATTTCTGGCGATTCACGTGAGAATCGAATCCGATTATATCGTCCAAACAGGGCCTAAATAGAGTTTATTACGATTTTAGAACTACTGCAACAAAAGCCCTCAAGTTAAGACCCCTATTTCTAATTTGAGGGCTCTTCTATTTTTAAGAGCCCTATTTTCTGGGCTCAATTTGAGTAAAGTCCTTCAAAACAAAGCCCCTACTTCTATTTCTCTCTCTTTGCTCACATGTATACTCTGTGTAGTCTATCTAGTTGACACTACACCAACTCAAACAATAATATTAATAGTCTATCCAAACGATCCAAATTCAATTACTACAATTCAAACTGAAATTCAAATTTAAAACAAATAAAGTGTCATCCGAAGGCATGTATTAATGCTACATCACATGTTTTCATCCATCCATATATCAATATAGAAAACAAATGCCATATTGAAACAGCTGAACACATATTTCCTTTAAAATATGAAGACATACACTACAAAAACATTTGATAACCACAAATTGCATCCAACTAATTGCCGTTGAGAATAGATAGTGCACACAACACACAAACAATAGGTTGAAAGAATTCAAGCTGACAATCAAAAGATTTGTTCTTCACCGCTCCCAGTCCATCGGTACGAACTTGCTTGACCTTCTCTATTGTCGTCGACCGTTTCAACGCTAAACACCAGCACATCACCATTAGCGGTCCTTAACTCCAATTTCTAACAGCCAACTTTCATTTAAATATGCTCAAATAAACACCAAACTTAGACATAAGGCTTTGGAACAAACAATTTCCACAAATTTTAGTGTGTGACCATTTGCAGGAGGACATATCAGAATAATATAAGAAATGTACCTAAAGTGGACAAGAAATACAACAAAACAAACACCGGTGGCTAAGCAATCTTAAACACATATGCATTTACCATTGACCAAGTTCCACATGTATTTGAAGATTATTATTTTGTAGGACATGAACACAAATACATGGAAAATACACCAAGAAGGTGCTTTCCGACGAAGCGTAAAACCAAACATGCGCAAAGAAGAAATGGAAAGGCCCATCAACTCAAGTTATCTGGGCGAAAGACCACCCAAGGAGCAGCCCATATCCACTCAGCAGTCCACCACGCGAAGGCGGTGGCGAGAGGGTTCGGTCAAGGGTCAGCGCGACCCCTAGGGTAGGCCACCCCCCACCTGGCGCCGCTCGGCCTCTCCTTTGTCTGGCGGTGGCATGGGAGCATGCAGAGGCGGTGGAGACTGGGATTTCGTGGCAAAGATAGCCTCAGCACTGCCTTACTCTCATATATAAATAGAGGGGTAGAGCTCCCCTCTAGAACACACAACACAAGAGAGCCAAAAGGTGGCAAGAAGAGAAGAGCTCCATATCTTAGCTCTCTAGCTAGTTCTAGTGTAGGGAGTGAGTAAGTAAGAGTGGAGAAGTACCGGAGTAGTCGGCTACCTCCACTTGTGTACTTGGGGCCCCTTATACACTTAGCGGAAGGAATACCGAGAATCATCGGCTCCTCTCCACTTGTACCTCTACCATCCGAATACTACTTGAAGTATAAGGTTCGTGTTTATCTTTGATGGTGAGTTCTACTTTAAGTTAGTCTTGTTCATTATTTACTTGTGGGTTCGTCGTTCGTCCTTGTGATGAATACTCTAGTAAAGGGCTCTGATAAAGATGGATAACCCTGATCGATGCTAGAGTAGTAGTCGATAGTGTAGACGTGATGTCTAGGGTAGAGGCTATATTCGTTTGCCTCGTACTCCATGGTTGAGGGGTAGGCGGCAGGTGGTGACAGCCTTGTCCATCCCTCGTAATCCCCCATTTATGGGTACGGCGTAGAGCCGTAGGCCGACAACGCATGGTAGACAAAGTGTTATCCGGTGCCCGAAGCAAGTCTATAGTCGCAAAGCTATCTTAGCTTAGGATCTCTATCGCTAGATAACCTCACTACCTAGGCTATCCTTCTTCCTATTACCATTAGGTGAACTAGCTTAAGAGACTCTTACACCTCCGTTCCTTTGGAAATACGATATCCTGAATACTTCCAGATGAAATGCTACAACAGTAATTCCTTGCTCTTGCGGATTATTTCTATATGTGTTAAGAAATACCAACAAGCATTTCTAGCGCCGTTGCCAGGGAACGATTGTTCTAATTATCTCCGAACCTAGTTCACCCGTGTATCCTAGTGTTTTATCTTTCTTTTAAAAAAATATTATTCCTTCTATTCTTTTTCACCATGAAGCCCTTCCATGCAAAAAAAATATATCTTTCTGCTCCTTAGGACAAGTTCTTAGAGCCACCACCATCGAAGCCAATCACAACTTCTGGCTATAAACTTCGTCCTGGCTTTGGCAGTCAAGCTTATGACCATAAACTAAGCACTACCGGGAGATACCCCAGATTATCATAAAAATAGACCTTTTTCTTATCAATAAAAGCAAGAACATGTTTTCAAGTTAGTATGCACCTTCGAGTATAATTGTTTGCTAACCATGATAGGTTAAGATCAAGAAGAACAGGGGACATACGATGCTCAAAATCATGGGGGCTGCATCGACTACATACCTTGATGACCTTTGGTGATGCGACACACTCAAAATTAGACCCCCAACACTACACACTTGACTTTCACAAAAGTCCAAGTGTGGGGGAGAATGGTGAGAGTCTCACCAAAAGGCCATCTTGGTTAAAAAGAAATAAAATGATGTTAGCTCTGCCTTGCTAAAAAAAGAGTATTATGATAAAAAAAGAGAAGGAAAGCTAAAAAAAGAAGAAAAAAAGAGCTAAAAAAGAAGAGAAAAAAAATGATATATACATAGAAAGAGAAAGAGAAGAAGCAGGCAGACCCCACATGACCATTATAAACAACAATGTGACGCTTGACTCCACCCAATTTTGTTGTCACACACATCCAAGCAAGAAGGGTTCCCCTCTTCTAATCCTTTGCTACTGCACCAAGGCCCATGGTCCTTACACATTAATTGTGAGTAGCCTAGCCTTGTTGCTCACCTGAGTGGAGTGGTATGCCTTCCTCTGATTCAACCCAGAGGATCGACAACCATACAAAATCATGCAACCGCCACAGCAATTTCAAGACTTCTATCCACATGCGGTGCCAATAAAGTACACTCAGGTATGCAAAGGTAATGTTCACCAACCCCTTTACTCATGTTTGTCTCCATGAGAATTTAACTTGATCATGCAAGTTCATCTTTCCCTTGTTTATGTCATATGCTCTATGGTTTGGGTGTATTCACATGTTCGCACATGTGGTACATCCATAGGCTTTTTAAATTAAGCATGGTGCTTAGGTTAAAATATCCTTCTTTAATCAAAACTAGACATGGTGTTTAATTTTGGTTAATGAACTTTTGAGTTACTACTGTCATAAACAATGACAGTAATTGTTATGGAGATAAACCAAGGCCACGATATACTACAACTCTACCTTAGCCTTGTTTGAGTTTTGCTAAAATATAAAGAGTTGGGTGAACAAATAATAATAATAATAATAAGATTTAGGCTTCCCAGTATTTCAACTGGTAAAGCCCTTGTTGTTTCTGTTTTTGTTTCTCTAGAATAATAAATTTGTTTCAACATTATTTTCAATATTTACAAATGCATCAATATTTTTTTTTAAAATCCTTTTACTTTCAAACATAATAATAATAATAATAATAATAATAATAATAATAAATAAAAAATAATGAAATTAAAAAAATTATATATAATAAATAATAATAATAACAACATGACTTTTGAAAATGAGCTTAAGGCCATATTTGCGAAATTGCTTGTTCGAGTATTTTTGTCACTAACCTTTCATGTTTGAGTAAAAAGAACGAAGAACTAAAACACAAAGATAAATTCAACCAAATATCATTTCAACAATGAAGCACATTCAAACGGAGAGTGCTACCATCCAAACCTGATTTTGCATATCGCAAAATTCAAGTGTGGGGGTGAGCTTCTCTAAAGCACCTTCTGACATGCTTCATTCATTGATTTCATCTTGGTTGTTTCTACCTTGTTTTACCTGTATGCCTTGCTCACCATGATAAAGTCATCCAAAAAAATATTTTGATAATAAAAAAATAAACGAATACCACTTTTAAGTTACTAGAATCTTTCAATAATAAAAAATATAATAATAATATTTTCTTTGCATAATAAACTTGTTTTAACTTAGACTTACATTTTTTAGAATAAATCTATGACCTCCCTTTCCC
Source organism: Miscanthus floridulus (assembly GCF_019320115.1). Classification (NCBI taxonomy): domain Eukaryota; kingdom Viridiplantae; phylum Streptophyta; class Magnoliopsida; order Poales; family Poaceae; genus Miscanthus; species Miscanthus floridulus. The sequence goes on along the minus strand of NC_089597.1, from coordinate 57,812,428 downwards.
CACAATTAAACAAAATCTTGGTGCTAGACAAGTTCCCTTCGGGTATTCTTTGCCACTAACAATTATAGGAACAAAAGACGAATGATGTCTAGGATCATGGGTGCTGTAATACACGCTAAGGACATGCTCCAACATTCACACTTGGTTTTTAGTGTCAAATGACATAAAAATCCAAGTGTGGGGGACCCAACCCTTCCATTCTATCACTCGGGCACACTGATTTGCACCCCATTACCTCACCTAATAATTTGCTCCTATGAGTTTGATTATGTTTAAAAATGTCATACATGTCAACCAAACTTAAAATGAGAAAAGAAAACTTACCAAACTATGAACTTAACTTTATAAAGGTTGGCCGGCTTAAACTTTATCCCTAGTTCATATACTTGTTACTTGTGGATACATATCTATTAGGAAAACATGTCAACTAAGTTGTTGTGAAGTGAGATATGGCAAAGACTAAAGAAATCCTATCTTTTCTATGTAAGCTCTTGGAGAATTTCTATTTTGCTAAAAACATCAAAATTTATAGCAATACTTCTCCTTATTATTGAAATTTCCTACCAAGGCCAGATATCATGACAAAAACCTTCTACATATGCTACTTGTTTCTGTGTTGAGCTATGTCAAACTTTGTTGACCCTTGTCGAGAAACTTATCATGCTTTTAAAATCAAGATCACGTACACGCCACCAAATATATGCACTACTCCTACACTAGGAGTAGTCACAAAAATATCCCTTCCACTTAGATCCATCCAAAAAAATGTTCTACTCCTACACTAGGAGTGAACAAAAATATGTTTGTTAAGGTTCCATGTTCTCACAAAAAATTTCCAAGTCCCAATAAAGAGAGAGATGTGTTATAAAGAACATGGTAGAATTAGGTTAGCCACCATAAATTTTCTACACACATGCACATCTTGATTTGATTGTATGACATCTTTCTCCTTGGATCCATTGTTTGACTTAGCAAAATACGCAATGCAAGTATGTTTCCATATTTCATCCATATCCAAAGCTCCACATAAGCCTTTTTAGAAGTAGGATGAAAAAGAAGGCAAATTCAAAAGCCTTTGGTAAGGATATAAACACCATTGAGTGACTTGAGAGTACCATTTGATGTGCTATTCTTTCAATTTCAAAAGTAACAAAAAAACTCCAAGTATGCTTCATAGGGGGTAGTGATGACATGGTGTCATAACTGTTCCACTTTTCAACCACCTAAGGCGACATGGTAGACACTTAAAAATCCACATGTATGAGGAATGATATAGAATATCTTTTATGCTAGCATCACATCTTTCAAACTCATGCTTCATAGTTACATTTACCTTTGCTCGAGGACGGGCAAAGAATAAGTGTGGGGGAGCTTGTTGACGGTCCTTAACTCCAATTTCTAACCACCCACTTTTATTTAAATATGCTCAAATAAACACCAAACTTAGACCTAAGGCTTTGGAACTAACAATTTCCATAAGTTTTGGTGTGTGACCATTTGCAGAAGGACATATCGGAATAACACAAGAAATGTACCTAAAGTGGACAAGAAATACAACAAAACAGACACCGGTGGTTGAGCAATCTTAAACACATATGCATTTACCATTGACCAAGTTCCACATGTATTTGGAGATTATTATTTTGCAGGACATAAACACAAATACATGAAAAATACACCAAGAAGGCGCTTTTCAACAAAGCGTAAAAGCAAACATGCGTAAAGAATAAATGGAAAGGCCCATCAACTCAAGTTATCTGGGTGAAAGACCACCTAAGGAGCAGCTCAAATCCACTCAGCAGTCCACCATGCGAAGGTGGTGGCGAGAGGGTTCGGTCAAGGGTCGGCCGACACCTAGGGTCGGCCACCCCCCACTTGGCACCGCTCGGCCTCTCCTTCGTCTGGCCATGGCATGGGAGCATGTAGAGGCGGTGGAGACCAGGATTTCACGCCAAAGATAGCCTCAGCACCGCCTTACTCCCCTATATAAGTATAGGGGTAGAGCTCCCCTCTAAAACACACAACACAAGAGAGACTCAATGTGACAAGAAGAGAAGAGCTCCATTCATATCTTAGCTCTCTAGCTAGTTCTAGTGTAGGGAGTGAGTAAGTAAGAGTGGAGAAGTACCAGAGTTGTTGGCTACCTCCACTTGTGTACTTGGGGCCCCTTATACACTTAACAGAAGGAATGCCAGAAATCATCGGCTCCTCTCCACTTGTACCTCTACGATCCAAATACTACTTGGAGTATAAGGTTTGTGTTTATCTTTGGTGGTGAGTTCTACTTTAAGTTAGTCTTGTTCATTATTTACTTGCGGGTTTGTCGTTCGTCCTTGTGACGAATACTCTAGTAAAGGGCCCTGATAAAGACTGATAACCCTGATCGATGCTAGAGTAGTAGTCGATAGTGTAGACATAGTGTCTAGGCTAGAGGCTACCTTTGTTTGCCTCATACTCCATGGTTGAGGGGTAGGCGTTAGGTGGTGATAGCCCTATCCGTCCCTCATAATCCCCCATATCCGGGTATGGCGTAGAGCCATAGGCCAGCAACACTTGGAAGACCAAGTGTTATCCGGTGCTCGAAGCAAGTCTATAGTGGCAAATCTATCTTAGCTTGTGATCTCTATCCCTAGATAACCTCACTACCTAGGCTATCCTTCTTCCTGTTATCATTAGGTGAACTAGCTTAAGAGACTCTTAAACCTCCGTTCCTCATGGAAATACGATACCCTGAATACTTCCGGGTGAAATGCTACAACGATAATTCTATGCGCTTGTGGATTATTTCTGTATGCGTTAAGAAATACCAACAATGACAAGTGACTTGTTGTACACACCACTTCTCACGCCATGGTTAGTCTCAACACTAAACCAAAGCTCTATCATCTCTTAACAATAACTTATGATTCTCATAAATGGGCACATATCCACCATGTGCTAGCTCCTTTATTTGCATGTGGATGATGTTGCGCCAGGGTGTTCCTAAGGTGCTTAGGAGTCCATCCAACACTACTAGAGAACAGACTCTAGAACGATGTCCCAATTTGGCATTAGCCTCGGCATTTTTTGCCCCCGGGACTAAAGGACCCTTTAGTCCCGGTTGGTAATACCAACCGGGACTAAAGGTCTCTGCCCAACGGTCGTCCGCGGGGTAGGGATCTTTAGTCCCGGCTAGTATTATCAACCGGGACTAAAGGTTTACCTTTAGTCCCAGTTAGTAATACTAGTCAGGACTAAAGCTTTTAGTCCCGGTTTGGGTGATGCCCCAGGAATAAAGATTAATCTTTAGTCCCGGTTTGGCCCCCTAACTGGGACTAATTATCTTGGCCTATAATTCAGCTCATTTCTTCCTCCCTGAGTCCAAGCCATTTCATTCAAACTCACTGCCTCTGTTCTTCAGCTTGCTATTGTTCTTACTCTCTCCCCCTCCATTGGTGTTGCTCTTCGATTTTGGAGGTAACAAACTTAATCCTCTTATGTTTTATCAGTAGCTTATCTTATTTTGTGATGTAGATGCATGTGTAACTTTATATGTTGGACTTTATTATGATTTTATATGTCATTTTTAGCTCAAAATCACATGATGATTTGCATATATGTTCGGATAAATAAAAGTTAAATTAGTTCATCAAAATCACGCCTCGCTCGTCCTCGCTGGAGCACGCGCCATCCTCATCCCTGGCGGCTTACGTGATCTTAGAATTAATTTTTTCATGAAATGAAAAACTTAGAAAATAGTTAGAAAATTATAGAAAATCCGTACTAGTTGAATTTGCGGACCGTGTTCAGCTCGGCGAGCATGTTCTCTGCCGAGCGGTAACGGACGTCAAAGAGGAGCTTTGATTCTACGAGGGAGAGCGGCAACGGTCATGGAAGATCGTGTTCCCTTTCTCGTAGAATCGGAGCTCTTCCTTGGCCAAGTACGGTGCCGTCCGGTGGAGAAATGCTCGCCGAGATGATCACGTAAACAAGGTCAACTAGTATGGATGGTTATTTATTGAAATATGTTTTTGAGCTATAATTTGATGGATATTTGATAACTTCAGACCTACAAATATCATCTACAAATGTTACTATCCTCGGCAACCTAAACGCCCGCGAGCTCACCGATGTCAAGCAGGTCACTTAGAATTATTTTTCCATGAAATGAAATACTTAGAAATCATGCCTTTTATTTTTTAGAATTAAATTTTCCATGAAATGAAAAACTTAGAAAATAGTTAGAAAATTATAGAAAATCCGTATTAGTTGAACTTGCGGACTGTGTTCATCTCGGCGAGCATGTTCTCTGCCGAGCGGTAACGGACGTCAAGGAGGAGCTTTGATTCTACGAGGGAGAGCGGCAACGGTCGTAGAAGACCGTGTTCCCTTTCTCGTAGAATCGGAGCTCTTCTTGGCCAAGTACGGTGCCGTCCGATGGAGAAATGCTCGCTGAGATGATCACGTAAGCAAGGTCAACTAGTACGGATGGTTATTTATTGAAACATGTTTTTGAGCTATAATTTGATGGATATTTGATAACTTCAGACCTACAAATGTCATCTACAAATGTTACTATCCTTGGCAACCTAAACGCCCGCGAGCTCACCGATATCGAGCAGGTCACTTAGAATTATTTTTTTTCCATAAAATGAACTACTTAGAAATCATGCCTTTTATTTTTTAGAATTAAATTTTCCATGAAATGAAAAACTTAGTAAATAGTTAGAAAATTATAGAAAATCCGTACTAGTTGAACTTGCGGACCGTGTTCAGCTCGGCCAACATGTTCTCTGTCGAGCGGTAACGAACGTCAAGGAGGAGCTTTGATTCTACGAGGGAGAGCGGCAACGGTCGTGGAAGACCGTGTTCCCTTTCTCATAGAATCAGAGCTCTTCCTTGGCCAAGTACGGTGCCATCTGGTAGAGAAATGCTGGCCGAGATAATCACGTAAGCAAGGTCAACTAGTACGGATGGTTATTTATTGAAACATGTAAAATCCATACTAGTTTTGTTTAAATATATCATTTTAGAAAACATGTGAAATTTTAGTACGGATGGTTATTTATTGAAACATGTGAAATCCATACTGGTCGTATTTTCTACAAGTGCCCGGATTGCGATGTGAGTTTCTTACGCATTTTATAATTATGGCTAATTGACCTGCTTTTCTTAAATATTTTTTACTAAATATTTTTTGGCTTTAATTTCAGTGGGAGGGCAATGGATGCGATGGTTGGTACTAGGAGGAAGATTATGCTACATATGTGCAGAATTTAGGTGTGCTTGAGGTAGCGGCTGCTGATGATGAGGCAGTGAGCCAGCAGGAGAAGCTTATTGATATTCAACAGAAGAATGATTTGTCTGTTTTAGTTACGTACGATCATGAAATAATTATGTTACTGAAGTGCATTGTAGTTTTAGTTTGTTTAGTGATAGTTGGGATTGCTTATGTTGTAGCCAGGCTTAGTTAATTAATCAACCGTGTGTGTGTCATCTATGTTGTGTAATAAAATACTTAATTATGTTCAAGGTTTTCATAATTTGTCGTGTAATGCAGATTATGTCACACCATTGGATGTATAATACCGATCGCCGCTCCCAAGACTTTATTGAGGGCGTGCACTATTTCTTAGGTGTGGCCGAGGCAAATAAGTGGGATGGTTTTATGTGCTGTCCATGTGCCATATGTAAGAATTTAAAGGAATATTCAAGCTCAATGAGTCTTCATTCACATTTGCTTAAGTCAGGTTTCATGTCAAACTATATATGTTGGACTAAGCATGGAGAAAGCGAGGTCATGATAGAAGAAGGTGAAGGAGAAGATTTAGACATTGATGACATTATTGCTCAGTATGCTGCCTTTGATGATACTACAATGGGGAGAGATGAAGAAGAGGTAGCGGCAGAAGATGATCTCGGTGATGCTCTTGGCGATACCATTCATGATGCACAATAAGAATGCGAAAGTGAAAAAGAGAAAGTTAAGTTCGAGCGCATGCTTGAGGATCATAGGAAGTTGCTATACCCGACGGCCGAAGAGGGGCAAAAAAAACTGGGTACAACACTGGAATTGCTACAGTGGAAGGCAAAGAATGGTATATCCGACAAGGCATTTAGGAATTTATTGAACCTCATAAAGAAGATGCTTCCGAAGCCAAATAAATTGCTCACCACTACGTACGAAGCAAAAAAGGTTGTCTATCCTTTGAGATTAAAAATCTAGAAGATACATGCATGTCCTAATGACTGCATCCTCTACCATGGCAATGAATATGAGAATTTGAATGAATGCCCGATATGTAAAGCAGCGCGGTATAAGATCAGACATGATGATCCTAGTGACGTCGAGGGTGAACAATGTCCTAGAAAGAAAATCTCTGCCAAGGTTATGTGGTATGCTCCTATAATACCACGCTTAAAACGTTTGTTCAGAAATAAAGACCATGCAAAATTGTTGCGGTGGCATAAAGAAGACCGTAAGTTAGACAATATGCTGAGACACCCAGCTGATGGGTCCTAGTGGAGAGCGATAGACGGAATTTCTAGAGTTTGCAAATGAGGCTAGAAACTTAAGGTTCGCCTTAAGTACAGATGGTATGAATCCTTTTGGGGAGCAGAGCACTAGTCATAGCACTTGGCCAGTTATTCTATGTATCTACAACCTTCCTCCATGGTTATGCATGAAGTGGAAGTTCATTATGATACCGATCCTCATCCAAGGTCCGAGGCAACCTGGCAACGACATTGATGTCTATCTGAAGCCATTAGTTGAAGAACTTCTAGTTTTATAGAACAAACCAGGTGTACGTGTCTGGGATGAGTACAAACAAGAACACTTTGACCTACGAGCAATGTTGTTCGTAACAATCAATGATTGGCCTGCTTTAAGTAATCTTTCAGGTCAGACAAACAAAGGATATAATGCATGCACACATTGTTTTGATGACCTTGACAGTATATATTTGAAAAGATGTCGAAAGGTCATGCACCTTGGCCATCATCGATTCCTTTCTTTGAATCATCAAGTAAGAAAGAAAGGTAAGCATTTTAAAGGTAAGCCAGACCACTGGAAGAAGTCTCATAACCGAATCGGAGAAGATGTACTCGCAATGGTCAAGGATGTGAAAGTAGTATTTGGAAAGGGACAAGGTAGCGAATCTATTCCCAAAGATGCTAAGGGACACGCACCCATGTGGAAGAAGAAGTCCATCTTTTGGGAGCTACCCTATTTGCAAGTCCTAGAGATCCGCAATGCAATCGACGTGATGCACCTGACAAAGAATCTTTGTGTGAACCTGTTAGGATTCATGGGTGTGTATGGGAAGCCAAAGGATTCACTTGAAGCATGCCAGGACTTGCAGGGCATGAAAGAACAAGACAACCTTCATCCAGAGAAGACAAATAATGGACGTCATTACTTAATCCTGCTAGCTACATGCTTAGCAAAGAAGAGAGGGATAGCATGTTCGAATGTCTAAGCAGCATCAAGGTCCCATAGGGATTCTCCTCCAATATAAAGGGTATAATAAATGTGCCAGAGAAGAAATTTCTAAACTTAAAGTCCCATGACTGCCATATGCTTATAACGCAATTGCTTCCAGTTGCTTTAAGAGAAATTCTACCTCCACATGTACGTCTAGCCACCATGAAGCTATGTGCATTCCTTAATGCAATTTCTCAGAAGGTAATCAATCCAGTGAAACTAGCTACTCTATAGAATGATGTGGTTTAATGTCTTATCAGCTTTGAGTTGGTGTTCCCTCCATCCTTCTTTAATATCATGACACACCTCCTAGTTCATTTGGTGAAGGAGATTAGTATTCTTGGACCTATGTTCTTATATAACATGTTCCCCTTCGAGAGATTTATGGGAGTCTTGAAGAAATATGTGAAAGTCCGTTCTAAGCCTGAAGGAAGCATCGCCCAGGGCTATGGAACAGAGGAGGTCATTGAGTTATATGTTGACTTTATTCCTGACCTTGCCCCGATTGGCGTTCCCGAATCACGACACGAGGGGAGACTCAGTGGTAAAGGAACTTTAGGGAAGAAAACATATATTGGCATGGAAGACGATTATTTCAATAAAGCACACTACACAGTTCTTTAGAACTCATCATTGGTGCATCCGTACATCGAGATACATAAGGAGTTCTTGCGATCCAAGTTTCTAGGGAAGACTGAAGCTTGGATTATGTGTCAGCACATGGAAAGTTTCAATGGTTGGTTGCAAAAAGAATGTCAAGGTGATGACAATATTGATAAGCAACTATATTTGTTGGCTAGGCAACCATCATGGCATATCCTCATGTACCAAGGGTATGAGATAAATGGGAATATATTTTACACAGTTGTCCAAGATAAAAGGAGCACCAATCAAAATAGTGGTGTTCGCATAGATGGCACAGATCCAAATGAGAATATACAAACATATTATGGCTGCATAGAAGATATATGGGAACTAGACTACGCACCTAATTTTAAAGTCCCTTTGTTCCGGTGCCAATGGGTGAAGCTGACCGAAGGAGGGGTAACAATCGACAAAGAGTATGGAATGACAACAGTGGACCTCAACAATATTGGGTACAAAGACGAACCATTCGTCCTTGCTACCGATGTGAGTCAGATGTTCTATGTGAAAGACATGTCTACAAAATCAAAGAGAGGAAAAAACGAAGACATCAACTCAATGATCAATGAGCCAAAGCGCCACATAGTTCTTTCTGGGAAAATAAATATAGTGGGAAATGAAGACAAGTCAGACATGTTAGAAGATTATGAAAGAAATGTCTGAATTCCACTCTTCATAGTGAAGAAAGATCCAAGCATCATGTTAAATGATGAAGACACTCCATGGTTACACCGAGATCATAACCAAGGGTCATACGTCAAGAAAAAATTCACTGTTGTGCCCGCATGATACAACGATGCAAATCCTAGATTGTCTCCAATTGAAAAGTTTTGAATACCAAGTTTGTTCAGCTCATCAAGATATACAATCCTTATATATGCCATTTTTTCATTTGAAAAAGTTTGAACAAAATGTAGTTCAAATTTCACAAGTGTGTGACATAGTTTTAGAAAGTCTATATGAGAATCAAGAATTTGTGACTAGTGTTTGATAAAACTTTCTCAAATGGAAAAATGAGCTATGTAACAATTGTAGATCTTGCTGAAATGATTGAACTTGGTATTCAGAGATTTTTCATTTGAGGTCATTTAGTGTCTCATTTGAGCAAGTTTGACCAAGTCAAATTTGGTCAAATGAAAAAACAACACTTTGACTCTAGTATTCTGAACTCTAAATGACTTCTAATTGAAAAGTTTTGAGTACCAAGTTTCTTAAAATCATCAAGATCTACAATTGTTGTTTTGGTCAACTTTCCATCTGAGATAGTTTGGACGGTTCAAATTTGTGATTTTTAAATTTCGACGCCTACAAACTAGTTTTCGGAACCCTAGATTGTTTCCAATTGGAAAGTTTTGAATACCAAGTTTGTTCAGCTCATCAAGATATACAATCCTTATATAGGCCATTTTTTCATTTGAGAAAGTTTGAATAAAATGTAGTTTAAATTTCACAAGTGTGTGACATAGTTTTAGAAAGTCTATATGAGAATCAAGGATTTGTGACTAGTGTTTGATAAAACTTTCTCAAATGAAAAAATGAGCTATGTAACAATTGTAGATCCTGCTGAGATGATCAAACTTGGTATTCAGAGATTTTTCATTTGAGGTCATTTAGTGTCTCATTTGAGCAAGTTTGACCAAGTCAAATTTGGTCAAATAAAAAAACAACACTTTGACTTTAGTATTCTGAACTCTAAATGACTTCAAATTGAAAAGTTTTGAGTACCAAGTTTATTAAAATCATCAAGATCTACAATTGTTGTTTGGAAAAAGTCTACTTCACCCCCCACCTTTCATACTTGGTCTACTTCACCTCCCAACTATGAAACCGTCTCTTTTACCCCCTGAACTTTCTAAAACCGTCTATTGTACCCCCTGGGCGGTTTTTCAGCGGCGGTTTTGCTACAGTAACAGCGGGTTTGCAACAGTATCGGTGGGTTTGCTACAGTGTCGCCATTTTGAATTTCCTTTTTTTAATTTTCGGTGAATATTTGAAAAATCATAGTAAATCATAGAAAAATCATAAAATGAAAAATATAATTTTATTGGACTCCACATGAGTAGATCTACACAATGAATATATAATACAATATGCTTTAGTACAATTTTTTTTGTAGCTTTAGATTAATTGAAAAATCCAATTTTGTCTGTAATTAATTAGAATTTATCTATAACTAAGTTATACATAGTCCAATGAGTATGAAAATTTTACTATAGTTTAAGCGTACAATAATTAGCATAGCATAAAAATTTCACCACAATTGGACCATAGAAGCTGCAGCTATGAATTATTCCAATTAATTAGAGATAAAATTAAATTTTCCAATTAATCTAAAGCTACAAAAAAAAATTGTACTAAAGCATACTGTATTATATATTCATTGTGTAGATCTACTCATGTGGAGTCCAATAAAATTAGATTTTTCATTTTATGATTTTTCTATGATTTACTATGATTTTTAAAAAATTCACCGAAAATAAATAAAAAAAAAGAAAATTCAAAACTGCCGACACCGTAGCAAACCCACCGTTACTGAAGCAAACCCGATGTTACTGTAGCAAAACCGCCGCTGAAAACCGCTCAGGGGATAAAATAGACGGTTTTGGAAAGTTCAGGGGGTAAAACAGACGGTTTCATAGTTGGAGGGTGAAGTAGACCAAGTATGAAAGGTGGGGGGTTAAGTAGAAAGGTGGGGGGTTAAGTAGACTTTTTCCATTGTTGTTTTGGTCAACTTTCCACTTGAGATAGTTTGGACGGTTTAAATTTATGATTTTTAAATTTTGACGTCTACAAACTAGTTTTCGGAACCCTAGATTGTCTCCTATTGAAAAGTTTTGAATACCAAGTTTGTTCAGCTCATCAAGATATACAATCCTTATATAGGCCATTTTTTCATTTGAGAAAGTTTGAATAAAATATAGTTCAAATTTCACAAGTGTGTGACATAGTTTTAGAAAGTCTATATGAGAATCAAGGATTTGTACTAGTGTTTGATAAAACTTTCTCAAATGGAAAAATAAGCTAAGTAACAATTGTAGATATTGCTGAGATGATCAAACTTGGTATTCAGAGATTTTTCATCTGAGGTCATTTAGTATCTCATTTGAGCAAGTTTGACCAAGTCAAATTTGGTCAAATAAAAAAACAACACTTTGACTCTAGTATTCTGAACTCTAAATGACTTTAAATTAAAAAGTTTTTAGTACCAAGTTTGTTAAAATCATCAAGATCTACAATTGTTGTTTTGGTCAACTTTCCATTTGAGATAGTTTGGATGGTTCAAATTTGTGATTTTTAAATTTCAACGTCTACAAACTAGTTTTTGGAACCCTAGATTGTCTCCAATTGAAAAGTTTTGAATACCAAGTTTGTTCATCTCATCAAGATATACAATCCTTATATAGGCCATTTTTTCATTTGAGAAAGTTTGAATAAAATATAGTTTAAATTTCACAAGTATGTGACATAGTTTTAAAAAGTCTGAGAATCAAGGATTTGTGACTAGCGTTTGATAAAACTTTCTCAAATGGAAAAATGAGCTATGTAACAATTGTAGATCTTGCAGAGATGATCAAACTTGGTATTCAGAGATTTTTCATCTGAGGTCATTTAGTGTCTTATTTGAGCAGCTCATCAAGATCTACAATCCTTAATGAAAAAACAACACTTTGGCGGGCTGCAAAAATTTCAGGCCTTCAGTCCCGGCCCAGGCCAGGAACCGGGACTAAAGGGTGGGCGGAATTGCCCACCCAAAAATACCTTTAGTCCCGACTGGTAACACCAACCGAGACTAAAGATCCTTTAGTCCCGGCTGGTAAGCCGAGCCGGGACTAAAGGGTTGGACCTTTAGTCCCGGTTCGGCTTACCAGCCAGGACTAAAGGATCTTTAGTCCCGGTTGGTGTTACCAACCAGGACTAAAGGGTCCCGGCCTATATATATCGACCGGTTCATCTTCTACTTTTCGATCTAGAATCGATCTCGTCGTCTCTGTAGCACCCGCGCGCGGCTCCATCATCGTCTACCCCCGCCCGGCCTCGATCGTCGTCTCTGCCGCGCCTGCGCCGCCGTCGTTGTCGAGCCTCTCCCAGCGGCCGTCGATTCTCCGCCGTACGTCGTCCTCGCGCGGCTCTACTCGGCCCCGTGGCCGGCCAGCACGCCCAGCCGCCATGCATGCATGGCATGCATCCATAGCCTGTTTTATTTAGATAGTTTTTAGATACTTTTTAGATAGTTTTTAGATAGTTTTTTTAGGTAGTGTTTGATATATATGTAAGATTTAAATGTATTAAAATTTAATTAGTAGTTTATTCTTAGTTTTTAGATAGTTTTTGATATATGTTAATTAGATTTAAATGTATTAAAATTTAATGATTACTTTATTTAGATAGTTTTTTAGATAGTTTTTATTATAGTTTTTGATATATTTAGTAGTTATTATTCTATCTCTCTCTTTATATGTGTTAGATTTAATTTTGATTTAGTAAAATTCTATCTATGTATATATGTTAGGTTTAATTAGATTTAGTAATTAATTCTATCTAGAGATTCTATATGTATACATATATATATATATGTACTTAATTATTTCCATGTGTATATATATATGTACTTAATTATTTCTATGTGTATATATATGACATTGAAGGCGTTGATGGGGAGAAGACACTAGGAGAAGCAGAAAAGACATTTATTCAATGGTGCAAACGCTTCATCATCATTCCTAGAGCACCACCGCTTTCCCTACCTCACCCTAGGTACGAATGATAGTGAATGAAATATTATTTTTCCATTAATTTTATATTGGCTTAAAAAATAATTGACCACAACTTGTTTTTGTAGCAGGATCTCCCCCAACCTAGCCCAATCATTCATTCCCCATCTCATCACAGCGTCGTGGGGGGCGAGACGACTTCATCCCCACGGCGATCTCCAACTCCTACACCGGCCCCATCGCCTCCACAACGATCTCCAACTCCTACACCGGCTCCACCGCCTCCACAATGATCTCCAACGCCTCCACGTCGGACTCCAACACCGGCCTCATCGCCTCCACGCCGGTCTCCAACACCGCCCCACCACCTCCAAAGCGACGCACTACAAAGATGTCTAAGGTCCTGGCGGCAAAGAAGACCCCAAAAAAAGAGTTATTTCTCAAGAAATACTTCCTAAAAAGACTGATGAGCAAATAGCAGCTGAAGAAGGCAAAAAAGTGAAAGATTTTTTTATAGATATCCAAAAACAGAGACAAGCGAAGCTTAAGGAGAAGTCGTACTTTTACATACCACGAGATCAGCTGAGACGGAAGATCGAAGCTCACAAGAAAAAGATGCTTGAAGTTCGTAAGCCACCGCCACTATCAGACTATGACCGCTCCCTCGTGAAGTCACATGATGCATATAAGAAAAGGAAAAGAGCATCAGGGAAGGATGTCCCACAGCTCAGACAACAGAAGCAACCAATGCAAAATCTTGTTGTTGCTAATCAATATGGTTCCAACATAGAAGTCTATCGACCAGACAACTCTGGAGAAGTGTCGGTTCAAGACCTTAATGATTTTTTTTGAACAAACTGGTTTAACCTTGGATCAAGTGACAGGCAAAGCTCCAATCCAAAACCTGGAAGTTGATACCTGGAAGACTTATAAATTTGGCAAAAGTCTGTACAACCCTGTGGCTCTGAATGAATTGGGTACGCAAATGTACTTGCTCAACAAGTGGTACATGCAGGCGTGTGGCAGGGGTGAGCAATAGATCTTTGTCAGATTTAGAGACCATCATTACTTCCGTAGAGATGACATCTTACATATTAGTTTCGAAGAATTGCATTAACTATTCCACTTGGACGCTCTAGACAAATCAATCATTAGCTCCTTTTGTTTGTAAGTGATTCTTACTTTTATTTAATAAACTCACTTCCATGCGTACGTGTATATAATTATCCTCACATATAACTTATATTTATATACAGATTCCAGATGTCAGAGCTCCAAAGAATACAAGACACCAGTGTTGGCTTCATTGATCCTTATATCATATTCAAAACCGATATTATTGTCAAGGACCACTGGGTATCTGAAGCACAGACGAATATCATGAAGTTCTTCGTGAAGCAGCACAAGACAACAATACTTTTCCTGTACAACTTTGAGTAAGTGTTAATAATAATGTAGTCTACACATTTTATGTAATATCAATACAACTTATATGCATGTATGTGTGTGTATAAACCAATGCAGGTTTCACTGGATACTCATTGTCATTGAGTTAAACTCAAGTCAGTTAGTAATTTTGGACTCATTGAGAAAAGAGCGAGCACAATACCAAGATATGATAGACATTATCTAGGGGTAATTTCGATCTCTCGCGCACAACTATTATTGAATAGACTTTGCCATAATTTATTAACGATCGTACATTATTGGTCGTACAGGGTTTGGAAAGAGTTTATTCGGCAACACCGCAAGGATTGCAAGGCACCACTTAATGTAGTTGAAATACTAGTAAGTAGTACTATATATACTTCCCCACATGTTTAATTACTATATCGTACTTCAATTTACGTGTGAGATGATGAGAATAATCTTCTTCTCGTACAGTGGTGTTTGCGGCAGGAACCAGGTAATAACTTGTGTGGATACTACATTTGTGAATTTATCATTGCATACATAAGAAGAACTCCTGAAGATGTCCTCAGAGTACGTATATATCAAATTTTTATTTATTTTTAAATGAATATATATATATATATGTATTAATACTTTTCCTTTTATTTCAAATGCAAGACTGAATGGTTGAAACGAAGGGTCATGCAAAAAGACCATCTGAAAGCAGTTCAAGAGTCAATAGCAGGATATCTTCTAGAAAAAGTGCTAAATCCCAACGGTGAGTTCTACTTTGATCTAAGGAACTAATGATGTAAATTAAATGTTTATTGATATCGTTATTTTTGAGAATAAGATTATGAAAGTGTTGTATATATACATATATATCTATAATATATATAGTTTCATACTTTATTCGAATATAATAATGCTTGAGATGAGAATTAGATGTAATTATATGTGTGCGTGTATTTATATTAGCAGCGTAGAATACGTACATAAAAACATATTATATATTAAACAAATATGTGTAACTGAACTGAAAACAAATTAAACAAAAAAAAAGAAAAAGAAAAGAAACCTTTAGTCCCAATTAGGGTTACCAACCGGGACTAAAGGGTGCGGCCAGGTTTGCTCGGCTGGAGGACCTTTATTCCCGGTTGATAACACCAACCGGGACTAAAGGTCCCTCTTTAGTCCTGGCTCGATGACCCGGGACTGAAGGTTCCACCTTTAGTCCCGGGATCGTTGTCCCAGCGCGGTAACCGGGACTAAAGGTCGTTACCGTCCGGGACAACAAATCCATTCTGTAGTAGTGCAACAAGGTGCATGCATGTGCTCATTGTGCAAGTGAAATGTTTATAGTCTTAGGTTCAATATGTGAGGCTTAAAAATGTATGCCCAGTTCACACATGCAATGAGGTGATGCACAAAACATGTCTCCTAGATAGCACATGCTCAATGGAAACTAACAAAATTGGTTTCATGAATTTTGAAGTCCTAGATAAGTAGTGATGTGCTTAACAAGCCATAATGCATCCATAATTTTGGTCAACATTAAAAATATTGTTTTGGAGTCAAACTCATATTTAGATGATAGAGAATTGCATAATGAAACCAGAAAATTTTGTTTTATAATTTTCAGAGTAAAAATGCATTTTCTATGAATTTTACAAGATCATCCATGCATATGTTGTGCTCTGACGGACCGTCCGGAGTAACAGGGCGGACTGTCCGCCAGAACACGCAAAAAATGTGTTTCTTTGTGTTTTCTGGGACTATCTGGCCATGGGGATCGGACTGTCCTCTGAAACACGTCCAACATGCAAAAGTCATGCCGAAGATGATTCCAGGTGCATCCGGACACCGGCTTGTTGCAATGGTCTTCTAGTGATGTGAGGAACTCATTCTAAGTGTTGGATTCATCATGCATGGAGTGTGTGTGGAGCTCAAGCTCATCCATAGTGGTAGCAGCCATGGATGGGGCAAGAGCCAAGGGGATGGCCGTGGGAGATGGGGAAGATGGAGAGGGGTTCGGGGGAGTGCTCACCAAGTCGAAGGGGACTACTACCTGCAGCAGCTCGGTCAGGGACGCTTCATGGAGGGAGATCAGCATGAGGGGCTCCTCCATGGCTCAAGAAAGATTATGACGGCTTGCATTGGTCCCTTCTTCTTGAACTTTGACGAGCTCGAGGATGACGTGGTGGAGTAGCGCGCGGGCATGCATCTCCAGCAGGGCTCCGACAAAGGGCGTCCTCCTTCCTTCTCCTCCTCCCTCCTCTCTTCTTTCTTCCCCTCCTTCTCTTTGCTGTTTTCTATGAACAGAGGGAGAGGGGCTGGTGTGTAGTGTGAGGGGAGGGCTGACATGTGGGGCCGGATGTGGTGTGTGAGACACCTCATGTTCTGCACGTAACAGGTGTCACATGCTCTGCTGGACTGTCCCGTGGTGCCACCGGACCGTCCAACAGGTCATGTGACATGCAAAAATTATGCGAACTTGTCAACTTGACATACATGTTTTTGAAAATAGGAATTTTTAAATGTAATTATGCTCATGATTCTTGTGGAAAACAATTATCACGACTGGGTCATTGACATTTTCTGTCACCAACGGTTTGGTCTATATTGGGATTCGCATGTCCACACGAAGGGGCATTGACAGAGGTGGGGAAGGAAAACAGTTGTCGTAAATTTGCCTGGAGAAGCAGCACACAGGAGGTAAAAAGGGGCGCTGGAGGGAAGGAGGTAAAGCATGCCGAGATGGAAAATGACCAACCACCAACCGACGGATGTTGGCCATGGTGGACACGGCTGGTGATGGGGAGGAGGGACTCCGATTTGAGAGACTATCTTTTGTTGTGACCTGAATACAAACCCTGCTGGAGCAATGCTTTTTAGTTAGACCTTTAAATAATTTTGGTTCACGACTTGTTTATAGGTCTTACTCAAGTTGCTCTTAATTAAGAAGTTGGTACCGCCATGGCTTTTGAAATTATGCCATCGAGGAATACTTCCCCGTCCCAAAATAAATAATTTTTTGAGGTTTAAATCTGCCTAAAAATAATGTTCCAAAAAACATGAACACAATCTTCTAATACGGAAGCTAATCAAAGATGTATACAAACAATAACTGCTAAATTCACAAGATGTCCATTGGGAAAGATATAGAGATGAGGCTACATATGTCTTTTGGCAACACTTTTAATCTGTCTAAATTTTTTTAGAAAGTTATTATTTAGGAGGGAGAAGGTATGCACGAATATGGCACAAGGAAGAGATATGGTAAGGTAGAGTGTAAGGCCCTATTTGGTAGGGCTTCTCCATCAGCTTCAGAAGTCATTTGGAGCAGTTTTCGACTAAACGGGGTAAAATGAAAGGCTTCAGGAGCCGTTTGGAGCCGCTGGGCAAGGGCGCACCGCCCGCCGGGAGAGGCAGTGAGGCTACCGAGCAGGGGCGCGCCAGCCATTGGTGGAGCAGCGCACGGCCACTGAGGGAGCAGTGCGTGGTCACAGTCTCTAGGAGAAAGAGAATGAGGGAGATAGAAGAAAGAGAGAAAAAGTAAGAGTATTTGTAGAACTGGTTTGCTAAATAGGTCGTCAAAACTGTTCTAGCTCCACCGCTAGAGCTTTTTGTAGAGCTGAAGCAAAAAAAAAACGACTTCGCTAGTGGAGGGAAGACCTGTCATGCGAGACCTAACAAATGATACATTTATTCTTGTCCTTTTGGAAACCCACTTATTCTTGTTGCTAGGTGAGCGATTGCACAGGTACCTCACGCATGTGTCACGTGTAAGCACCTGCTGTGGTTGACGCCGCAACTGCCGCTCGACAACGACGTCACAACTCACAAGAGCCACATGAGTCTGGAAGGTACTACTACCTCGTTAGGTGACTGACACCACTAATTGGCGAACGTTCGTTCAAAATGAAGCCAGCGAACGATTTTCAGACAGCAGTTATTACCTAAATAGAAAAGCATCCATTTCCACCTGACACCTTTTTAGAATAGTATATTGTTCTCTTTCTCTTTTCGGGCGCGCAGGCATTCCATTTTCTTCTCAGGCACCTACTGGCCACGGACGTGCTAGATCTCACATGTTTCTACATTTTATTTTTATTTTTTAGAACCATACGCACATAATTTAGATAACTGAATTACACAGCATAATTTCGATGAATAATTTAGCAGTGCTAACTTAGCAGTGCTCCTACATTCTCTTTTAGGTTTCATAAGCCTTTTTTTTCTCTTTTCAGAAATTAATCATTCGGGACATGGGAAAAGGGTTTATAGAAGGGTGGAGGATGAAATAAAAGTAACTTTTACAACCTATACTACATAGTAAATTCCATAGTATGATGCAAACTTCTAAAATCAGATAAATAATAACTTTCATAACTTCTGCAGCGATAATCTCAGCATCTCTATAATTATAACATTGAGCATATTTGTTTCTTCAATCGGAAGATCTGCAAAATATTTTAATATTTAAAATAACAAATACAAAACACAAGTTAGATGCATTACTCTTAACAGTAAGTTAATCAAATAAATTAGCTAGCACGCAAGCACATGAAAATACAAGTTAGATACATAACTCTGTACACTAAGTTAATCAAGTAAGTTAGGTAGCATACACATAAAAAGAGGAGTTAATACATAACTCAGTACAATAAACTAATGAACTAACTTAGGTAGCATAGACATGAAAAAACAAAGATAGATAAATAACTCTGTTATTTAACGGCCACAAAAAGACTGCATAGCACAAATCTATAAAAAAAACTATTTCAGTAGCAATGAATGCAATAAGTTCGGTAGAAAATCATATCTGTTATACCTTGTTCATGTATAATTTGAAAGCTTTATACCCTGACAAGTTTAAGAAGGAGCAAAGATAAGGATTCCATCACAGACAAAATAATAGGTACAAATATGAAATCTTACATGTTGCTTATTTATGTCACATATTGCAGGTAATCTTCTCATGGGTGCACGAATAGTATGCCAATGCCTCACGAATAGGCTTTACATGCTCCTGCATAATATAAAAATTTGGAAAAACATCTTGTTACGCAATATGCCCTAATCAAATGATCACAGTTTTAAAAATAGAACTTGACAAAGCCATAATTCAAGAACAAAGTAATACCTCTTTGAAAATAAAGGTGAGTCAGGCCTTCATAAGATTTAAGTAATTCAAGAACATATTGAAAAGCACTATCACAATGGGTAATTAAGTACCCATTTGAGAACAAAAAATTAGACATACAAGTAGCGAAATAAAACTTAAGCATATAATTTTATAAACCAAGTTCAACATACAAGTTAATTACTACAAGTTATGTGCAAAATATAATAAACCAAACAACTTATGTGCAAAAAAAGTTAGACATAAAAGTTAATAGCTACAAATTATGTCCACAAATTTAGACAAACTTATATGGAGAAAGTTAGACATAAAAGTTATGTGTGGAAAGTTATACATGTGAAGAAAGTTAGATATAAAAAGTTAGACATGAACTTAATATCTACAAGCTATGTGCAAAAAGTTAGACATAAAAGTTTGACAAAAAACTTACAACATAATACAGAAACGACAACATAATAACTACAATATACAAGTTACATACATATAATTTAATAAAACAAGTTCAATATAAGGAAAATATTAGGACAATTCATACCAGTACTTCATACATACAAGTTATGTGCAAAATAAGTACAACAAATTAATTAATCCCAATTGTGAAAAAAACAAGAGATGCTTATGAATAAATTATCTGAAAAGAACCAAATATCAAATAAGAATGAACAAGGAACTCACAGAAAACATACCCTGATCACTGACATTAATTAAACCGGTTTTGAACTGCAATACTCCTCTCCCTTCGTTGTTGTGATCCAAACTCTAGGCTAGCGTGTAAGCATGCTCACAAACTGCATGAAGTACAAACATAAACGTTACCAGATCAAACCAAGTTGCACATTGCCTGTTTCAATTGTAAAATATTTCATTTTAAAACCGAACTGTATTTCAGTGTTGGCTTTTGTCATCAATTCGTCACCATACATTGACAATTGACATAACCAAGGACCCCACCAGCTAGTTGAAGAACAAAGTGGCAATTGGCAAACGGTAGGAACCTGGCTAAGCGGCATAAAACAACATTTTTCTACTTTTATTAGACAGATCAAAATAAAACAACAGAATTGGTGTAACGTGTAATATAACTTAGTTGAAGAAATCTGATAAGTTTATTTAATCATTATCCTTTGATTTGGTGGAAGTTTGATTTTTTGTAGTGGAGTACCACAGTACTGTTCAACAGATGAACTAAGCAGAATACGGAAATGGGAATGATGTCTAAATGTATAATCAATGATACATGCATCTAAATTCAGAGAACTACTGCTGCATTGAACTAAATTACCTGCTAGATACATAATGTCAGCAAGGTGCCAAGGTCCAACTAAGCTAAATGCATACAACTGAAACTAGCCTAGCCATGATTCTAAAACAGTGGTAGCTAATTACAGAGAGAATATGCTAGTTGTAGCACCTGATTTTAAGAACAAAACCAAATACGCACCATATGTGAGTCCAAGAAGTCAAATCTCACATATAACTACAAATATAGGTAATATCGAAAGATAATGCTCAATATATAGCGTACTTAGTATAAAGGATATAACCTTAGAGAGCAAATAGCAGAAAGACAACTCCGATCTTCGGATGAAGACTCCAATTCCATAGGAACAACTGACTAGTTGATCATAAGCCTAACTTCTTTAAACTCTAGCAATCTGGTACCTATCTGTGATTTTTCCAAAGATTTAAAAAGTAAAACAAGCGTAAGTACATGTCGTACTCAACAAATATAACATGGGGTTTATGAGGCTTAAAAGATTGACACTGGTTTAACTACGATTAACATTTAGAGAGTCATCTTTTAGCAATTCGGTGGCAACAAGTTTATTCAGAAGCCCATGTAAACACATGATCAGGTAAACATGAATAATAAATACCATAAACAGTAATCATTAGTGAGCATCTTTATTATCAATATCATCAGTGTTCATCATCTATTCCATAAGGGTTCTAAGGCCGCTCGTGACTGTGAGCACGACTGTTATAACAGTTTTACACTTGGCAGAGGTTCTACACTTTCACTATGAGTCGTGATTTACCCTTTTGCCCGAGGTCGCGAGCCACTTAACCCACTATCAAGGAAGGTCGGTAGGGTTCACTATGAAGCCTTTCAAAGGTTCGTCTAACAAGTTAGGTCCATTAGATTCACTCAGCAAACAGATATAGGAACCCCCTATCGAATGGCACAATTCCATCACGGCTATACACATAAAGAGTAGAGGCTGTCCTATACCCGATTCGGCAAGCCATTCTTACGCCATAAAGGTAACCTCTAACAAGGTAGAAAAGGTCCTCATACTGAGCTAAAGTCAGAGCCATGTAGCCCTCAAAGCTGTATTGTAAGTCCCGGATGATCACTTACAGATAAGTCCTTAGGGAGAGGAATCTAGAGCACCATAATAATAGCCCAATGCTCTAGTCCCCTGATTCCATCTTCGTAAAAACATCTTTTAGTGTTTATTGAATATACCATTAGTCAAGTTACAAGATCATGGCTTTGGTTGAGCACTAGCATCATACTATCCAATGCAATACCCCATAGATGACAAGGAATTCAAAGATATCAAATAGCCAGGAAAATTTGCTACGGTTGCCAAGGTAGACACATGCATATGATTAAATTATTAAAGTGAATAGGACAACAAGGATGATCCCATGCTATATTTGCCTTAAACTATGATCCTTCTTCAAGTTGAAACCTTCAATGAATTGCTTCTCGATTCACCACGTATAGCTCACCGACTGGACATGATCATAAAACACCACACAAGCATCCATGCAATCATACACGAAGCTAACAATAGAACTAAATTAGAATAGTACACCAAACATAATAAACAATAAGTAAAAAGGTTTTAAAGATGTTCTACACGTTACTACGAACATAGACGCAAAAAACACTCTAATCAGAGCTATAACAAAAAAGTTATAAATTAAACAAGATTTCCTTTAATAAAATAATAGCTTAAATCTAACCCTAAATTTCAAAAGTTGAAAACATGTTTAACAGTAGGATAAACATGTAGATTATGCAATTATGAATCTAACGCAACTTGAACGGATCAAATCGGAATTAAAACGGAGAAGTTATGACCTAAAGAAAATAGTGGCAAAACTATAAATAGATAAAAGCGTATTTTGGATCTAACCGAAGAAACTACGTTTTCAAAAGAAGAAAACGTATTCTGTGAATATGCTATGGACTTTGGGTTATATTACACAAAACTGCAGGGACTCTTTTGAAAGATTGCCGGCCGATGGGGTACCGGTGAATCTGGGACGTCGGATCGAGAGTGGATGCGCAAGGACTACAGGAGGGAGGGAAAGAGTGGCGCGGCTGGCCGAAACAGTAAGGTCGGTGCGGTGGCTTCCATGGCCGGCGATGCAGAGTTCGTCAGCGATCACAAGGACGGCCCTAGAGGCCATGGTTCAAAACAAGAAAAACACCAGGAGAATGAGGGGAGCACGACGAACTCACTGTGGGACTTTCTTGCGGTCGATGGCAAGGCTACGACGTCGGGCAGTGCACCGGGGCAACAGCGAGCACGGCGGCAAGGGTTCCACGATGACGCTGTAGCTCTAGACATGAGGCAGCATGAGCTAGGGTTTGGGATGGGGACGCTCGGCTTTTATGAGGCTAGGTGGCGTGGGGGTGTACGACACGACACGAAGACGTGGTGGTGGCAGACTTCCTCGGCGGTGGAGTCTGGGGTGGTTAATAGCGGGTGGTAGACGATGCCGACTCGGGGAAGAAGGCACTGGCAAGCGGGGTCCAGTTGTCGATGACTGCACGCGGGGAGAGAGGAGACGGGCATGGTGCTCAGCTTGGTTGGGCCGGTGGTGCACGGTTTGCTGCGGCTTAGAGAGGCGGGGGCAGGCTACGGGGAGAGGAAAAGCTGGGCCAGCTGGCTTGCTGCTGGGCCACGAGTGAAAAAGAGAGGGATGGGGAGGAGTAGCGGGCCAGAAGGGAGGAGCAGGCGTGGGGTGAGGGGAAGGAAGTAGGTCGGCTGGCCTACGGGCCAAAATAGAGAGGAAGAGTTTTCTATTTTTCTTTTTTTTATTTCAAAACCATTTAAAAGCAATTTGAATCATTCTGATTTTTAGATCAAAACCACTCATCACAATAAATCAAATGCAACGGCATGTATGCTCAAACATGTTGCTACCTTATGATAAATTTTTACTTTAATGAAAAATATTATTTTTCCTATATTTCATGGCACAAATTACAAATTCAAATCATTTTTCATTTGTTTTAAAAGGAGTTAATTCTAGGGTGTTACAATCCTACCCCCTTAAGATGAATCTTGTCGTCGAGATTCAGAAGATGGTGACTAAAGAGATGCAGATTCTCCGCCTTTGGATTCTTCTTTACTTTGCATACCTGTTAACCTTACTCTAAGTAACTTGCCAAACTGATTCCAAGATTCTGATAGATACTCCTACCACCCCTCAAGTAACTCCAATCACTAGGCCACCTTTTCTTTTTTAGTCCATACTATCAATTCTCTTTCTTAAAATATTCACCTTCCAACAGAGCCTTCTTACTTTCTTGGTCTAAAGTAGATTCTATTACCAACTTTAAAACATTAATGACTATATATGCTCAGGTTAAATTACTGAACTCTCAAACACAATTCTAAATCCATGGTGTTGTCCAAATCTTCTTAGCACAACTCTCCTTCATTAAGGGCATCGGCCACAACTTTGCTTCTCGAAGTGATAGCACTTTTTCAAGTCATAAAACCTTGATTGCTTCAATCCAACAATGATGTCAGAAGCTCAAAACCACCTTAGTGAAGATGTCCTTTGGATTCTTGTGATCTACCTAAATGTCACTTGTTATGCCCAAATAGATAATACCTCCATACTCCACAATGGATAACTCCAGATCATATGTCAGATGTTCCATCTCATGTTTTCTTGCATAAGCCTCTACTTTTTCTTCTTGCATAAGGGCACATCCCACACCTTGATAGGGTGCATCATAGTGGATATAAAGATCTTGTCCTGATATGGCAAAGCTAATACATAGGTTTTACTTCAACTCTTTTTTACTCCTTCAAATACTTAGCTGAGGTCTCTTGATCCAAACTTAAAACCTTTTCCAGTGATACTATCAATATCTTGATGGTCTTAGATAAACCTCCCTTGAACCTCTAACCAAACCTCATCATTGAAAACTCTAAGTTTCTCTCACATCCTTGGGTGGGTTCCTATCACATCATTAACTTTCTTCAATCCAAACCTTCTTGTCATGCTTAGTATATCATTGGGATTTGCTAAGACTCCATAGAACCATCTATAGTTATTAGATATCTCATTCCTATGTCATCAATGCCTACTTGTCTTGGGTATGTTGAAGATTGGACTCCTAGCTGAGGATAGCTCGAATTGTAGAGCCATATTGACGAATGCATCAATTCCTCGTAGATGATCTAATAACCTATCAACTAAGCAAAGGATACTTACTCTGATGATGAAGCCCTTAAGTGATATACATCCTCTGGGTACCACCTTTGTTATCAGATTAACCAATTCTTTCAAGTGAGAGCTAGAGAGCATAACTGAACTTCATATGGCACCTTGAGCATTCGGACCCTTCTTAGTTGGGTAGTTTGCACAGGCGTGATCATATATCTTATTGATCTCCTCCAAAGGTGTTTGTTCCTCTACACTGACATCTAAAAACTCAAAGTCCACTTTACTATACTCAGTGTACACACCTTCCAATAGATCATCCTTGTATTCCTCAGGTGCAGGTTGAATCCCTCATACTCAATTCTTTCTTTAGATAGTGTTGTTAGAAGCACCAAACGTTGGGCATACTTAATCACTGCTTTACAAGTAGATAATCATCCCTTTCCAAGGATAACATCAATGTCCATTAACTCCAAAACTATAAGGTTTGACACAAAGTTCTCCCCTTTTATGTTAAGACTAACTTTTGAGCATATGCGGTTTGCCTTCTTTTCTCCTCCTAGAGAGTTAACTATTAGAGGTTTCCTCATCAGAAGCATAGTTATCTTATGATCTTCTACATATTTCCTAGATATGAACGAATGTGAAGCACTAGGGTCAAACAAAACCATGGCAGGGGCTGAGTTTACTGGAATGAACCCCACGACAACTTCCTTAGCTCCATGAGTGGTAATCATATCTACATTGTTCAACCTACCTTGAATGTAGTTTTGCTTTAACTTATTTCCTTGCACATGCTCCTTATGGATATTTTGTTTAGGCTCCTACTACTGTTGATTCTGGCTTTAATTACTCTTAGCAAGCTTCTCAAGACAATTGTTCTTATAGTGTTCAATTTCACCACAATCATAATCTTCCTCACTCGTAGAAGTATTTGTCTTCATCAAGGTGATAGTGGGAGGTCACAGACATGGCTCTTGAGAGCTAAAATGCAGCACTTCATCATTAGGTTGATGATATTGATCTTGATTTGTACTCCCAAGTAGATTCATAGGGTCTAACTAACATTCTGGTTGTGTAGCAAAACAGAGATGAGTGTTTCTTAACTGGCATTGAAGGTCACGCTTTCTCTTCTTCTCTTCCATCTCTCGACGCTTGTTCTCAATTACAATTGCTCTGTCCACCATTGTTTTGAAATTAGGATACACAACAATCATCAACTGCAATTGAACTACATCATTCAGTCCTTTCAAAAAGCGTTTCTATTTCTTAGCATCATTATCCACTTCTTCTAGAGCACTACGCGACAACTGAGTGAACATGTCATGATACTCACACATAGTCATAGATCCATACTTGAGAGCCCAAAACTCATTTAGCTTGAGTTCTACCACACCTATGGGAATGTGGTACGACCTAAAGCTCTCGCTAAACTCCTTCTAGGTGATCCGTCCAACATTGTTGGGACGTCCATACTGGTAAGACTCCCACCTGTCTTGTGCCACGCCCTAGAGTTGGTCAGACGCAAAAAGCACCTTCTCATGGTCATCACACTGAGCTATGTCAAGTTGTCTCTCCACAACTCTAAGCCAGACATCAGCTTCTAGTGGTTCGTTTATATGAGAGAATGTCGGTGGTGTCCTGTAACACCCCGGTGTTACAATTTTATTTAGCGCCACATTTTTGACCTAACAGGTTTTACCGAAATGAGCTTCCCGGGCTTTAAAAGTCTTGACGTAGGTTTTAAAGTATCGCTCGTGGCAAGTTATATCGCACTAGCTAGTTGAATAGTTCTAGGATGCAGTCAAAACTAAAAGTTATAATTTCCTAAGTCAGAAGCGATTGATAATGACGTGTTAGCATTTAAATTCTCGCTAAATCCTTAAACGCTAACTTTATATTATTGTATCGCTGGTTGTATCATCGTAAGTGTTTTGGTGTGGGATGGTTCGTAGAATGGTTGGACGTAGCGGGGTTATCCCAAGAATGGCTCGAAACTCTTAGAAAGCACGAAGAACTACGTTCGTTGCCCTGTTCGCAAACCGGCGCGCTGTGCGACGAACTCATGTTGGCTTTCTCATATCTTTTACCCTTGTCGCTCTTTGGTCGCGCCGAGTGTTTCCCTAGCAAGTTGGTGGTGTGGACTTTGAGTTAGTGAGGTTGGTCGAACCTTAACCGCACTGTTTGGCAGTTTTGGCGTCACTTTAAAAAGCGTGCATGATACTTGCTTCGGCCGATCAGCCGTTTGGCCGTGGTCACCACCTCTACCATGTCGCGCTGTCGCTTTCCAACACCCTTCATGCATGTGCCACGCCCGCCCTTGCTGTTGCCCTAGGGTTGCCTCGCGGGTGTGCTGTCACCGTTTGGCCAGCCCGTTTGTGCATGGTCGCTGCCGCGGGGTGGTGGGTGCACGCTGCTGGAGGAGCTAGGCACGGCCAGGCCGGTGCCGTGGTAGAAGCCTTCGGGTCAATGTGGTTCCCGCCTTGCCACCCAATCTAGCTACCACCGAGCTATTTACCCCACGGCAACTGCCTCGCTCCGCTGTCGCGTCGTGCTACCGCCTTGTCGGGCTGTCGATGGCTTTCCCGCGCACTCGATTGTCCATTTCCGCCGCTCATGCGCAGACAAGGCCAAGAGGTCCCGTCGAGTGGACGCTGCCTCCGTTGTCCCATAGCGCCATCGCCTTGTCACTCGCACGCCACAGCAAGTCAGGCCCACCCGGTGTCGCGCACTGCCATCCCCTGTGCCCTGCCATGCCCTTGTTCTATGGTCGGCGGGCGCCGTTCAAATTCAACGTGTGGTCCACCTCGAGTCAATTCTTCACGTTAGTAGCTAGGTCACGAAGTTAGCTAAACGCCCAACCCGCATGGAGAACCAGAGGTGCATGTTTGTCGGCCAATTTGGCACTCCCGTCGCCGCCGGTCTGTTCACCGCTGCTACAAAGCAGGCTTGGGGGTAAGGCCCAAGGCTGAGGTAGCGGTTCGATTGAAGGTGATCTCTAACTCGCCTTATCCTGCTTATCCGTATGCTCATCTCAGCTTGGTTAGGATCTTCACCGGCGACGAGCTGACACGGCCACGCCACGCTCGGAGCACTGCTGTCCTTCACCGTGCACGTGGCCAGCCTAGCACGGGTCGTTTTTGCTCCAGCCAATACCATAGCCGTGTCCGGGATAAGGTACTGTTGCTCTCACATCCTTTCGTTTCCATCTCCGAGGACGCAGGACGCCAGAACAGTTGCGCCACTATTGCTTGTAGTCCGTCAGCGTGGTCAAAGCGTTAGAAGTCACTGTTCGGTCCCTAATCGGCATCTTGGGTCTCGTTTTGGCTCCGCGGTGCTTGTCGGCCTATTCCTTTGGTCTATGCCTCACTCTGTTGACCGACGCAGCGAGGCAGTGCTAGTTGGAGCCGCGCCGTCGCGCGTGGAGTCGCCGGGGGGCTAATGCGTTGGAATAAGAACAAGGTCTGGGGGCTAGGCGAAAGCGTCAGAGAAAGAGGCCAATAGTGGAAGGGACTATGTGTTAATTTCGTTGGGATCTAAGGTCATTTCTGTAAAACGGTGGCGCACGCGGGTCTCCTGGTCTTGGGCCATCGCTGGTCCGGCCTGCTGCCGCCACGCCGTAGGCCGCGTCGGGTCTGCTGGGCTGCGGCCTGTCTGCGCCGCCAGGACGGCCGGTTGCTGTGCCCCGTCTGGGCCGTTCGTCGCACGTTGGGCCGGTTGTGCCGCTGCACTTGTTGCCGCTGCGTGCGTGGGCCGAGCGGGGCTGGTGTTAGCCCAAGCGGCCCTTTTTCCTTTCTCAGTATTGTTCTTTTATCAAAAACAAGGAACTTGTAAAATTAGTAATAAATCATGGAAAAGTCATAAAAATACCAAAAGAGTTTGGTTGAGTTCCTAAAATCATGATCCATCCAATAGTGTATTTGGTTGGCATAGTTTGATGATATTCTTAGGAGCTATATAATTAATGTGGGACACTTAATATTGTAAAAACATAAACTTATAGGAATTGTTGTGATAAATCGGTAACAGTATTGGATCTGCAATCTTTACAGTAGGTTCCTAGCAATATTTACTGCTCCCTGTAAATTTTGTAGCTCCAGAATAATTAGTTGCTAAATAGGTAATGATGTCCTACTGCGAGTAAACATTAACGATAGGATAAAATAAAGAAACCACTTGGGTTTGTATAGTTGAAATACTATTTGGGAAGTAACGTCTTATTCGACAACATGTACATGTAACCTTAGTACGGTCATCGTTAGAACTAGCCCGTTAACTCGAGCGGCGTAAAGCGTATTTATACGAGTTACGATTGCAGTCAATTAATCATACCCTTGCATTTCATTACATTGCATATCATGATAGGGACGTCGATGGATCCCGAAGTCATTGGGAGTTGCTGGAGAAATGGTACTTTTGGAGATCATGTCACCATGATGGAAAGCTAACTTCTGATTTTATTTTACCCAGGCAAGCCCCGGTGCATAACCCCTACTTTCTGCAATTTAGATTATATTTGTGCATTAAGTTTTAAGGAGTTGAATGAAACCACTTGCATATATATCCTTACCCTATGAGTCTTACTAGTATGACAGGATCGTGTAGATTGCTATGCTATAGGACTCCGGTAGAAGTCGAGTGATTGCCTGTCATTCACGAGATATAGGAAATATGTTACTATATGATTATCACTTGGAATATATAAAATGGTGGAAAGGAAAATGGTGACCGGACAGGGATATGGTTTGGGTATTGGTGGGTGTAAGAAGTTGTGTCGCCGTGGAGGCGGATCATAGCTTGGTTACACCATTTCTCCCTATCTGGTCGATTAAGGACCGATCGTGCATATGACTCTAGGTAGGTCACAGACTTATTATCCCGAGCACATACTTGTGTATGGGTGCTTGGAAAGCTTGTTGCTCTCTTGTCATGGATCCGGCTCTTTCCGAACCGACTGTCAGGGTTTTGTTTTGGTGGAGGAGGTCCTTGCACCACAGTGAGTCCGAGACTCAGGGGCGGGGGCTTGGAGTCCCAGTTTGGACGGGGACCTGGACACCCGGGATAGGAGAGTGACAGGTTGGTCCTGCTTGTGCCTGGGGTACAAGCGGGACGTGTGTTTTCGGGGTACCCAGCTGGGGACATTGATTCATGAATCGCCGGGCTATCCGGTACGGATTGTCTATGGTTTAGCATCGTAGTAAGAACTGAAAGATTAAGGATGGAAGATGGACAAAGGAAATCTAATTGCTTATCACCTGCTTGAAAGTAGCACAGGTGCTTACATAGAATGGTTAGTTAATGAACCAATGCGGCTATTATTAAAAATCAAATATAAGGATGCACGCTTAGTAATGCTTTCTGCAAATGCAACCCACAAACTAGATAGCCTTGCATATCCTTGGAGTCTTTTCTTTTCTCCTATCGGGTAAGTCTTGCTGAGTACAATTGAGTACTCAGGGTTTTATTCCCCCTGTTGCAGGTGACAGGTGGATGCTAGAGCTGACCTTTGTGTGTGGATTCCTCCTGGTGGGCTCAGCGAGGATTTCCTTTACGCTGCAATCGTAGTTGTTATTTATAACTCTCACCAAATACTTTTATAAACGAAAGTTTCATAATCTGTTATCGTAGTCTATATATCAATACTTCACCCTGTCATTAATAGATGTTTATTTCCGCTGTAACTCTGATCACATGTTTATATTCTGCTGTTTAATTAAATTATTCATAACTCTGATAAGATGATTACATTCTGCTGTTATATTAATAAATATTATACTCTGATGTTGTATTAAAAGTGATGTAAGAAATGGTTACGAATGATGTAAGCTTTATTCTCTCATTTGTGATCCTGATGGCAAAAATGTGGATTTTCGGGTTCTCCCTTGGGATGTGTCCGACGGAACCGAGTAATTTAGTGTTCTCCCTCGAGTGCTTAGTGTCTAATGGAAGACAAGCACTCCTGTGAGGCATTAGATTAGGCGGTTCTGCCACAGGTGGTATTAGAGCATAAATGAGGAAATAAAGCTTCGAAAACCTTTTCTAAACTAAAATTTGACAACCTATTGTTGCAAAAAGTTAGGACGTTTGCATGCGAAGTTATATAAGTAGCCCTATTACTATGGTTATGTATCCAGGATAGATGGCACTCTGCCGACTTAGATAGGCTTGATCAAGTTTTCTGCAGGTACACTGACTCGAGCATAGTTCGATAGTATCGACTAGTTACAGGGAGAGAACGATGTGCCAAAATTCTAAGAACGATTGCCCTATATGTGGCAATAGTGAAAGGACGTATAGGACGTGCATTCATGCATATCCTGTTTGTGCATTGTAGCGCCCGTATTGCTGTTAGATACACCATCCATAGGTGTCACGCGTGTCGTGTTGTGCACAAATGACTCGTTCCTGTTCTAGAGTTAGGTCTGCACTATGGCTTCGTGTTTCGTGTTCACCTGTGGTTCACGCCGGTCGTGACCCACGTCTCCCCCTACCCCCTTTTTGCGCTCTTGTCAGACCCTTGCCCTACAGTCGTACTAGTTAGTAATGGCATCGCACGTCGCTCGCCTCGAACGCGCAAAAATTGGTCGATTCATCGTAGTGACCCCACGCAGGAACCCTGGTGAACCGTGCCCGGATCACTGAACGCTCCGCCTTTATAAGTAGAGCCTGGTTTAGCCATTGGTACCACCACTCGGTGCACTTTAGCTCGCTTAGCTTTTTCCTTGAGCAAGCTTTTCGCTCAGCCTTCCTTGCAACCACCACCAAAGATGGCAGGAGCCTGGGTTAGTACCTACTGCCTGAACGTTGAGGGTTTTCTTAGAATCCTGCATGCCACCCTGCAAAAGCTCGGAGTCAATGATCGCCCCGAGTATGAGGGCCGTGAGTATGAGGAGCATGGCACTGAGCGATGTGAGGTTACCGTCTACATCGGGAAGAGTGAGGAATTCCCCGACCTCACTGAAGCCTGGAGTGTGACCGCAACCGGCTTTCTCTTCGTCGACACCTACTAGGTTGTGGCCCGTAAAGCCTTGTGGTACCTCTGCCAGATCTATGAGGAGCCCATTGCCCGTACCCCCATGCAGTTCTTTCCTCCCTTGGACAAGAATCGGCGGGCATGGAGGGCCCACATGGAGGCTTTGCAAGGACGAGATGTGCAAGAGGACAGTCCCACCATGGTGCACTTGACTACGTACCTGCTTGCTCTAGATGAGCAGTACGACCGTCAAGCCTTGGAGCTGAGGGTGTGCCTTCAACGCGCCGAGGAAGCCGAGATCTTCAACCGGATGCTCCAGGTGCAGCTCGCCGAAGCGCATGCCAATGCTGTAGCTGCGGAGAGCCGGGAGACTACCATGTCAGAAGCCCTGAAGGAAGCCGAAGATCGGCATGTTCATCAGCTGCGGGTGGCCTATCTTGTCACCAGGGCCGAGCGGAGGACGCTGGCTACTGAAAGGCAGGATGCCTCGATTTTGGAAGGGATCCCTATCCACCCGCCCGAGAGAAGAACAAGTGTTGCAGCACCGCCCGCACCTCCACCCTCGGAAGTGTCCGAGGTCGAGCCCTCGATTCCTCTCACTCAGCCATCACCACATGAGGATGTAGACTAGTTGCCTTGGGACGTTGTGCCATAGTAGTAGTGTTTTTCATTGCTGTCCCCCTGTATTGTACTCTTACCGTTGTTGTCGTCCGTAATTGTTGAGCCCGTTCGACCGTAGGTGAATGCTGTGCCGTGAATGTGAGCCTGAATGCCTATACGTTATACTCGTATAAGACCGTTGGAACACGAATTTTATTTATTCGCTGTGTTTATTGCGTTCATCTACCTTAAGTTCGTTAGGTGTGCTTTAGAGTTTCATGGGTGATATTAAGTGGGTTACAAGAAAAGTTGCCATTCAGACGCCAGCAGATCAGCCATGATTGGATGTTATTGGACACTGTATCGACTAATTGTGGATGTCCCAACAGAACACTTGAATCTTTTTAAACCAAATCCATTGTTGGATTTAAAATTCTTTGTCCCTTGTTGTGGAGGGAAACCTTTGTTGTTGAATTTTTCCCTTGCGATACCCCTTACTCTGTAGTCTATGACCCCACTGCCTTCATGGCGTGTAAGTTGGTGATAGTTGCCTGGTTAAAAGCTTATGGTGCCACGATGAAACTGAGGGCTCCGTGTGGAACAACTGCCACATGTGACGCTGCTCGGCATGCGCTGGTATCGAGGTTGTTAACCCAGTACCTTTACCAAGTTACACCGCCGTACCATTTTGTTTTAAAGTTTTCTCCTTGAAAATGTTCGGGTGTTCAAATGGGAAATCCACAACGGGTTGATGCAGAAGTGTTCTCTCTGGGTAAATAAGAGATGGTTTGGAGAAAGAAAGTACGACATGATCTGGGTTTACATAAAAGACGGATGTGGTCAAGGAAGGAAAGTTAGCAGTGGATAGTCGGGAGTAATCGAAAAGTCTGAGTGGACATCTTGTTCCAAGCCCTATGCTTAGTTGACCACTATGCATGTTGGGTCATTTCGCTGCGTGCCCTGCAAATGCCGCCTATGTCAGGATCGGTAGTACCCTGTTTTTGCGTGGCCACAGCATTATGTCGCACTCGGCGTCCTTGTGCACTGTGTGCTTTTCCTTTTCTTGGCGTCCGGTCGGCTCTCGACTCTCACGCCTCGTCCTTCGTACCGGACCCCCCCTTCCCCTCCCTCTTTTCTTCTTTTGTGAACATGGTCGCCCGCACGCCTGCCTCATCAAGCGGACCCCCTCTACTCTCTGTTATTTCCCCCTCCACCGCTCGCACAGGAAGTGCACCATGTTTTTGATCTTATCTCCATAGCATGCACCATCTGTGTATCCCATCCCTGCCGCAACAGCCTCCGGTGTGTTGCGCCCCACCTCCGTTCGCCTCTATAAATGCCTTGGTCCTTGCTCTTGCTCTTCATCCCCATTCCTCTCGCTTTCACAGCAGAACTACGTAATCTAAGCGACGTTGTGAAGCTAGGTTCGGCTGTCTGAGGTGATGGTGTGATCTGAGAAGAAGAAGGGATCCGGTTCATCGAAGAAGTTCAAGTTCCCTTGGTTAGTAGGTCTTAGGATTCATGATGTTTTACTTCTCAGTCGACTGTTTCTGGATCTGTTGGTGCTACGCCATGTTTTGGATAATCATTATCTTGTTGTTTCTCCATTGTCCTCGTCTATCTTGACTTCTAGAGTAGGACTCGGTTGTACCAACTTGCTCTTAACCATGTATCCCTAGATCCCCGTGTGGTTTAGTATTCGAGGTCGTGTAATATTTCGTGTAATCCCTGATCTTCGAATGTAATCGCATTTTCCCCTTCTGGTTCTTGCTTCGAATCTTAGGACGAGATTCTTTTTAAGGAGGGTTGGTTGTAACACCCCGGTGTTATGATTTTATTTAGCGCCACATTTTCGACCTAACAGGTTTTACCGAAAACGAGCTTCCCGGGCTTTAAAAGTCTTGACGTAGGTTTTAAAGTATCGCTCGTGGCAAGTTATATCGCACTAGCTAGTTGAATAGTTCTGGGATGCAGTCAAAACTAAAAGTTATAATTTCCTAAGTCAGAAGCGATTGATAATGACGTGTTAGCATTTAAATTCTCGCTAAATCCTTAAACGCTAACTTTATATTATTGTATCACTGGTTGTATCATCGTAAGTGTTTTGGTGTGGGATGGTTTGTAGAATGGTTGGACATAGCGAGGTTATCCCAAGAATGGCTCGAAACTCTTAGAATGCACGAAGAACTACGTTCGGTGCCCTGTTCGCAAACCGGCGCGATGTGCGACGAACTCATGTTGGCTTTCTCGTATCTTTTACCCTTGTCGCTCTTTGGTCGCGCCGAGTGTTTCCTTAGCAAGTTGGTGGTGTGGACTTTGAGTTAGTGAGGTTGGTCGAACCTTAACCGCACTGTTTGGCAGTTTTGGCGTCACTTTAAAAAGCGTGCATGATACTTGCTTCGGCCGATCAGCCGTCTGGCCGTGGTCACCACCTCTACCACATCGCGCTGTCGCTTTCCAACGCCCTTCACGCATGTGCCGCGCCCGCCCTTGCTGTTGCCCTGGGGTTGCCTCGCGGGTGTGCTGTCACCGTTTGGCCGGCCTGTTTGTGCATGGTCGCTGCCACGGGGTGGTGGGTGCGCGCTGCTGGAGGAGCTAGGCACGGCCAGGCCGGTGCCATGGTAGAAGCCTTCGGGTCGACGTGGTTCCTGCCTCGCCACCCAATCCAGCTACCACCGAGCTATTTACCCCATGGCAACTGCCTCGCTCCGCTGTCGCGTCGTGCTATCGCCTTGTCGGGCTGTCGATGGCTTTCCCGCGCACTCGATTGTCCATTTCCGCCGCTCGTGCGCAGACAAGGCCAAGTGGTCCCGTCGAGTGGACGCCGCCTCCGCTGTCCCGTAGTGCCATCGCCTTGTCACTCGCATGCCATAGCAAGTCAGGCCCGCCCTGTGTCGCGCACTGCCGTCCCCTGTGCCCTGCCATGCCCTTGTTCTGCGGTCGGCGGGCGCTGTTCAAATTCAACGTGTGGTCTGCCTCGAGTCGATTCTTCATGTCAGTAGCTAGGTCACGAAGTTAGCTAAACACCCAACCCGCATGGAGAACCAGAGGTGCACGTTTGTCGGCCAATTTGGCACTCCCGTCGCCGCCGGTCTGTTCACCGCTGCTATAGAGCAGGCTTGGGGGTAAGGCCCAAGGCTGAGGTAGCAGTTCGATTGAAGGTGATCTCTAACTCGCCTTATCCTGCTTATCCGTATGCTCATCTCAGCTTGGTTAGGATCTTCACCGGCGACGAGCTGACACGGCCACGCCACGCTCGGAGCGCTGCTGTCCTTCACCGTGCACGTGGCCAGCCTAGCACGGGTCGTTTCCGCTCCAGCCAATACTGTAGCCGTGTCCGGGATAAGGTACTGTTGCTCTCACATCCTTTCATTTCCATCTCTGAGGATGTAGGACGCCGGAACAGTTGCGCCACTATTGCTTGTAGTCCGTCGGTGTGGTCAGAGTGTTAGAAGTCACCGTTTGCTCCCTAATCGGCATCTTGGGTCTCGTTTTGGCTCCGCGGTGCTCGTCGGCCTGTTCCTTTGGTCTGCGCCTCACTCTGCTGACCAGCGCAGTGAGGTAGTTTTAGTTGGAGCCACGCCATCGCGCGTGGAGTCACCAGGGGGCTGATGCGTTGGAATAAGAACAAGGTCTGGGGGCTAGGCGAAAGCGTCAGAGAAAGAGGCCAATAGTGGAAGGGACTATGGGTTAATTTTGTTGGGATCTAAGGTTGTTTCTGCAAAACGGTGGCGCACGCGGGTCTCCTGGTCTTGGGCCGTCGCTGGTCCGGCCTGTTGCCGCCACGCCGTAGGCCGCGTCGGGTCTGCTGGGCTGCGGCCTGTCTACGCCGCCGGGACGGCCGGTTGCTGTGCCCCGTCTGGGCCGTTCGCCGCGCGTTGGGCCGGTTGTGCCGCTGCACTTGTTGCCGCTGCGCGCGTGGGCCGAGCGGGGCTGGTGTTAGCCCAAGCGGCCCTTTTTCCTTTCTCAGTATTGTTCTTTTATCAAAAACAGGGAACTTGTAAAATTAGTAATAAATCATGGAAAAGTCATAAAAATACCAAAAGAGTTTGGTTGAGTTCCTAAAATCATGATCCATCCAATAGTGTATTTTGTTGGCATAGTTTGATGATATTCTTAGGAGCTATATAATTAATGTGGGACACTTAATATTGTAAAAACATAAACTTATAGGAATTGTTGTGATAAATCGGTAACAGTATTGGATCTGCAATCTTTACAGTAGGTTCCTAGCAATATTTACTGCTCCCTGTAAATTTTGTAGCTCCGGAATAATTAGTTGCTAAATAGGTAATGATGTCCTACTGCGAGTAAACATTAACGATAGGATAAAATAAAGAAACCACTTGGGTTTGTATAGTTGAAATACTATTTGGGAAGTAACGTCTTATTCGACAACGTGTACATGTAACCTTAGTACGGTCATCGTTAGAACTAGCCCGTTAACTCAAGCGGCGTAAAGCATATTTATACGAGTTACGATTGCAGTCAATTAATCATACCCTTGCATTTCATTACATTGCATATCATGATAGGGACGTCGATGGATCCCGAAGTCATCGGGAGTTGCTAGAGAAATGGTACTTTTGGAGATCATGTTGCCATGATGGAAAGCTAACTTCTGATTTTATTTTACCCAGGCAAGCCCCGGTGCATAACCCCTACTTTCTGCAGTTTAGATTATATTTGTGCATTAAGTTTTAAGGAGTTGAATGAAACCACTTGCATATTTATCTTTACCCTATGAGTCTTACTAGTATGACAGGATCGTGTAGATTGCTATGCTACAGGACTCTGGTAGAAGTCGAGTGATTGCCTGTCATTCGCGAGATATAGGAAATATGTTACTATATGATTATCACTTGGAATATATAAAATGGTGGAAAGGAAAATGGTGACCGGACAGGGATATGGTTTGGGTATTGGTGGGTGTAAGAAGTTGTGTCACCGCAGAGGCGGGTCATAGCTTGGTTACACCGTTTCTCCCTGTCTGGTCGATTAAGGACCGATCGTGCATATGACTCTAGGCAGGTCACAGACTTATTATCCCGAGCACATACTTGTGTATGGGCGCTTGGAAAGCTTGTTGCTCTCTTGTCGCGGATCCGGCTCTTTTTGGACCGACTGTCAGGGTTTTGTTTTGGTGGAGGAGGTCCTTGCACCGCACTGAGTCCGGGACTCAGTGGCGAGGGCTTGGTGTCCCAGTTTGGACGGGGACCTAGACACCCGGGACAGGAGAGTGACGGGTCGGTCCTGCTTGTGCTCGGGGTACAAGCGGGACGTGTGTTTTCGGGGTACCCAGCTGGGGACATTGATTCACGAATCGCAGGGCTATCCGGTATGGCTTGTCTACGATTTAGCATCGTAGTAAGAATTGAAAGATGAAGGATGGAAGATGGACAAAGGAAATCTGATTGCTTATCACCTGCTTGAAAGTAGCACAGGTGCTTACATAGAATGGTTAGTTAATGAACCAATGCGGCTATTATTAAAAATCAAATATAAGGATGCACGCTTAGTAATGCTTTCTGCAAATGCAACCCACAAACCAGATAGCCTTGCATATCCTTGGAGTCTTTTCTTTTCTCCTATCGGGTAAGTCTTGCTGAGTACAATTGAGTACTCAGGGTTTTATTCCCCCTGTTGCAGGTGACAGGTAGATGCTAGAGCTGACCTTTGTGTGTGGATTCCTCCTGGTGGGCTCAGCGAGGATTTCCTTTACGCTGCAATCGTAGTTGTTATTTATAACTCTCACCAAATACTTTTATAAACGAAAGTTTCATAATCTGTTATCGTAGTCTATATATCAATACTTCACCCTATCATTAATAGATGTTTATTTCCGCTGTAACTCTGATCACATGTTTATATTCCGCTGTTTAATTAAATTATTCATAACTCTGATAAGATGATTACATTCCGCTGTTATATTAATAAATATTATACTATGATGTTGTATTAAAAGTGATGTAAGAAATGGTTACGAATGATGTAAGCTTTATTCTCTCATTTGTGATCCTGATGGCAAAAATGTGGATTTTTGGGTTCTCTCTTGGGGTGTGTCCGACGGAACCGAGTAATTTAGTGTTCTCCCTCGAGTGCTTAGTGTCTAATGGAAGACAAGCACTCCTGTGAGGCATTAGATTAGGTGGTTCTGCCACATGTCCCTTCATAAATTCACCATGCTTGTCAATAGGTGGTGCTTGATGCGGGTTGTTCAGCACACTCTAAGCAATAGTCTGTAATAACTGAGTCCGCGTCATCAAAACTTGCTCTATAGATGGGGGATTAGGTGGAGGTGGATTAGAATTGGCAGGATTCCTTCGGTCATCATGCGAAGCACTTCTCCTGGTAGCAACCATAGAGATGCTCGATGCTTCCAAATAAATAACTAGAACATATGAAACTTTATCTTACAAATTCTTCAACTTGGCTACCCCCTTAAGAAAAGATCAACTAGGGGACACAAAGAGGGTAGCTTGAACCTTCTTGCAGATGAGCTAACTAGTATCAAGACGTTCTGACATCCCAATGATACTCTTGTGTAGGGGCAAGAACAAGAAATCTAGAATTCCTCGAGAGCAGAAAAATAACAGTGTAGTAAAACAATTGTAACTCTCATTCTATTAATCCAATGAAGTTGTAGCTTATACCGTTGGAAATCTTATCAAATCCTCCACAACTTCCTTATAGAAAACTTTTCCAAATTCTATAGTTCAGGTAGTCAAAAATAGTGCACAACAGAAACTATTCTAGGCTTCAGACAACATCGATGTGTCGCCTTGTCATTTTCATAACTCCATAACCAAAATAGCTATCAGGGTGATTCTTGTGGTCAGAGAAATATATTGAAGTCTACTATTGTCCATAATTTTCTCATGATTTCTGATCATCTAAACTCAGAGATATAAGCCAAAGAGTGTAGGCTGCTCTGAAAAGCAGGATAGAGAAAATAGGAGATAACCAAAACCCGACTATTTATTTCATTAATCCTTATACCTTAGGCCTATAAACTAAATGAAATTGTGGAAACACCCAACAAGATCATTGCAATTATTACAAAGATCCAAAACAAGCATAAGCATAATGACAATTCAGCAAAGCACTAAAGGTGCATAACTCAATCATTGATTCAACTTGAGATACTATCGTCCTCATTGTACTAGGGGTAATAATCCTAACACTCATCTTCAAATTCTATAAGAAGGTGATGAGGAATAGTTCTAAAAGCATATCAAAACAAGGAGTGAAGATGAGAACAAAGACTTTAAAAGGTAGAGATGAATAGCAAGGATAGAGATATAGTAGAGAAGAAAATATCAAGGTTCATAGAGCAAGGGTTTTTGTAGCAACTTCTAAACCTTAGAGCGACCAGTTTCTACTAGGCTTGCGTCCTACAGTCATAATTGCTTTGATACCACTTTGTAGCACCTAGTTTTAGAAACAAAACTAGATACGCACCATATGTGAGCCTAGGAAGTCAAATCTCACATATAACTACAAATAAGGGTAATATCAAAAGACAATGCTCAATATATAGCGTACTTAGTATAAAGGATATAACCTTAGACAGCAAACAGTGGAAAGATAAATCCGATCTTTGGGTGAAGACTCCAATTCTACAGGGACAACTGATTGGTTGATCACAAGCCTAACTTCTTCAAACTCTAGCAATCTAGTACCCATCCGGGATTTTTCCAAAGATTTAAAAAGTAAAGCAAGCGTAAGTACATGTTGTGCTCAACAAATATAACATGGGGTTCATAAGGCTCAAAAGATTTGCACTGGTTTAACTACGATTAACTTTTAGTGAGTCATCTTTTAGCAATTGGGTGGCAACAAGTTTATTCACAAGCCCATGTAAACACATGATCAGATAAACATGAATAATGAATAGCATAAACAGTAATCATTAGTGAACATCTTTATCATCAGTGTTCATCATCTATTCCGTAAGGGTTCCAAGGCCGCTCGTGACCATGAGCACGGCTGTTATAACAGTTTTACACTCTGTAGAGATTATACACTTTTACTATGAGTCATGATTTACCCTTTCGCCCGAGGTTGCGAGCCTCTTAACCCACTACCAAGGAAGGTGAGCAGGGTTCACTATGAAGCCTTTTAAAGGTTCATCTAACAAGTTAGGGCCATTAGGTTCACTCAGCAAACAGATATAAGAACCCCCTATGGAATGGTACAATTCCATCACGACTATACACAAAAGAGTAGAGGTTGTCCTATACCCTATTTGGCAAGTCATTCTTATGCCATAAAGGTAACCTCTAACAAGCTAGAAAAGGTCCTCATACTGAGCTAAAGCCAGAGTCATGTAGCCATCACAGTTATACTATAAGTCCCAGATGATCACTTACAGATAAGTCCTTAGGGAGAGGAATCTAGAGCACCATAATAATAGCCCAATGCTCTAGGCCCCTGATTCTGTGTTGCTAAAAACATCTTTTAGTGGTGATTGCATATACCATTAGGCAAGTTACAAGATCATGACTTTGGTTGAGTACTAGCATCATACTATCCAATGCAATACCCCATAGATGATAAGGAATCCAAGATATCAAATAGCTAGGAAAATTTGCTATGGTTGCCAAGGTAGACACATCCATATGATTAAATTATTAAAGTGAATAGGAAAACAAGGATGATCCTATGTTATACTTGGCTTAAACTCTGATCCTTCTTCAAGTCGAAACCTTCAATGAATTGCTTCTCGATTCACCACATATAGCTCACTGACTGGACATGATCATAAAGCACCATACAAGCATCCATGCAATCATACACGAAGCAAACAATAGAACTAAATTAGAACAGTACACCAAACAAAATATACAACAAGTAAAAAGGTTTTAAAGATGTTCTACACGTTACTATGAACACACAGACGCGAAAAAGCACTCTAATCGAGCTATAACGAAAAAGTTATAAATTAAACAAGATTTCCTTTAATAAAATAATAGATTAAATCTAACATCGAATTTCAAAAGTTGAAAACATGTTTAAGAGTAGGATAAACATGTAGATTACATAATTACGAATCTATCGCAACTTGAACGGATCAAATTGGAGTAAAAACAGAGAAGTTATGCCTAAAGAAAATAGTGGCAAAACTGTAAATAGATAAAAACGTATTTTGGATCTAAGTGAAACTACGTTTTCAAAAGAAGAAAACATATTCTGTGAATACGCCATGGACTATGGGTTATATTACGCAAAACTATAGGGACTCTTTTGAAAGATTGCTGGCCGAAGGGGTACCGGTGAATCTGGACCGTCGGATCGAGAGTGGACGACGGGGATTAGAGGAGGGAGGGCAAGAGGGGGGCGGCTGGCCGGAACAGTAAGGGCAGCGCGGTGGCTTCCATGGCCGGTGACACAAAGTTTGTCGATGATCATAGGGACGACCCTAGAGGCCACGGTTCGAAACAAGAAAAACACTAGGGGAACGAGGGGAGCACGGCGAACTCACTGCAGGACTTTCTTGCGATCGACGGCGAGGCTACGACATTGGGCAGCACGGTGGGGCAACGGCAAGCACAACGACTAGGGTTCCATGGTGACGCTATAGCTCTAGACGTGAGGCAACGTGAGCTAGGGTTTGGGATGGGGACAGCGTGCACGAACACTCGGCTTTTATGAGGCCGGGTGGCATGGGGTGCATGGCACGACGTGAAGACATGGCGACGGCGGACTTTCTCGGTGGTGGAGTCTGGGGCGGTGACGAGCGGGTGGTAGATGACGCCAACTCGGGAAAGAAGGCGCTGGCAAGCGGGGTCCTATTGTCGACGATTGCACATGGGGAGAGAGATGACGGGCGTGGTGCTCAGCTTGGTTGGGCCGGTGGCGTGCGGTGTGCTATGGCTTAGCGAGGCGGGGGCAGGCCGTGGGGAGAGGAAAAGCTGGGCTAGCTGGCTTGCTACTAGGCCACAGGTGAAAAAGAAAGGGGTGGGGAGGAGCAGCGGGCCAGAAGGGAGGAGCGGGCGCGTGGTGAGGGGAAGGAAGTAGGCCGGCTGACCTACGGGCCAAAACAGAGAGGAAGAGTTTTCTATTTTTCTTTTTTTTATTTCAAAACCTTTTTCAAAACCATTTTAAAAGCAATTTGAATCATTTTGAGTTTTAGATCAAAACCACTCATCACAATAAATCAAATGCAATGGCATGTATACTCAAATATGTTGCTACCTTTTGATAAATTTTTAATTTAATGAAAAATATTATTTTTTCTATATTTCATAGCACAAAATGCAAATTAAAATCATTTTTCATCCATTTTAAAAATGAGTAATTTCTAGGGTGTTACACTAGAAGGCAACATGAACAATGTAGACAAACAAAAGCCCAGTGTCATCACAGGCACCCGATGCATGAATAAGATGAAGGGGAAATAAATCTAGAAGAAGCAAATACCACACACCATGTGTCGATCTAGGCACAACCACTTCGTCCTCCGCGTCAATCCGCCACTAGCAGCAGCCCCCACACATGGGCTTGCCAGATCTGGCCTACGATGATGGGGTCTTCATCTTGGATCTCGTCGGCGGCGGGGAGCACCTCCTCGATGTGCACATTGTTGCCGAGCGACGACAGCACGTTCCTGGCGATGTCGGTGACCGGCTGCCCGTAGGCGCCGATGATCCGCTCCCCGCGTAGCGCCGTGCTCTCCAGCCGCTCCTAGTTGGCCTCCGCCCTCGCCATCGGTGGAAGCCCCTCGGATCTAGCAAGGGGGCACCCAGCAGTCTAGTCTCTCGTAGGCTTAGAGGCCGCTCATCATGGGCCCCGCGCGCCTCCAAGCGTCTGCGATCGACTGGCGATGGGATTCGGCGCTAGGGTTTTGAACACCGCGAGTGCGCAGAGACGTGTGCAACGGAGGTGGTGGCATTTGAGCTTTGGGTCATGAGAGAAAAGGAGCAGTGGGCTAGTGGGGAACA
Source organism: Miscanthus floridulus (assembly GCF_019320115.1). NCBI lineage: Eukaryota > Viridiplantae > Streptophyta > Magnoliopsida > Poales > Poaceae > Miscanthus > Miscanthus floridulus. The sequence continues at coordinate 57,769,131 of NC_089597.1, read as the reverse complement.
GGAAAGTAAAGGCCGCCAAAAATGAAAAGAGACGAGGCGGTCGGATCGTCCGCTCAGAACTAAAGCGGTGAACGCACGTACAAGTGGAATTGGACACACAAATTTGTGGAAACAAACGGGCATCACACGAGCCCCGGGAAAGACAGAATGAAGGGCCGCAGCGTGTGCTTAGGTTGTTTTGAGGCTGGAAATAAACTACTGCATGCTCCGGTAGCTGGTGCCACCCTCTGCGATGGCCTTGGCTGCTTCCTCGCCAGTCCTCATCACCCTTGCCCTGATCGCTGCGTCGGACATGACCTCCTTTACTTTGTTCTCGATCTCCTCCCCGATCACCAGCCAGTCCTCCCCGTCCCCGCTCCAGTGCTCCATCCACAATCCAACACCGCCGCTCACCACTACCGTGGCGTTCACGTGGTGGTCACCGCCGTGTGGCCACGCCAGTAGTGTCACGCCAAAGGCCGCAGCCTCCATCACCGAGTTCCACCTGCTATGGCTTAGGAACAGCCCCATAGACGGGTGCTTCAAAAGGGTCTCCTGGTCCACCCATGCCTTGGTCACGAGGCCACGCCCCTGCACTCGCTCCAGGAACCCCTTGCCGAGCATGTCCGTCAACTCGACGCTATCATCTCTATCCACCATCGTAGTCTTGAGCACCCAGAGGTACAGGCAGCCGCTCGCTTCCAATCTATCGGCGATCTCCCTTATCTGGTCATAGCTCATGGCATTGCGGTTGCCAAACACGACGTACACCACTGACCTCGCCGGCTGCCTGTCAAGCCAGGCAATGGGGGAGCTCGTTGCTTCTTCCTTCTCAACTTTAGGTGAGTTGTGCTGTGATCTGAGCGGACCGATGGCGTACACCGGCGGGAAGCCAGGGATGACCTTGCTGTTGTTAGTCCCATATCACAATCAACTGCTGTATGCGGCTAGATCACAAGAACAAGAACAAGAACACAAGAGAGCTCAGACAACCGTCACTATGATGACAGGGTGACAGCGCCCCTTTTCGCTTTTGAGAGTTCACGATATAGGATGCCTAACTGGCTTACAGAGTGATTACCCCACACCTTGACACATCCACTCCTAATACATGGAGCTAATGACACCACACTTTTACAAAACAACCCTTAAATGTGGATACAATTCACTGGAACACACATTCTTCAGAAACTGTCGAAGTCATGGGCACGGTCACCACTCCCGCTCCGGTGTCCAAGTTTCAAGCTGAACTTTCCCGCCTCAGCTCCACTCCCTTGCTCTGAATCTTTCTAAATGAACCTTCAGTGAACATTCTTGTCAGGCTTAATGCCAACATGCTCCCCCCTAAGCCTGACAAAGTCCAAGGTCTCTCACACCAAGCAAATGGATCATCACTGTCAACTTTGCCATTGGTAGTGGCTTGGTTAATGCATCAGCCTTCTGCTCATTTGTTCCCACTCTCTTCACCATGATTTGTCCTCCCTCTATGCAGTCTCTTATGAAGTGATACTTGATATCTATGTGCTTGCTTCTCCCATGAAACACTGCATTCTTCATAAGGGCAATAGCTGAGTTATTATCAACAAAGAGAGTTACAACTGATGGCTTTTGCTTCATCACCTCACTAAACAAATTCCTCAGCCATAATGCTTGCTGAGCTGCTGCTGTGGCTTTTTTGAATTCAGATTCACATGATGACAAAGACACTATCTTTTGCTTGTAGGAATTCCATGTGATCAGATTTTCTCCCAAGTAGAATGCCATTCCACCTGTACTTCTCCTCTGCATCACATCAGATCCATGGTCACTATCAGTGTAGCCCACCAACTGACCTGCACTCCCTCCTTGCACATACACAAGTCCAAGGTTCAAGGTCCCATGCAAATATCTCAGGATCTATTTTATAGCTTTCACATGCATCACTATAGGCTTCTCCATGAATCTACTAGCAACACCAACAGAGTAGGAGAGGTCTGGTCTAGTGTGTAGTAGGTATCTGAGACACCCAATAATTTTCCTGTACTCAGTTGAATCCACTGGTACACCTTGTTTATCAGCATCAAGTTTGCATCCAGGATCCATAGGAACTCTAGTAGAGTTGCATTCTTGCATACCAAATTGTCCAAGGACCATCCTAGCATTACCTAACTGCCTAACAGTGACGTATTCACTTCTCTAATCAACTTCTATTCCCAAGTAGTAAGATACCAGACCCAAATCTATCATCTCAATTTAGTCATCATTTCATTCTTGAATGTCTTGACATTGTTTGGATTTCCTCCTGTCACTATTAAGTCATCTACATAGACTCCCAGGATGGCTGCATTTGCTCCTTCTCCTCTGGTGTAAACTGCCTGCTCACTAAGACACCTGCTAAAACCTAGCTTTTTTAGGCTCTTGTCCAACTTGACATTCCAAGCCCTAGGTGCTTGCTTGAGTCCATAAAGAGCCTTGCTCAATCTAAACACAGAATGCTCTTTTCCTTTCACAACATAGCCCTCAGGTTGTGAAACATAGACTTCTTCCTCTAACTCTCCATGTAAGAAGGCAGATTTTACATCCAGATGATGAACTTTCCACCCAAGATTAGCTGCCAATGCTAGCATGAACCTCACTATGTCTAACCTGGCCATAGGTGCAAACACTTCTTCAAAGTCCACCCCATGCTTTTGCACATACCCTTTGGCAACTAGTCTAGCCTTATGTTTCACCACCTCACCATCAGAGTTTCTTTTTAATTTGTAAACCCATTTCAAGCCAATGGGCTTCTTCCCAACAGGTAGCTTAACCAGCTCCCATGTGTTATTTTTCTCTATAGATTCCATCTCTTTATTCATAGCATCTTGCCATTCTTGATGATCTGCTGCCTCTCTGTAATAAGTGGGCTCACCTGTCTCAACCAGCAAAGCTTGCACTTCTGCATCCTCCAACTCCTCTTCTTAATCTGCTAATTCAATTTCAACAGTATCCTCATAGACTTCATTCAGACTTCTAAATCTCAGAGGCTCACTGCTGCTCCTAGAGTTGGGTGAGAGGGCTTCTCCATGAGAGATGCCATTCTGTGGTGTAACTGGTTTTGAACCTACTACATTCATCTGTCCTAGACCTGAAATAGGAGACTGTGGTAGGTTTGGTTCTAGAACTAAACTTTCACCTGCATTTTTTGTCTTTGTCTCAACTAAAACAGCATCATCAACCTAGCCATTTCAACCAACAGGAAAACTCCCTAATTCAGTGTCAATCTCAACAACAAACTCAAGTGAACTAATTGATCTATCAGCTGAGTCCCATTTCCACACTGCTCCCTCCTCAAAGACTACATCCCTACTGACAATAATCTTGTTAGTGTCAGGATCATATAGCCTATGTGCTTTGGAGCCTTCCTCAACTCCAAAGTATACAAGTGCATTGCTTCTATCATCTAGTTTTTTCAAATGTGGTGCACTAAATCTTGCATGACTTGTGCAACCAAACACCTTCAGATGCCCAAGAGATGGTTTTCTTCTTGTCTAGGATTCATAAGGAGTGACATCACCTAGCACTTTTGTTGGCAATCTGTTCAACAAATACACTGCATGCCTCACTGCCTCACCCCAAAACTTTCCTGGTACACTCATGCTTTTCAGCAATGCTCTGGTCATTTCCATCACAGTCCTGTTCCTCCTCTCCACCACTCCATTCTGTTGTGGTGTGTATGGGGCTGTGAGCTGCCTTTTGATCCCTGCCTGTTCACATACACCTGTAAACATTCCAGCAAGGAATTCCCCTCCTTTGTCAGACCTGAGGGTCTTGATCTTGCAATTACTGAAGTTTTCCACTTCTACTTTGTACTTGACAAAAGCTTCCACAGCTTGATCTTTGCTCTTGAGTAGAAAGACATGCATCCACCTAGAGTAGTCATCCACCAACAACATAAAGTATTTGTTGCCACCTACAGTTGTTGGTACAATTGTTCCACACAAATCCACATACACCAAAGACAGCTTCTCTATTGCATGCCATTGTGCTGACTTTAGAAATGGTTGTCTTGTTTGCTTAGCTATAAGACAATCACTACAGACCTGTTCATGATGTTCTATCATAGGTACACCAGTAGCCATTTCCCTGTTCACCAATTGTTTCATTGCTCTAAAGTTCACATGCCCCAATCTTCCATGCCAAAGCCAGGCCTAGTTCCTAATGTCTACAATCAGACAACTAGTTTCTACAGTTTTCAGATCAATCTTGTACAGTATGTTTTGTGTTCTAGAAACCCTCATGATCATTCTATCTGACTGTTTATCACACACTTCTAACTCATCATCATCAAGAGTAATTCTATGGCTAGTTTTAGTCAATTGTCCAAGGCTAACAAGATTACTTCTAAGCTTGGGTATATAGTAAACATCAGAAAGCACCCAATGATCCCCATGTTTCCCTTGGAAAACAACTGTACCCCTACCCTGAATTTCTACTGTAGAATCATCACCAAACCTCACCTTGCCAAGAACAAAATGATCTAACTCCTTGAATTTCTACACATCACCAGTCATGTGGTTGCTAGCTCCATTGTCAAGAAACCATACATTGCCTGAAGGTACACCCCCATCAGTCAAATGTAGCTTAGGTACTATCTTCACCTCATTCAGAAGCACCGTCTGAATCTGCCTCTCTGAAGAGTACTGTAGCTGGTTCGACAAAACAGTCTCAGCCAGCAGAATAGTTGGCTCCTTCTCTGTAGCCTTCACCAAATGTGCTTCCTCCTTCTTCTTCTCCCCTGGACACCTATTTGCATAGTGCCCATAGTCATGACACTTAAACCATTTGACATGACTCTTGTCATGTTTTGCTGTGCCATCCTTCCCGACGTCACCACTGCTGCAATGGCCGCTGCTTCCACCGCCATGACCTCAACCTCGGCCACGCCCTCCACCATCACTCTTCCTCCCTTTGCTTGAGGAATCGCCTCTCGCATTCCTCTGCCTGGCTTCCCACTTGGCCTGTGTGAGCAATACTTGCCCACTCTCTGATCGTGCACTCCAACTGCCATGACGCGTGCGCTCTTCAAACGCTTTCAACCGTCCAACCGCCTCGTCGAACGCCAAGGTCTTCAGGTCGTAAAACTGCTCGATCCCGGCCACCACGGTGAGGTACCATTCTAGGACAATGTCGAACAACTTCTTGACCAGGTCTGCATCACCGATGCTCCCCCCCCAAGCTGCTACATCTGACTGACAGTGATGTCAGTTTTCCCACAACTTGGTCGAGCGGATCATTCTCCTTCATTCGGAGCGCGTCGAATTTGCTTTTCAGCGTCTGCAGTTGCGTGTCTCTAACATGATCTGTGCCAACAAATCAGGCCTTCTAGGAGTCCCACACCTCCTTCCCCGTCTTCTTCTTCGCAACTTGCATTAGAATGTCATCGGGTATACACTGAAGAAGGTGTGCCTTGATCTTCTTGTCCTTCGCGGTTAGCTTCGCTGCCTCCGCTGCGGTTGGCGCCGCCGCCTCCGGATCTGGCTCCACAACCTCCCACTCCTCCCGATCCTCCATAATCGCCTGAACACGAATACACCAACTGGTGTAGTTTGAGCTTGTCAGAGATGGATACACTTGACGCACTTCCCCGCTCCCGCTGCCGCTGGGAACAATCAACATGGCTAATATCTAGAGTGGCTCCACAATCGATTGAGGCTCTGATACCAGATGTTAGTCCCAGATCACAATCAACCACTGTATGTGGCTAGATCACAAGAACAAGAACAAGAACGCAAGAGAGCTCGGACAACCGTCACTATGACGACAGGGTGACAGCGCCCCTTTTCGCTTTCGAGAGTTCATGATACAGGATGCCTAATCGGCTTACAGAGTGATTACCCCACACCTTGACACATCCACTCCTAATACATGGAGCTCATGACACCACACTTTTACAAAACAACCCTTAAACATGGATACAATTCACTGGAACACACATTCTTCAGAAACTGTCGAAGTCGTGGGCGCGGTCACCACTCCCGCTCCCACGTCCAAGTTTCAAACTGAACTTTCCCACCTCAGCTCCACTCCCTTACTCTGAATCTTTCTGAATGAACCTTCAGTGAACATTCTTGTTAGGCTTAACGCCAACAACTCCCCCCTAAGCCTAACAAAGTCCAAGGTCTCTCACACCAAGCAAATGGATCATCACTGTCAACTTTGCCATTAGCAGTGGCTTGGTTAATGCATCAGACTTCTGTTCATTTGTTCCCACTCTCTTCACCATGATTTGTCCTCCCTCTATGCAGTCTCTTATGAAGTGATACTTGATATCTATGTGCTTGCTTCTCCCATGAAACACTGCATTCTTCATAAGGGCAATAGCTGAGTTGTTATCAACAAAGAGAGTTACAACTGATGGCTTTTGCTTCATCACCTCACTAAACAAATTCCTCAGCCACAATGCTTGCTGAGCTGCTGCTGTGGCTTCTTTGAATTCAGATTCACATGATGACAAAGACACTGTCTTTTGCTTGTAGGAATTCCATGTGATCAAATTTTCTCCCAAGTAGAATGCCATTCCACCTGTACTTCTCCTCTGCATCACATCAGATCCATGGTCACTATCAATGTAGCCCACCAACTGACCTGCACTCCCTCCTTGCACATACACAAGTCCAAGGTTCAAGGTCCCATGCAAATATCTTAGGATCTATTTTACAGCTTTCACATGCATCACTGTAGGCTTCTCCATGAATCTACTAGCAACACCAACAGAGTAGGAGAGGTCTGGTCTGGTGTGTAGTAGGTATCTGAGACACCCAATCATTTTCCTGTACTTAGTTGAATCCACTGGTACACCTTGTTTATCAGCATCAAGTTTGCATCCAGGATCCATAGGAACTCTAGTAGAGTTGCATTCTTGCATACCAAATTGTCCAAGGACCTTCCTAGCATAACCTAACTGCCTAATAGTGATGTATTCACTTCTCTGATCAACTTCTATTCCCAAGTAGTAAGACAGCAGACCCAAATCTGTCATCTCAAATTTAGTCATCATTTCATTCTTGAATGTCTTGACATTGTTTGGATTTCCTCCTGTCACTATTAAGTCGTCTACATAGACTCCTAGGATGGCTGCATTTGCTCCTTCTCCTCTGGTGTAAACTGCCTGCTCACTAAGACACCTGCTAAAACCTAGCTTTTTTGGGCTCTTGTCCAACTTGACATTCCAAGCCCTAGGTGCTTGCTTGAGTCCATAAAGAGCCTTGCTCAATCTGAACACAGACTGCTCTTTTCCTTTCACAACATAGCCCTTAGGTTGTGAAACATAGACTTCTTCCTCTAACTCTCCATGTAAGAAGGCAGATTTTACATCCAGATGATGAACTTTCCACCCAAGATTAGCTGCCAATGCTAGCATGAACCTCACTGTGTCTAACCTGGCCATAGGTGCAAACACTTCTTCAAAGTCCACCCCATGCTTTTGCACATACCCTTTGGCAACTAGTCTGGCCTTGTGTTTCACCACCTCACCATTAGAGTTTCTTTTTAATTTGTAAACCCATTTCAAGCCAATGGGCTTCTTCCCAACAGGTAGCTTAACCAGCTCCCATGTGTTATTTTTCTCTATAGATTCCATCTCTTTATTCATAGCATCTTGCCATTCTTGATGATCTGCTGCCTCTCTGTAATAAGTGGGCTCACCTATCTCAACCAGCAAAGCTTGCACTTCTGCATCCTCCAACTCCTCTTCTTAATCAGCTAATTCAATTTCAACAGTATCCTCATAGACTTCATTCAGACTTCTGAATCTCAGAGGCTCACTGCTGCGCCTAGAGTTGGGTGAGAGGGCTTCTCCATGAGAGATGCCATTCTGTGGTGTAACTGGTTCTGAACCTACTACATTCATCTGTCCTAGACCTAAAATAGGAGATTGTGGCAGGTTTGGTTCTAGAACTAAACTTTCACCTGCATTTTTTGTCTCTGTCTCAACTAAAACAACATCATCAACCCAGCCATTTCAACCAATAGGAAAACTCCCTAATTCAGTGTCAATCTCAACAACAAACTCAAGTGAACTAATTGATCTATCAGCTTAGTCCCATTTCCACACTGCTCCCTCCTCAAAGACTACATCCCTACTGACAATAATCTTGTTAGTGTCAGGATCATATAGCCTATGTGCTTTGGAGCCTTCCTCAACTCCAAAGTATACAAGTGCATTGCTTCTATCATCTAGTTTTTTTAGATGTGGTGCACTAAATCTTGCATGACTTGTGCAACCAAACACCTTCAGATGCCCAAGAGATGGTTTTCTACTTGTCCAGGATTCATAAGGAGTGACATCACCTAGCACTTTTGTTGGCAATCTGTTCAACAAATACACTGCATGCCTCACTGCCTCACCCCAAAACTTTCCTGGTACACTCATGCTTTCCAGCAATGCTCTGGTCATTTCCATCACAGTCCTGTTCCTCCTCTCCACCACTCCATTCTGTTGTGGTGTGTATGGGGCTGTGAGCTGCCTTTTGATCCCTGCCTGTTCACATACACCTGCAAACATTCCAGCAAGGAATTCCCCTCCTTTGTCAGACCTGAGGGTCTTGATCTTGCAATTACTGAAGTTTTCCACTTCTACTTTGTACTTGACAAAAGCTTCCATAGCTTGATCTTTGCTCTTGAGCAGAAAGACATGCATCCACCTAGAGTAGTCATCCACCAACAACATAAAGTATTTGTTGCCACCTACAGTTGTTGGTACAATTGTTCCACACAAATCCACATACACCAAAGACAGCTTCTCTATTGCATGCCATTGTGCTGACTTTGGAAATGGTTGTCTTGTTTGCTTAGCTGTAAGACAATCACTACAGATCTGTTCATGATGTTCTATCATAGGTACACCAGTAGCCATTTCCCTATTCACCAATTGTTTCATTGCTCTAAAGTTTACATGCCCTAATCTTCCATGCCAAAGCCAGGCCTAGTTCCCAATGTCTACAATCAGACAACTAGTTTCTATAGTTTTCAGATCAATCTTGTACAGTCTGTTTTGTGTTCTAGAAACCCTCATGATCATTCTATCTGACTATTTATCACACACTTCTAACTCATCATCATCAAGAGTAATTCTATGGCTAGTTTCAGTCAATTGTCCAAGGCTAACAAGATTACTTCTAAGCTTGGGTATATAGTAAACATCAGAAAGCACCCAATGATCCCCATGTTTCCCTTGGAAAACAATTGTACCCCTACCCTGAATTTCTACTATAGAATCATCACCAAACCTCACCTTGCCAAGAACAGCATGATCTAACTCCTTGAATTTCTGCACATCACCAGTCATGTTGTTGCTAGCTCCATTGTCAAGAAACCATACATTGCCTGAAGGTACACCCCCATCAGTCAAATGTAGCTTAGGTACTATCTTCACCTCATTCAGAAGCACCGTCTGAATCTGCCTCTCTAAAGAGTACTGTAGCTGGTTCGACAAAACAGTCTCAGCCAGCAGAATAGTTGGCTCCTTCTCTATAGCCTTCACCAAATGTGCTTCCTCCTTCTTCTTCTCCCCTAGACACCTATTTGCATAGTGCCCATAGTCATGACACTTAAAGCATTTTACATGAATCTTGTCACATTTTGCTGTGCCATCCTTCCCGGCGTCACCACTGCTGCCACGGCCGCTGCTTCCACTGCCATGACCTCAACCTTGGCCATGCCCTCCACCATCACTCTTCCTCCCTTTGCTTGAGGAATCGCCTCCCACGTTCCTCTGCCTGGCTTCCCACTCGCCCTGTGTGTGCAATACTTGCCCACTCTCCGATCGTGCACTCCAACTGCCATGACGCGTGCGCTCTTCAAACGCTTTCAACCGTCCAACCGCCTTGTCGAACGCCAAGGTCTTCAGGCCATAAAATTGCTCGATCCCGGCCACCACGGTGAGGTACCATTCTAGGACGATGTCGAACAACTTCTTGACCAGGTCTGCATCGCCGATGCTCCCCCCCAAGCTGCTACATCTGACTGATAGTGATGTCAGTTTTCCCACAACTTGGTCGAGCGGATCATTCTCCTTCATTCAGAGCGCGTCGAATTTGCTTTTTAGCGTCTACAGTTGCGTGTCTCTGACACGATCTGCGCTGACAAACTGGGCCTTCAGGGAGTCCCACACCTCCTTCCCCGTCTTCTTCTTCGCAACTTGCATTAGAATGTCATCGGGTATACACTGAAGAAGGTGTTCCTTGATCTTCTTGTCCTTCGCGGTTAGCTTCACCGCCTCCGTCGCGGTTGGCGCCGCCGCCTCCGGATCTGGCTCCATAACCTCCCACTCCTCCCGATCCTCCATAATCGCCTGAACACGAATACACCAACTGGTGTAGTTCGAGCTCGTCAGAGATGGATACACTTGACACACTTCCTCGCTCCCGCTGCCGCTGGCAACAATCGACATGGCTAATATCTAGAGTGGCTCCGCAATCGATTGAGGCTCTGATACCAGATGTTAGTCCCAGATCACAATCAACCGCTGTATGTGGCTAGATCACAAGAACAAGAACAAGAACACAAGAGAGCTCAGACAACCGTCACGATGACGACAGGGTGACAGCGCCCCTTTTCGCTTTCGAGAGTTCACGATACAGGATGCCTAATCGGCTTATAGAGTGATTACCCCACACCTTGACACATCCACTCCTAATACTTGGAGCTCATGACACCACACTTTTACAAAACAACCCTTAAACGTGGATACAATTCACTGGAACACACATTCTTCAGAAACTGTCGAAGTCGTGGGCGCGGTCACCACTCCCGCTCCGGCGTCCAAGTTTCAAACTAAACTTTCCCGCCTCAGCTCCACTCCCTTACTCTGAATCTTTCTGAATGAACCTTCAGTGAACATTCTTGTTAGGCTTAACGCCAATAGCCGTCCCTCAGGGCGGCGAGTGCCACCGGCTCCAAGGCGTCGAACGTGTTGACCAGAAAGCCATCGGCGTTGATGATCTCGTGGCCATTGTCGATGAACTGCTTGGTGAAGAGTTTGTTGAGGTCGAGCAGCGGCTGTGGGAGATAAGACTGTGGGATGTGACACACGCCACGGATGTCGACGTCGCCGACGCCAGGCCCCTGCTCGGCCTTCTTGTCGAGGTGTATAGGGGTGTACGCAAGGAGCGAGAGCATGGTGGCGCAGGAGACGAAGAGGACGTGGCACTGGACACCGAGCTCCTTGGCGATGGGGATGACGTGGGAGGTGAGGGTCACATCTGTCACGACTGCCGAGACGCATCAGGCGGCGCCGTCAATGATTGGGCGGAAGAGGTGCGCTGAGCGGCGTAAGGCCTCCCATCGGAGCAAGAACGGGTCGTGGCCTGGGAACTCCGATGCGTCGAACGACAGGAGGTGGAAGTCGACGCGGTGGACACGGGGGAGGGCAGCGAAGAGGCTGCTGAAGTGGTCGGCCTCCGTGGCGGAGACAGTAGGAAGAACAGTCACCACAGAGATGTCGATGTCATGCCCCACGAGAGCCGTGATGACCTAGAAGAATGGGAGGAGATGGCCCATGCCGGCGCTCGGGATGAACATGACATGCGGGCGTGCTCCTCCGTCGAGCTCTCCCAGGCTCTTGGTTGCCGGCGGGGCCATGGCCGAACGCTTGGTTGGGGTGCGGTGGTGTGTCGTGGTGAAGTATGGAGCGGGGTGATGTGGGGAGGGAGAGTTGGTAGCCCCCTTTCACTTGTCTTAAGATGTCGCTGTATACATGGCCTCTTTGGCACGGTTTATGCTGGCTTTGGCTTCATCTATTTTGTGTAAATCGAGGTACGGTAGCGTGGGGTTAAAATGAACTAGAAGCCGAGAAAAACTAGTTTTTCTGGCTTCACCGGCTTTGGCTTCACCGGTGAAACCGTTTTGGATGAGCCGTGCCAAAGGGGCTATATAGTACGAACAACCCTACATAATTGGTAGCACGTTTAAATAAATCAAATCAAATCATTAACTCTTTAGCGTGATCGAGAAAAAAATAAATCAAATCATTTAAATAAAGGTATGAAAATATCTCGCCACATATTGGCTACCGACAGCAATTGTCGTTTCGTTGCAGAGTCATCCACACCAGTACTAGCTCGCTCCGACCCGCAAGAAGTTTCAAAATTTATCCAACGAAAATAGATAGCATGGCACAATTTTACCATTGTATTTGGCACTGTTCAGCAATATTTATTACTATTCACTAGTATTTTTGGAGTGGTATCCAATCATTTTGCTTTATTCTTAATTTGTGCACAAATCATACAATGCATAAGCACTTTTATAGAGGACATTCTCCCTTGGAAAAATGGCAAGAAAAAATTAGACGGTTATGACAACACCTAAGGGGTGGGGCTAAGAATATAATACCTTGTTTGGATGCGCATTATTCATTTCAATCTACATATGTTAAAGTAGATTGGGATGAAACTGAACTAAATTTCATTCCATTCAACTCCAATACATATGGATTGAAATGAATACACATGCATCCAAACAAGGCCTAAGCGGGGCGTACAAGTTGAATAGATTGGATGGACTCCATAAAAAAGTTGAAACAATAACTTTAGATTCACACGAGTTAAATATTAAACACGCTCTTAAGGGGCTGTTTGGGACTGCTCCGCTCCCGTTTTTCTAGCTCCACATTGCCAAACACCTCCAGCTCCAGAAACTCCGCTCCAAGAAAAATATAGAGTTGGGGGCCAACTCCACCTTTTTTCTAGAGTACCTCAAGAGGTACTCCGGTTTTTGGAGTTTTGTATTCCCACGTGGAGTTGGAGGATAATTACCCACATTGGTATTCATTAATCACCTTCCCATCTATTCGATTTGACTCCCTCGGACTCCCGTACGCATGCGTGACTGTGCCGTCGGTCTCCCTTCCACCGCCGCCGCCCCTTCATCACTCCCCTACCGCTCCTCTTCCAGGGCCACCGCCGTCGCCCTTTCATCCCTCCCCTGCCGCTCCTCTTCCAGGGCTCCAGCGGCAGCGCCATGGATGGCTCGGAGCGCCAAGACGATGGCCATATTCCGAACAAGCTCGTGTTTGAGCAGCACATGTTCCCCAACGCCTGGCGTCCTACACCGGCGCCTAGAGTCAGGCTCCCTCGTCCTCCTCCAGCCATGGCAGCGCCGGCCCCCTACGGCGCGCCCCAACTCCGCCCCCTTCGGCGCGTCCCTGACTCCGGCCCCATACAGTGTGCCCCCAGGTCCAGCGTCCTACGGCACGCCCCTGCCTCCGGTCTCCTATGGCGTGCCCCCGTCGCTGGCATCCGACGGTGTGACCCTGTCGTCGGCGTCCTACGGGCCCGTGCAGTGACGGGCAATCCACTGGCGAACATGGCAATGGAGGCCAGGGCGCTGCAGCGAGATGGCCAAACGCCATGGTGGGCACTGGAAGGAAGCGGGCAGCACCAGCAAAGAAGGAGGACGAGCAGGTATTGATTTGCTTGTGTTGATTGTTTATTGTACAACCCTTGCATATATTTAGAAAATAGAAATCATGTCACAGTAGATTGTCGAAGACACATAATGAATAAGTACAGGTTGGAACTATGCGTGGGGGACAATTCCAATGGACAACGAGTGGTGGAAGAAGGCCAAAGCCGTGAGTGCTATATAATTTTTTCAATCAATCACATCTCTATTTTTTCCCAAAGGTTGATGTACTGATGTATGTGGTATATATACATACACTGACAAAAACCCACCTAGGACATCAAACCTAAGTGGTATGGGGTGGTTGATGGAGACACTTCGCACACTGGTGAGTGCCATTCGCAGCTTCGAATGAGCACGACCATGTTCTATAACCTTCATGATTTATTGGTTGGAAGGTACAATCTGAAACCATCACTACATATGAACACCTATGAGATGCTTGCAATATTCTTGTTTACATGTTCTGGAAATGAGTCTAATAGAAAAGGACAAAACCGGTTCAAACACTCTGGTGAAACCATAAGTAGAAAATTTGATGAGGTCCTCAATTCCTTAATGGCTATGGCTAAAGATTTTATTAGACCAAAGGACCCAAGTTCCCAACTGTTCATGAGAGGATTAGAAATGACCGAAGAGCATTTCCACACTTCAAAGATTGCATTGGTGCTCTTGATGGCTCACATATTCGAGTTGCTTTGTCACCCGAAGAGCAAGTGAGATATATTGGAAAATCTGGGATACATACTCAAAATGTTCTAGCAGTTTATGACTTTGACACGAGGTTCACTTATGTATCGACGGGGCAGCCGGGATCTACGCATGATACTAGTGTGCTGTACAATGCGATAAGAGTCGATGAAATTTTTTTCCACATCCTCCCAAAGGTAATATTGATATGAATATATTCTTTTTTGTAACATTCACTTGAGATGCTTACAATTGGAAACTAAAATTCTCATGAATTTATAGGCAAATATTACGTTGTCGATGCAGGATATCCTAATCGTCCTGGCTATCTTTGTCCTTATAAGGGTGAGAGGTATCATATTCCCGAGTGGCAGAGGAATGGAACCGAAGACTCCTAGGGAAAGGTTCAATCGCATTCACTCTTCTATCCGTAATGTTATTGAGAGATCATTTGGACTTCTCAAAATGAAGTGGCAAATTCTCTACAAGATGCCTCCTTACCCGATGTACAAGCAAAAAATGATTGTTGTGGCTACTATGGTGCTTCATAACTTCATTCGTGAGCATGTTGGTGTCGACTTGGACTTTGCTCGGTTCGATCGCGATCCTATGGACAATTATTTGTATTCGAATTATGGCCTTTGTTTAATTTTCTACCACTTACAATTTATGGGACAATTATTTGTATTTGAATTATGGCCTCTGTTAATGTTCTATCATCTGTTTTCTATTTTCTCAGAAAATATCAAGTGCAATTTCAATGAGGCGCATAATGGACCATTTGCATGGAAACAACCAATTCCTGGAGCTGGAGCAGAGCTGTGTGCCAAATAGTACCACTTGCTCCACAAACTTCACGGTGCAGCTACACCAAGGTGGAGTTCATGGAGCAGAGCTGGAAAAATGGGAGCGGAGCAGTGCCAAACATCCTCTAATAATAGGCTAGCACAGTGTTGAGAGAGGAAGTATTAAAATGGTACCAACGAGCTAAAGTAAAACATATGTCGGAAGGTGATATGAACACGGAAAGTTTTGGAAAACAAGGATTTTTAGATTGGAACAAGAGGAAGGTGTAATAGTGGTCATGCTAAACTCAAAAAGTATATGACAACATATTATAGAAAAACTCTTTGGCCCTCAAGACCATAGTTTCATAACTATGGACGAGTCTAGTGTTCAAGACATTTCTCAAGCTTCAACGGCGGAAAAAGAGTTACTTATTGCGTCCTTTAAGAAACTGAGGTTAGGGAAACTCTTTTCCACATGAAGAACAACTCAGCAACCGGATCCGATGGTTTCCCAGTGCAATTCTTTCAAGTGTTCTAGGAGGTAATAAAGTATGATTTATTAATAGCCCCCTTTTGAGGAGTTCCATATGGGATCATTGCCTTTGCATAGCCTTAATTTTGGAACAATATTTCTACTCAAAAAGTATAGATACGAAATAAATTCAACAATACGGACCAGTTTGTTTGTTGAATGTAAGTTTCAAAACGTTTATCAAGGTCGCCACTAACAAGGATACGTGGGTCTGTTCGTTTGAACTTATCAGCCGGCTTATCAGCTATAATCTACAGTATTTTCTCTCACAACAAAACAGCTTCAGCAGTCTTATCAGCCGGTTTTAATACCAGCCGAACAGGCCAATAGTCAATCAAATCAATTATTAAACCATCACAAACAACCTTTTTACCAAATAGAAATGTCATGGAAGATGTAGTGATTCTATACGGAACAATTCATGAGTTACACACCAAAAATCAAAATGGGATTATCTTTAAGATTGATTAATTTGGAAAAGGCTTATAATAAAG
Source organism: Miscanthus floridulus (assembly GCF_019320115.1). Classification (NCBI taxonomy): domain Eukaryota; kingdom Viridiplantae; phylum Streptophyta; class Magnoliopsida; order Poales; family Poaceae; genus Miscanthus; species Miscanthus floridulus. Next base: position 57,753,223 of record NC_089597.1, on the reverse strand, counting down.
TTAGGATGTGACCTTTTACGACAAACTTAAATGATGGAAGGTTTTTGCCATGTAGGTCTGCAACTGCACTGCCGTAGGAGAGAGAAGCAAACGAGAAAGAAAAGATATGCAGCCTGTTCCTTTCGTCATAAATGATAGTTGATTATTTACTGCTGGCTGGTCTTTGTGTGAGAGAAAAATACTGTTCTAGTTTATAATCCACGATCGTATACGAGCAAGCGAACAGGCTGATGATGGGCATTAACCATATGGATACCTTAAACTATTGTAATACTAGATTATCTTTAGGACATATTGTGACCGCCCTAAGGTCAATCTTAATGAGATTTCGTAGAGTTTTATGGACATTAAATACGCTGATATAGCACTACATTGATTAAGAGAGATGATAAAAGTTTTATAGGAGTAGAGATAGTTTTATGGAGATGAAACTTTTTTTGCATGATTTTCAAAATATGAATGTGTTGAACCATTATACACCCACTGAGACTGCCTAAACACCGGGAGGGATAGCTTGGGCCCGGGCAGGAATGTACTAGAAAAAGATGTGTCCGTGCAGCTTGGAGTTCGGCTTTTCTTTGCATGTGCGTGGGACCACTGCTGCTCTCCAATTTTTCTATAGCACAGAAGGCTTTCGGCTAGAGACCAGCCTTTGGTGCGTACAATTAACGATGGCAACGGGTACGTACCCTGTTATCGGATCGTTCTCTTTCTCACTACGGAGAATTCATTCTGTTTTTATTGGGCATCGGTCGAGTAACAGATACCCGACAGGTACTGTATACCCGATAAATAAGGACACTTGGGATCGTAGCTTTGCAATCGGAGACATTTCTTCTTCACCCAGATATAAGTGTCGGAGTCTCGGAGATGCCGAGGAGAAAGAGCGAGGTTACGAGGAGGACGAGCAAAGGTGGCAGATAGACCGAATTGAGAAAGCGAGGGGCACGAGCACTCGTAAGGTAGGCATGCTAGTGCTGCTGGCGGAGATGGTAAGGAAAAATTGAACTAGGGTTGCTAGAACACACAAACTATACATATGATTGTTCAGATTTGGACAAAAATACCTATGTTGAGCTTCTTTGGGCCTAATACTCGTATGCCAGCTCAAATAGTCGGGTTCCTCAACGGGTAACGGGGACGGGTAAATATGGAACGTTCCCGTACCCGCTATACCCATCCGGGATGGATTCTTGTCCATTTAGATGTCCACGTGTAAAGATATGATTTTATTTCCATTCTCTAATGGATCAAATACCCGTGAGGTATCGAATATCGAGGCCCCGTTGCCATCTTTACCTACAATACCGGCCCCTGGGTCTCCTACCGGCTACAGACCATTTCGTAGTTGTGGCACCCAGAGGCCATGGCTCAGCATGCGTTCATAGATTCAGCTAATTTTACTTTTGGAAATGCTTGATTAATTCCGAGCGTGCATGCTCACGACGCTCGACGTGCACACCCGCTTGACCGTACGATGCTGGGGAAGAACGGAGTCTGTCCCATGCGCTCGACGCCAAGGCTGGAGAAGACGCACCAGCCTATGCTCGCCGCCGCCGCCGGAGAAGGCACCGCCCACACCCACCACGCGCTCGCCCACTCGTCTGTGCCCGACCGCGCCCACGCCCACGCCGGCGAAGACGACGATGCCTAAGGTTCTGGCTGCCACGCCCCACCCTTCTTTTTCCAACTCCAGCGGGGTATGGAAGGACCGGCAGGGGACGTAGGTAGGCCAGGCGGTGGAGATAGTCGATGGGCGGTTTAGGGGAGCTAGTGACGGCAGGGGTGGTCGGGCCAGGTCGGAGTGGGGGCGCCATGGCCGGACTTCGATGGAGCTCGCCAGAGTTTGCAATGGCCGCATGCGGGAGGGGGCGGAAGGAGGGGGGAGAGAAAAAATGAGGTCGCCGTCGGTGGTAGGGTCTCGCCGGGGCGGTGGGAGGTGGTGGACACTTGATCTGGATGCGGAGGCACAAACTCCGGCGCAAGGTTCTGGTTGCGGCGAGGGGCAGCGGGAGAGGAGGCACCGAGGAGGGATAGAAGACAGGTCAGGGGGCGCGCGGTTTCTTATCCTCCCGTGCGCTGCGCCACTAGTAAAGTCCTTTTACTTTACCATTTAGCCAACGGCTAAATCTTCTTTTTCGAAGCACGAACACTCTCAGGTTGCATTCCGTTGTCTGGAATACACTGCAAGTGAAACAGACGCCGAGTGCGTCGCATTCGTGCTCGCTTGGGCTGATGAATCCTCATATACGTGATTCACGTGCTGTGAACAGACGACGTCTCTATATTTCATTCACAGCGGACATCGACCGATAAAAGAGAGAATTCTACTGGAAAAATGAGTCGTTCCTTTCTTGGTTCTGAAATTTTGTTCGTTCCCTATTTGATACTCACTTCAACTTTCGTTCCTAATTTGACACTGCCGTCAAATCCGTTAGCTAACGGTGTTAACTGGCCATTAAAAAGACGTTTTTGCCCCCTAGAAAAAAAAGCGGCGAAGCAAATTTGAGAGGAAAAAAAACCTGCGCCTTTTTTTTAGCTGGGTGCATGCATCAGAGGCGGGCGCAGGTTTTTTTCCTCTCAAATTTGCTTCGTCGTTTTTTTCTAGCGGCAAAAACGTCTTTTTAATGGTCAGTTAACACCGTTAGCTAACGAATTTGACGGCAGTGTCAAATTAGGAACGAAAGTTGAAGTTAGTGTCAAATAGGGAACGAAGAAAATTTCAGGATCAAGAAATGAACGACTCATTTTTCCAGTGTCAAATAAGAAATTCTCTCCCGATAAAATGGTCGGCGATGAGTAGTTGGATCGTCCGGCTAGAGCGATGAGTAGTTGGATCGTCCGGCTGGTGTTGTACTGCTTTTCCTATCAGAAGATGTTGCTGTATCAATCATTGCTATATCAAGAAAGAAGCTACAAGGTCCAGAAAAGATAGAGACAGAACCTAATTGTTTACTTGTCTTATAATCCGTATTTTTTAGTTTTTTTTAATCGAAACAATATTTTTTTCTCACAATAAATCAATCGAAAAAATATTTTAGCTTTTTTTAATGAAGTGAACGGGGCCGATTATTGCTCCTACATGTACTCTGATGTGTATCTAGGAGTTGTAGCTGTTGCATCTAGTAAAACGCAGCTGACCTCTCCGTCCTTCTCTCTTTTTTCCTTTACTGACACCACAGAAGTTTCATTTCTTTTTATAAGGCGCGTACTAGGATTTTAAGTAGTCTTAAGGTACAACTTCCTATTAATTTTTCTTACGATGCATGATCAATGGTTATTTTTTTCAAATACATCAAAAGGTTTGCGTATCATCGTAATTAAAGTAAAAAAGTTTAATCATACAAACAACATGCTTCTGACGAGCGTCTAAGAGATCTACGTGATTACAGTAGGGGATTATTAAACCGACATCTTAGTCAAATGAATAATTAATCTTATTCTATATCTTATTAACCGATGTCTTAGTAAAAGACATATGAATTATTATTAATCTTATTCTATATCTTGCGTGCATCATATTATGGGCATATTTGGCTCACCAGCTAAACTTTAGATCCAAATGGTCCAGCTAAAAGATCGACAAGCTAAACCTAGCTGGCTAAATTTAGCTACTAGGAATCCAAACGGCCCAGCTAATAGATCGACCAGCTAAAGTTTAGCTGAATTTAACTATTTCTATCAAGGCACCTAGCTAAACCTAGCTAAATTTTAGCTGAGTCTATTAGCTAGAGGATTCAAACAATATACCCCAGCTAAAGTTTAGCCACGAGAACTTTTAGCTGACTTTAGCTTTGAAATTTTAGTTAACTAAATTTTAGTTGGATGATCAAACAGGGTATATATATATAATATAAACATGGACGATCTTCCTAAAAAAAGGACGTACCCAGTGCAGAGAGCTCCCGCTCTGTGCGGGGTCTGGGGAAGGGTGTCAGTGGCAAGCCTTACCCTCGCCTGTGCAATGCGAGGAGACCGCGACTCGAACCCGAGACCTTCCGGTCACAGGCGGTAAGACTCTACCGCTTACACCAGACCCGCCCTTCACATGGACGATCTTCCTAAAAAAACAAAACATGGACCATCTTCGGTTAGTGTATATTGAGAGTTTGGCTTTCGGAGCGTCCCCATACCCCAACAGCAAAACGAAAGAATCCAAAACTTTTCATCACTTCCAAGAAACACAACCACGTGATATGATGCTACGTACATGACAGTCACGTGAGGCCAAACTAATCGTACCCAATACAGACGATGATGGCATTACATGCAGTTTACAGGAACCACATACACCAACAACCCACAGAACATAAGCGCCCAAGCCATCGTCGATTGGCAGGTCATCGAGAACGGGCACGCGCCCCTACCTAGCTATCAAGGTCCGGTCGAGCTCCACCTAATTCTGATTTTAATTTTCTTTTGAGAAATGATTATGTGATTGAAAGTGATTTTTTTTTATTTTTAGCATAAGTTCTTAAAATCATGACGGAGAATCACTTCACAGAATTAAGAGAAGTTACTTTTTTCAGTTCTTGCTCTCTTAGTTCATTTCGAGAATCAACAGAGAATTAATTCTCTCTGAAGAAATATTTAACAGAGCTCATGCTGGATTTAGCAGAGAATCAACTCTGAAAGCTCCCAAACATGACCAAAATATACTACCACCTTTATACCAAAAATAATACAATTCTAAATGTGTTTTTATAAGGTACCTAAAGTTTGACCAAATATATAGATAAAATGTTAATATTTGTAATACTAAATAAATATACAATGAAAACATATGTCATGACAAAATCTAAAAAATACTTATATAAAATCATAAATATTGATGTTTCTCACATATAGGTAGTCAGATTTGATATTTTAACATCATATTATGACATAATTGTATTTATTAACGGAGGGAGTACATTGCTCCTGCTAGTTTAAGTACATCACCATGCATTGGGTCTACGAGCACGCAACATCATATTTTGTCCATGTCAAAGTCAAGGCGTAAAAAGACTTCCCTGCCTTCCCACGTCTAAATTTTGAGTCAATCAATTCAACTTTTAACTACATTTTCAAAAAAAAAGTATCAATATTTATAGCATCAAATAAGTTACGCGGACGATTAGAAGCATGGGTGGTAGCGTCCCGGTGGTGGGAAGCTATAGGTTGGGAGTTCGACACCCCACCTCCACATGCGCAGTTTCGCGTATTGTAAAAAATCCTTTCGTCCGTCCCATGCCAAAGTATAGGTCTAAGTCCAGCACAGTCTTACGGGAGCTGAAATGCCGCTGTGTATGGGTGGGATAGGGGTTCGGAGGTTTCCTCGACCTTCGTGAATGTGTGTTCTTCTTAAGAACAATGCATGGGACGGTCTTACCCTGCGGGTCAAGTTTTTTTATCGTCAAATATGTTATATAGGAAAAAGATATTATATATTTAATCTAATGGTACTTATTTGATATTATAATTTTTATATGTAAATATTAAGTATTTTTAGATAAGAGATTGATTGCGAACTGACGTGGCTCAGCTGATTAGATTTTTATGAGGGGCCCACCCAAATTAATTAAGTCTCTAACTTATTATATAGATGCTCATTTTTTAAGATTTATTCTAACATTCTTTTAGTAATGATGTCTGTGGACATGTGGTGAGTGCACGTGCACTTATGTGATTCAGTGGTAGATGGCGTAAGGTTTGTATGTGTATGTATATGAGCATCCACATCTGTATTGTAATTAAAAAACTTAAGATTTGTATGTGTATTTATTTGAGCATCTGCATCTCTATTGTAATAAAAAAAACTTAAGATTAGTGCTCATAACAGTAAGGTGTGTGTATGCACGCATGTATATGTATATGGATAAGTGTACATATATGAATGTGAACATCTACATCTGTGATTTGTAAAAGAATAAGTTTAGACGTACACTCTTGAGCCACTAATAATTAATAAAAAAAATAAGAGAACGAGGCATGCACTCTTGTACTACCTTAAAATAGACAAACATTGCCGGGTCTCAACCCCTCATCACTGTCGAAAAACAAACCGACAGTGGGCCTAGCACTCCTTTATGTAAAAAGGTTTCATGTACCCATCTCTCTTCATCATCATCATCTTTAAGGAGATATCACAAACTTGTGCTTGATCTCAGTTTAAAGTCCATTGCTAGCTCTTGTTGCCATTTTGAGATACCAATTGAAGACATATTTCTTGATATACCAAATTAAAAGATTATCCACCAACACAATTGAAATATGATCTTCAAACTATGACACCAATTCAAAGAGATTTCACAAGTTGATGCCAATTGGAATTGAATCTTGTATCTCATAATATTACCTAGGAAATGCTCATAAAGACAAGAGATAGCATTAAATTGCACAAGCTAGAGTTTCACAACTAGTGACCATTTTGGATGTGGAAGGCATACAGATCACTAATTGCAAAACCTCATAATACAGACTAAATCCTCCCTTTTGATAGTGCATACATAGATATGTGGAAGGCAAGAACATATGCACTTTTGGTCAATTAAGTCCAAACAAGGAATTTAAGCTATATTATGGAGAGTAGCTACTTCAAAGATAAAATGCAATCCAAATGAATGTGATAGATAACTTTACCAATTTAGATTGAGTTAATGTAGCATACCCATGAGAAACTCATTCTCACCAAGAGACTATACAAATTCACTAGAAGAAAATGTTAGTCTCGAAAGACATAAAACATAGAATGAGCTTCCCCTTAATATGTGCATCAAGTGCTCGTATTACTTGCGAAAAGCACTTGAATCGGTTTAAGAATCTAGAGGAGTTCATCCTATATCTTGGTCAAGCCATAACAAAATTGCAACAATTGAAATTATGCCAAATAAAACATACCACCACTAAAGGTAAATAGATCACCACACAAATTTTGACATGACCATCATAATTGAAACTTCAATGATTCTGATGGCCATAGTTTTCACTTGATAACTCGTGATGAATTGGAGCTCTTGTGATCTTTCAAGATTCATAATTGGTCCCTAGTCCTTTCTTTACCTAAAGCATCTCACAAAGATGCTAAAAGGTAAAATTCCAAAATTTGCAAATTGTGAGCTAGGGGTTACCACTCTTTTGTTGACATGGTCTTGGATGATCAATGGAACAGATCCATGTGCACTTGATGAACTCTAGAGTGGAGAATTAACAATGAAATCCACTCTTCAATTCTTTTCTCCAACTCATTCAAATCTTGTTCCACTGAAGGATTGGGGCATCCGACACTAAACCGGGAGCACTTGGTTTATAAAGGATAAAACTCCTAGAATGATTGTGAAGCACCTAGACAATCCAAAGGACCATCCATCCTTCTTTTCTCATGTGTGGAACTGCACAACATATATTTGAGAGAAACCATTAGTCCCACAAGATATAGACTAAACTCCCCCTCAATTTGTCCATACAAGAGTACATAGAGTACACTTTATGCACATTATTAACATGAAGTCAAGAGGGAAGTCTTCACTAGATTCCAACTGATTTCAAACTCCTTCAAGCTGCTTGTAGTCCAATTAGTTTTAGTTGGTTCTAATTTATTGCAAGTACTTGTTGCTCTTGCAATTTGGTTGCAACTGAATTTGATTTTGATCTTCATCTTCAGCAATATAATAATTCCAGAACCAAACTGATATTTATCATCTTTACTGATTCTTCATGACCAACTTGAGAGTCAACTTAATCTTGTTGATACAATGTAGTCCAATACATATCTTTCATATCTTTCAGATCACTAGTCTAGTATCCACAAGATCTGGTAGAGACGTGCATCTATGAGTCCTTTGACTTTTATAAAAATTTTAGCTCATTTGGACACCATTTGATCAGTCAAATCAATTTTCTACCAAAACTGCTAAAATCTAAAACTGCAATGCTGAAGCTGATAGAATTCAACTCAAAACTGATATTCTTCTAAACCAATCTTCATGCCAATTGTACAACAACAAATACTAGATGTGTATAGTATGCTCACAAAGTTTCAAGCCAATTCATCAGTATTTGAACTTCCAAATCCATGCTTGAGGACAACCAACTCAGAATTCTAATTTTCTGGACAGATTTGATAATTCACAATTCTTTTTTTCTTGTCCAATCTTGAGGTGATTTCCATTAAGAATACTCACAAGATGTTATTTCCATTCAGTCATCTTATCAATACTTGTAGTCTTGTGAATTCTTCCAATATAGCTTATCCAACTCAACCTCAAACTTGATTTTATTCAAACTCATATTTTTAGTCACTTTGACCTCTAGCAACCTCATCTTACTTTAGGTGAAGAGTAACCTTTAGGCTTGTGATTTATCCAATTAAACAAAGCATAACCTCTTCTTATTGATTTTCTATGCAAGCTCAAACACAATAGGGCATTAGTAAGACAAGCACTAGTTTCTCATTTAGTAACCCTTTATGTGTCGAACTCAAATGGGTTACCAAAATACAGAAACCTCATAACATGGACTAAATCTCCCTTGACGCCTCGTGCACACTCTTTTGAGTGGAATGGAAATGTGAATTTGCATGGTTGGTCAATTAAGTCCAAAGGGTAGATTTAAGCCATATTATGGTGAGTGGCTAAACTAGGTGAATCAATTCCAAATTAACTAGAGAGAATACATCACATGGTTTTTGATTGATGGCCTTCATATGATAGCACACTCCATTTGAGAAACACATTCTCATTTAGTGAGACTACACAAATCACTTAGAGAAAGGTTAGTCTCACAACTCTAGTCATAGAGTAAATTCCCTTTTGGTAAGTGCTCTAAGTTTTTGAATTTCTCACATAACACTTTATTTATTTAAGAACTTGGGATTTCACTCTATGTCTACGTCATGGCAACAATAGAGTAATCAAATTGAACTATACCAAGAAATACTTACAACCGTTAGAGCATGTAGATGGCTATAACACGAGAATGAGAATTTGGCAATCTACCATATGACAAGAGTAGATACTTCTTGAATTGTGAATGATAAGTGCCAATCTTCAAACCAACTCATAGTATGCATGGATGAATATAGACTTTCTTCATCTTGAAATTCTTGGTTTGAAGTCCACACAGGAAACTCAAGTCATCTATGTTGCTTGGTGTGAATGACCAATTCAATTCCAATCATACTTTTCTTTCATGACCAACAACCAATGTATATCCTCTAGTGCTTTCTTTTCCTAAGTGTCTACAAGGCATAAAGGAGTCTATTTTGAAATAAATTGCACTTGGGATTTAGTTGTTACCACCCCTTTTTCATTGTAATGGATGAGGTGGTCTCTTCATCTTCATTTTGCTCAAAGATGGGCTATAGGTTTTGTCCATGAATTGGACTGCTCTCAGCTGCTGCTATCTACATGGGTGCAGCAGTGCTGCTCCACTATGTGGCACTACTACTGCTGGCACTGCTGCTGGTGAGAGTGGTATTGTCGGTGTTTTGTAAACTGGACTAGTGAATTTATACGATTGTCGTGCTGCTCTATGAAGACGATGGTAGCATCCAGAAGACATGATAGTTTATACTGGTTCAGGCCAGAGCCCTACGTCCAGTCTTAGAGATGATCAAGTGTGTGTTCCTCACTTGAATGCTCTAAAGTTCTTACAATGGGGGTGAAATAATGGTGGAAGAGGTAGGAGAGCTAGAGCTAGGAGAAGGGCTCCCCAGAGGAAAGCATTGAGAGCCTGGTGGAAGTGAGGATTGGATCTCAATGAGAGTGCCCCAAAAGGAGGCCCTAGCTGCCCTTATATAGAGTCCAAAGCCAGGTTACAAAGGGAGAGGTTCTCCTGACCAAAGGGTCATGAGGCTGAGGGAGAAGGCCTAGCTAACTTAGCTTGCAAGTAACACCATCTTGTGGTGTACGCCTTGGCATGGCTGACGTCATGGTCCTGTGTGCACATCGTGGAATGGTACGGTGTGGTGCCACAGTGCCATTCGACACTGCAAGCACATTGATGTTTCACCAGCCGTCTTGCATGACATGGTCTCACCGTGGCCTTTGTCATCACTTCCTGATCTCTCAGGGGCGATTTACAAAAGTTGGTAGCTGCCCCTAGGCCGTTGGTCGTCTTGCTGCTCGCTGTGCTGGTGGCCATGATCCCATGCTCTAGGGTCATGGCCTTCGTTGGCTTTAGAAGTCAAGGCCACCATCATGGCTCCCCATCTCGTAGTGGGTGGGGTCGTACATCTATCTTGTTAGGTTGTATTTGGATGGTGGGTCATAGTACTGGTCGTCACAGCTTGGTGGTGTTGTCTTGTCTCTGCTGTGTGGCACAGAAATGGCGTCTAACCGGATCGAGGTAGTCATTGTCCACTCGGTCCTTGCGGGGTCAGTGCGGCGTGCCTACTCCTATCAAAGCAGCCACGCTTGGCTAGACATGATTTCTCCCCATTCCTCCCAAGGGCCAAGATGGTGGAGCAGTCATGAGTCCTCGTGTGGCATGCAACTGAGGCAGATGGAGGGGTTATGGCGACCCCCGGCCTTAGCATTTGTCCTAGTCCACTTAGCTTAGCTAGGCTTTGATCATTTGGGCTTATTCTTGCTAGCATATCATGGGCCACCCATGCGGCTATCTAATAGGTGCCTTGAGATACTCGGGGTATCATAACCTTGATAGCAGCGCCCTATTGTTTTTGTGATTATGAAGTGATCATGAAAGTGCTGAGATGCGCATGTGCTGAGTGCGGGTTTGTAGTCGTGGCTCATTCAAGCTTCGTCGCTTGACCCCTTGTGGGCTAGTGCATTCAATGCGGTAGGCGGCTATTATGTCCTGCCTTGTTTATACATCCTAATGATGTGGTACATGACTATTGAGCCCTGCCATGTTAGTGTGCTGTGTATCGAGGCTCGTGACCATGGTGGGGCCGAGCGGTCTTGTCGACGTTGTACTAGCTCCGCCTTTTGGAGGACCTAAATTTCCTAGATTTTACTTGGGCATCTAACATTGGTTGTGACCTCCCATGGTGCGCCATGCAGCACGGGGGTCTTAGGCTATTTAGTCCTCCCTTGGTCCCATAAATTGGGACCATCCTACCATTTGAACCACCTTCAACCATGTCCACGTATTACTTTTAGCCCCCTTTGGGAAGCTGAGTTTGAAAGAGGAGAAGAGGGATTTGATGAGAGCCATGGGGTCCTAGGCGTGCAACATAACGAGGGTTGGTTTCGCCATTTGAGGGCTGGAGGTGCTCCTTCTAGCAACTGGCACTAGATGAGTTGGCGTAGCCCCTGAATCCACAGCTTTGTGACATCCTCGCTCTCTGAGGCTTTTTGGCTCGTATGTGCGAGGTTTTCCTCAGCCTTGGATGGTTTTGCCACCCCATCCTCATCCTGAGGAGAATGACATTGTCTACTTTTGCCCTGCCTCTTCCGCTTCATAGGTCACGATGCCAGAAGGGGGTTCGCGAGGTGTCCCTTTCCACCAGGCTTTTATTCGATAGCGGAAGGGGCTATCCTAGAAGCTTCCTTCTAGCATCATGGCCTTAGAAGCTTGCGACCTTTCCACTATGTCAGTGTCATCAGGATTTTGATGCAGTGCATGGCTTGGCCATACTTTTAATCGCCATCCTTGAATAAGGGTCAGTCCTTTGTCTGAAGGTCGCAATGTTTTTAAGGGATCACAGTGAGCCCCCGAGCCATTTGCTCGGACTTGGGGTGTCATCAACTGGCCTCAGTTCGAAAGTCCTAGCCTTGAATATACCTTAGCTTGTGTGATCATGCTGTTTGTGATTGTTATCAGGTCGTGATCCTTCCTGTGGACGCCAGTGTGATCGTGGGACGACTTCCCTATTTTGAGGTTGTCGAGTGCCCATGATCATGTGTGCTGGGGTGGTGCCTTTCTTTCTTGGGGTGAGTATCGCCATTATGAAAGAAGGTGTCGCTGTGAGGTTTTGGCCGCTTTGCTCGGTAGATCTTTTCCGGAGGGGTCGATGACTCATTTCTAAGGTCTTAGAGCAGGACATGGGTTGTGGACCCATGACATGGGGAGGAGTTTAGTCATGGCTTGGCCTCATCCATTGGTGGGATCATGGGGAGCCCACTCCTTTTCTCAGTGTCCTTTTTGACCCCAAGGGGTCATGATGCCTTATTATAGGAAGGTCTATTTTTTTGCCCCATGTAGGGAGAGGCTTGTCCACTATAACCATGCAGTCAGAGCGGTGCACCTTGTGGAGTTCGGCTGTGCCTCATTGAGAGATGTCCCATAAATCATTGGTCATCAAGCCCGTCGGTCCCCAACTGCCTCCATAGCGACCAGAGGGTAAGATGCCTCCCCTCAAAGGGGTCAACCTAGGTGACTTCAAAGCAAAAAACTCGAACATAGGAATAGATGGTCATGAGGTTCCGCACCATCGATCAGAGCCATTGGGGCCCATCTCATCCTGTCCCTATCTCTTTGTGGCCTCGAGCCCTTCTAAGGGCCGCCCAGGGAGAGGTTTTCCTAAACACGATGCGAGGTCATGAACGTGGTGGTCTCTTTGTGCGTGGACTCAAGGGATCATTGCCTCCCTGGTCGTTGTGCGACTTAAATGTGGCCACTTGTCTATGAACGGGTACGCCACCACCCAGTCATGATGATGGGGGTTACTCGGTGTAAATCCTAGGGATGGTCAACCTACCTAGTTTTTTTGTGACCTAATGGAACCTCTATATGTGATCATGAGATATGGTGTGGTGCCTCATTTCTCTAGGGCCTATGGGGCTTGCCCTGGGACGGACTTCGTGCGAGCGCGGTTCGTGTCCCTAGGCACTGCCACATAAATAGCCCCTTCTATCTAGGCCTATCCTTTACTGTTGTTCTCGCCCTCCACTGCCATCTGTTGCAGATGAAAGAGCAAAAGGGAACTAGGAAATTAGGCTTCAGAGTTTTACCTAGGTTGTGCGCCAACGCCCACCGCTGTGCGATGTAGTCACCACCCCCTGCTAGTTTTGCTATCACTGCCTTGCTCTCCTCCTACACTATGGAATGGGTGAGTGGGTACCTTTAGAGGTGACGGAGGCGAGGCTATAGCGACTGGTGGAGAAGGGCCTCCTTCCACCGAAGGAGGTTGCCGGGTGGAGGGTTGCTGCCGGAGAGGTCCTTTAGTTCTTGTAGCCTAGCGAGGTAGTGTCGTTCCCTGACTTTCATGAGTAGGGATTCATGATCCTGACATCGGACTTCTTCTGTGGCTTCCTCCTTGAGTATGGTGTCCAACTGCAACACCTTCCTCCTAACGTGGTGTTGTAGTTGGTGGGCTTCATAGTCGTCTGTGAGGCCTTCCTTGGGATTGAGCCTAACAATGATCTATTCTGATGGGTTTTTTGAAGTCAAGACCCACAAGGCATATGGCTCTAACGACAGCGTGCTCACCCCCCGTGGGTGGGATGAACATCCAGATGTGCTACGGTGTGTCCCATAGCTACCCGTGCTTGCCGTTGAGGAGTTAGAACTCTAGCTGGCATGGGAATTGGTTCTACATCCGTGATGATGTCGCCGCCCCCCTTCCTCAATTCTCCATTGCCGCATTGGTGAGGCTAGAGTCATGGAGTTGGGGTGCGACAAGAGCCAGTCAAAGAAGGTGTTGGAGATCCTGAAGATCCTTAAGGGCCGAGTGTCGGCTGATTTGAACAGTGTCGCGATACTGTGGACCATGGTCGAGCAGCGGGTTCAGCCGTTGAAATGGTGAGCACACTTGTTGTGCGACTACACCGGGATTGGGGACCTGAGCTAGGAAACTAGGGAGATGCTCGAGGACAGTGAGGTCACAAAGCAAGTCATCGGGTTGGTCACTCCCGCAACCATTATCATGGTTGGGAATGCCGTGGAGGCGTTCTCAGCCACCTATCGGCCAAATTTGTTGAGTCTTCTTTTTCTCTCCACGTATTCCTTTCATTTAGGGCCGTTGATCTTATTGGCTCTATCCTCGCAGCCTATGCCTTTGTTTGTCTCCTAGTTTCACCTTCCTCACCCTGGGGGGCGTCGAGCATGCCGCATAGGAAAAGGTGGTTGCTGAGGGGAAGAAACATCTCTGTCGTGAGAAGGAGAGAAAGCATGAGGCGTGCTAGAAGTGTGGGGTCACACCGTTGGATGATGATGATGACGATGACGTTGATTAGGGCGCCGAGGATGAGGATGAAGACTTGGCTATTCTCCAAGGCGTCCTTGATGCCCCGTAGATATCCAATGACACCATCGGACTGAGAGGTGCTGATTGTTGGGCGGGTACTTTGGGTGGGGCACCGCCCAGAAGCGCCTAATGCCATCCCCGCCACATGGATCGAGTTCAAAGCGCTTCCACGCTGTTGTAGATGGTGGTCGGAGCTCTTTATCTACAGCCCCCGGTGACCCTTCCTTGGTGGGGGATGAGGCTCCCGTTCAAGGGGAGGATGTCGAGGATACCACGGTGATGAGGGCCACTGCCCCTCCTTAGAGGGGTCTGGAGGGAAGGATGGAGACCTCCTCTAGCTCCCCTTTGTTTGTGTGGAATCTAATTGTCCTACTTCCCCGGCGCCCCGTCTATAGGCCTCAGAGATGGCAGAGGTGGAGGCCGCCGTTGGGCGTGATGTGGAAGATGTGGTTGCCACCGCTGTGACCGGAGGAGGCTCATTGGCTTTTGCTCCTACGGTGTCATCGGTGGCATCCCCTGCTACGACCCCACCAATGGCACCATGTGAGGAAAGGTGCATTGCTCTGCCTTTTGTGGAACATTCCACTAGGTATGCCATGGTCCCACCATTCTCTTTCTGCCATGGGGCTCACCATCCTAAGGCCATCATTGGGCGCTGCGTGCTCTTCTTCCCGGCTAGAGCCATTGTTGAGTGGCCACGTGGTTTTCGGGCCGCTGGCCTAGCTTCCCCCCATTGTAGCCCTACGCTCACCCCTCAAAGAGGGTCCCATTTTGGAGGGGGCCACCCTTGCGCTAGTGTGGAGGCAAGCAAGGTCGAGGAGAAGAGGTCGATTGCCAAAGGGCCTGACACAACCATTAGTCAAGAGGGGGGCATGGGCTCATCACCCATAGCTAGCCCCATGCCCACGGGAGTGGCCTTCGATGGCCTAGCCATGGTGGCTCTTTCCCTCCTTGAGGAGGATCTTGAGCCGAGCGAGGATTTCTTCATATGGCTGCATCCCATGAACCTTAGTGAGGCCCTATTCATGGTGGATGATGCGGCCGAATGAACCATGAGGGAGGTCGCCTCTCAGAGCCACACAGGCATCTAGATGATCTTGTCCAAGATGGGCAATGCAGTTGTCATGATCGCTCAGTGGGGCATGGAGGCCCAATGATAGATGACTGACAAAGTGGTGGCCTAGGCACAGGTTGGCTATTCGGTCTTCTAATTTTGTCGTGCTTGTTCTGTGCTTGCTGTAGTTGTCTAATCTTTCTTCTTTCTTGTAGGGGTTGGTGAAGATTTTGATAGGGATGTCATGGTTCTTGCGCTTGGCCTATCGAGCATAGGCAGGGGGGTGCCACCGACCATGGCTGCTTGGATGCGGCGAAGGCCGAAGTGCAATGCTTGAGCGGGGAGCTTGAGGATTCCTAGAGGATGAAGGAGGAACTACTGCATTGGTAGGCGTGGGCTCAGTCCCAGATCAAGGATCTAACGTCCTACGTGGCTAGTCTCAAGGATGCATTGGCCATCCAAGAGATAGAGCTCACCTTGGCTAGCGCTGCTCAAAATGAAGTCGAGCAAGGGCGCCAGCATCTTGAGGCTGAGTGCTAGAAGCTACGCTTCGCTTGTGGTGGTGAGTCCCCTTCTACTCTGCATTGCGCTTTCGCCTTGTTGCTATGCCTGGTCATGAACTAGTTGTTCTTTTTAGGGCTATGCATGAGGGTACTCTTAGATTAGGAAGAGAAAGCGGTTGCAAACCAGAAGATGCTATAGATGGATAGCAAGGCGGCAGCACTAACCACTTCCAGGCAGGCCCTCAGCGACATCATGCTTGGCGCCAGTCGAGGGAATGCCCAGCTAGTGCTTTGCCTTGATGTGGCCTGCCTCCAAGTGGATCCTCTGATTTCTGAGGGGGTCCATTGCGGCGTTCATACCACCTTGATATTGGTCGGTTCGCATTATGGTGGCATCAATTTTGATGCTATTGGGTGAGGATATGCGCCAGAGAAGTCTGACAGCGATATCCTTGCCATCGGTAGTGCCATAGCTCATGGTGTGGAGGTTCTTGTGGGTAAGATGTGAGCCGCCTGCATCCAATGCTAGTTCTAGACTTCTAGTATATGATTGTTTTTTCGTGTAAACATTTTGTGCTATATGGGTGATCTTATTGTGATGAACGTGTTCATGCTTTGTATATATGACGTGTGTCATGACGATAGTTAACAACCATTATAAACTATCAATTAAACATGTATAAGGGCATAAATGTAGTCACCAATAAAGGTTTAGGGGTTTAAACTAATGAATTCCATGAGCTTTAGTGATTTCATGACTGCAGGAGGATTTATGTAGAAAACAGCTCTAGGGACTACTATCATACACTCCAAACGAGCAAACCGACGACAAGTGATTCTACCTATGACACCTATGAAAGTTGACCCAAGTCGAAGCCCAATCCTCGTCACTAGAAGGAGGAGCCCACCTAGCACCATAGTGGGCCACCTGGCCCACTAGGTAGGTTGTCTGGCCCATGGGGGTGGCCCATCACCCTCTGCTGCTGCGTACTCCTTCCTATGATCTACACCGTTGATTTTAAGGTGATTTTAGGTTGGTTCATCCAATGGTGGTCGGGAGAGATGACGTGGATCGATGATGTGGCAATTCCTTGCCCCCTACTCCTCCTAAAGTCCTTGCCCCTTACTCTACCTTGATTCCTTGGCCGCTACTCTACCTCTGGCCTATATATAGCAGCCCCTACCCCCTCCCTCATTAGATCCTAAAACCCTAATTCATATTCTCCTCATGAGGATCAGAGCTAGCTATCAAGAGAAGATGCTCTATAGGATTTAGTCTTATAATTAGAAATAGTGAGATAAAGAGTGAGGGAAGAGTTTGGAGGAGATGCTGGCCTATCGATGGTCTCTCTACGGCTTGTACCTTAGCGGATTCAAGTTCTAATTGAGCTTGCTTTTGAGATTTCTCTAGTAATTAACTTTTGATTCAAATAAGTATCTTGTTTATATTGTTCTTCAGGTTCATGACCCTTTTGATTATTCCTACACTAGAGGGAGTAGAGTATTAATTATAAGTGTAAGCATGGTGCTTAGACTTAAGTTAATCATGGATGCACCTTGCATTCTGAATCGGTGGTAGATTGCGTGTGTGACATCAGAACTATATAGCATTGTACTATATAGCATTGTTGATCCTTTGTAGTCCACCTCCTATCTGTAGGCGCATGTAGGACACTTTGCGAAGGAAAGCATTCTTTGCTGGTGTATTTCCCTAGTAATGTCCCCAGTTGAACGGTAGAAGACATAAGCTTACCCAAGTCAGAACTAGAGAACCTTAGTTGTCCTCTCTATGCTCCTATTTATCCTAACCTTGTTGCTACTCCTACATAAATTAACCCTTAACCTATTTACTACCCCTCATTAAGTTAGACCATAGTTAATCTCACACGTTTGCCTGTGGATACGATACTTGGAATACTTTTGGGTGAAAGCTACAGCGGTATCCATGTGCTTACGGATTTATCTGTGTGCGTTAAATATACCAACAAGCTTTCTGACGCCATTGCTGGGGAAACGGTTGCTGAATTAACTACAAGCCTAGCTTAACCTTTTATCTTTTATTCTTCCTTTTGTTTTAATTTTTCTTTTAGCATTGATTCTACTCCTATCTATCAATATGCTAAACCCACGAGCGCAAGCCTAAAGCCACCATATTCCTCAGAGCCTATCATAATACCTAGTTATGAGCTGTGCCTGTGTTTAATAAAACTGATTCGGGATAAATCCTTCTTGGGAGAAGGCAATGAAAACTCATACTCATAGCTACGAGAGTTTGAGCAGATTTGTGCATGCTTGCGTATCGCAGGCATGTTTGACAAGACCTTAAGATGGAAGTTATTTCCGTTCTCTTTGATGGAAAAAGCTAAAACATGGTATAGTCAAACTATAGGAAGTGTGCAAGGAGATTGGGAAACGTTATGCTCTAAATTTTGTTTACTTTTCTTTCCTATTTCTAAAGTGGTAAGCCTTTGAAAAGAGGTTCTAAATTTTAGACATCTAGAAGAAGAATCTCTTGGCACATCATGGGATCATTTTAATGAACTCATCATCACTTGCCCAACCCTTGCTATTCCAAATCTAATGCTCCTTCAATATTTTTATATCGGTCTTAGCAAGGATTCTATGCAAACCCTTGATGCAGCCTCTATAGGGGATTTCCTTCATTTGTCTACTAGTGAAGCAAGGGCTATGCTTGATAGAATTAGTGGAAAGACTCCCTACACTAGCATTCACAATGAACTCCTCGAGGAAGAGAAGGAATCATCTCCCAAACAAGAAGAGGAAGTTTTGATAGCCAAATCACAACCACTTCAATACCAAGATTTAGCTATCAATCCTAAACAACCAATACCCAAAAATCCTCCAAGAGAAGAAGAAATTCTACCTTTGGAAATCCCTATTGAAATTAAGGATGACCTCTTTGGTGCTGATTTTGGGAGGACTTTAAATTCTCATCTTCATAAGAGACCTTTGAGCGAATATAATTCAAATCCTCTCAAGAAGAGATCTCTTGGAAAGCTTCCTTATTCCCATATAGGACATTGGGAAGAACACAAGGGTGGCATGTCTAGTGAAACCATAGAAGGAGAGCCAAGCTATCTAGAAGCCATTCCTATTCTCTCCCCTTCTATGCCTACATTAGATGTCTCATCTGAACCCATCTTTCAACCCATCCTTGACCCCGATGATCCCTCTTATGCTCTTTCTCCTAAATCTCATGATGACCCTAGAAATCCACCAAGACACCCAAAGCATTGGAGTCATGAAGGCCACAAAGAAGACCAAGAAGTGCAACAACAATGGCTAGAGGATATTAAGAACTTATGTGTCATTGCCATTGAATGGATGGACGAGGCTTTAGATGAGATCAACCCGAGAGTCACCGATCCATGGAAAATCTTGGACAATAAAACATCCAATGAATATCATAGGCATGGAATGATGAAGACAATGTTTCTACCTATAGACATTCATGAAGAAACACCCCTAGAGCTTGAAAAAAGAAGATGACATCGACGAGCATGAGAGTTATTTCATGAACACCTCATCAAATCCATGCTCGCATGATAAATCTCCTAAATCAATTGGTCTCTTCAACCTTGCCACATATGAGATCTTCAACCCCCTCATTCTCCTTGTTCATAAAGACTTTGAAAGGGTGGTTGTAGATGCATATGTTTATCATAAATATTGTAGATCTCGTTGTGTGAATCTTGAGATAGGCACATGTTGCACCTGATTTTAAGATCAAAACCAGATACGTACCATATGTGAGCCCAGGAAGTCAAATCTCACATATAGCTACAAATAAGGGCAATATCAAAAGACAATGCTTATTACATAATGTATTAGTATAAAGAATACAACCTCAGAGTATAGATAGTGGAAAGACAACTCCGATCTTCAGGTGAACACACCACTTCCACAGGGATGACTAACTGGTTGATCACAAGCCTAATTCCTCCAAACTCTAGAAATCTGGTACCCATCCAGGATTTTTATCCAAATAATTGAAAAAATAAAGCAAGTGTAAGTACATGTCGTACTCAACAAATATAACATGGGGTTCATGAGGCTCAAAAGGCTAACACTAGTTTAACTGCGATTAGCTTTTAATGGTCATAGTTTTAGCAAAGGAGTAGCAACAAGTTTGTCACAAGAACATATAAACACATGATCGGGTAAACATGAATAATGAATAGCATAAACAATTAACCATTAGTGAGCATCTTCATCATCCATATCATTAGTGTTCATCATCTATTCTGTAAGGGTTTCAAGGCCGCTCGTGATCATGAGCACGGCTGATATACCAGTTTTACACTCTGCAGAGGTTGTACACTTTCACTATAAGTCATGATTTACCCTTTCGCCCGAGGTCATGAGCCTCTTAACCCACTACCAAGGAAAGTCGGTAGGGTTCACTATGAAGCCTTTCAAAGGTTCATCTAACAAGTTAGGGTTGCTAAGGTTTCCCCATCAGTAAGCATAAACCCCCCTCCAAGGAGTGACTAACAAAATACAAAGAAACCAAAGTGCACCCTCTTGGCAGGCCGAGATCATACAAACCGGAGCCCCTCTTGCGCCATAAAGGTAACCACTAACAAGCTAGAAAAGGTCCTCATATTGAGCTAAAGCTAGAGCCATATAGCCCTCATAGCTGTACTATAAGTCTCGGATGATCACTTACTGATAAGTCTTTAGGGAGAGGAATCTAGAGCACCATAAAACAGCTCAATGCTCTAGCCCCCTTGTTCCATGTTGCTAAAAAGCATCTTTTAGTGTTTATTGCATATACCATTAGTCAAGTTACAAGATCATGGTTGTAATTGAGCACTAGCATCATGCTACCCAATGCAATAACCCAAAGGAATCAAGGTACAGGGTAACAAGGTACTAGGAAATCCTTAGTGGCAGTCAAGGTAGAGACATGCAGTATGAATTAAATGATTAAAGGTGTATAGGACAACAAGGAAGATCCCATGCTATACTTGCCTTAAAACACCAATCCTTCGGTAAGCTTTAATCTTCAACGTTCTTCTTCTTCTTCTTAATCACCACATATATCTCACTGACTGGACATGGTAATAAAGCACCACACAACCATTCATGCAATCAAACACGAAGCAAACAACAAGTCAAAATTAGAACAGTACACCAAACATAGAAAAATATGTAAAAGAGTTTAGAACATGATTCTACGCATCGCTATGAACACACAGTCGCGAGAAGCACTCTAATCGGAGCTACGGTTAAAAAGATACAACTACCGAGAGATCTGCTTTATACGTAGAAAAGAAAACTATAAGCTTCATTTATTTTAACTATATAAAATCTTATATAAATTGAATTAAGTAAAATTTAGATTTAAATTATAAAACTAAAGTAAAACAAATTATATTTTATTTATAAAACCCAGTTGCATAATTATTAATCAAGATATGATTTAAACCATGAAATTCCAGAACTCTTGACATGTAAAACATTGATACTAATGCGTAGTTTATGTCACTACAAATCTAACACAACTTGAACGGGTCAAATCAGAGTTAAAACGGAGATTTTTTGGCTAAAACTAGATCAATGGCAGTTTTGTAAATACTAAGATCTGAATTTCTAAATAAAAATGATATTTCTAATCTGGCCGAAGGATTGCGGGTTCAATAATAACAAAGTTTAGGGGCCTATCTACAAAACTACAGTGGCTGGCCGGTATTGACCGAGTTGACTTAGGCCAACCCTGAATCGGGGCTGTTGATCTCGGATTTGACGGACATAAAAGAATGGGGAGGATGGCATCGCCGACATAGTAGCCATGGCGATGGTGCCATGGCTGACATCTTTCAACGGTGAACTTGGGGAATCTGGCCCTCGTCGACCACAGGATCTGCACAGGAAGCAAGCATGTGATGCGGTGAACTTGTAGAGAAGGTCGAGGATAGCGACGAATGCATAGAGGCGATGCTAGGCTCATTTTGGCAGCTAGAGTTGATGTCGCATCACCGGTGAGCACTGTCGGGCAGAAGAGAAGGAGATGGACATCGATAGAGGTACCTACGGGTTACTTACCCTCGGACGAAGCTCAGAGGAGTGCTCAGGATGACCATGAAGCGACGGTTCTGTAGATCGAGGCGCCAGCGGCTAGGGCTACGTAGTGAGGTGGATGTGAGCTAGGGTAGGATGGGGATGGCGGTGCTCGGGTGGATGCGGGTGACACGACGCTCCTATTTAAGACCGGGGAAGCAATGTGGGGCACACGACAATCGAGCGAGGCGGGGCGGCGACGGACTGCTCGGTGGACTCCGAATCGGCTATGTGAGGTAGAGGAAGAGCCTGACAAAGCAGGTCCACTGGCCAGTGAGGGTGGATGTAGGCTAGGGTTATCAGCTACGGAGAGGATGCGCTTGGGTGCTGTGGCTTACTGGGCCGGTGCCAACGGGCCAGGGCAGAGGCAGAGCGGGTTGGTTGCGGTCGTGCGGGAGCAAAGCTGGGCCATGCGTGGGAGGAAGAAAAGCGGGTTGTCTTGCCAACGAGGAAATGAGGCCGAGCGGCTTGGGCCGCCTACAGGAAAGAGAAGCCAGCGAGCCAGATTGAGTGAGAAAAGATTTTCCATTTTCCAAATTGTTTTTCCCTATTTTGTTTTGAAAACCAAATCCAAATGTAACCCAAATCAAATTCAAATAGAGTTTAAAATACACTTTTCAATAAAAATGAGAAATTTTGGTAAGTTTTCAAAAATAAATTTTTACAACTTTTTAAATGCTTTTGTTTCCTAATTTTCTTTTCTTTTACTTCAAAACCAATTTCAAAAGCATTTGAAATTCATTTTGAATTTTGGACTCAACCACCCATTACAATAAATCAAATGCACCAACATGTATGCACAACCATGTTGCTAAGCCCTATGATAAATTTTAAAATAATGAAAATTATTATTTTCCTATGTGTCATGAGCACAAAAATATAAAATTAAATCAATTTAACTACATTTCCAAAAGGAGCAAATTTTAGGGTGTTAGAATTCTACCCCCCTGAAGATGAATCTCGTCCTCGAGATTCAAAAGATAGTGATAAAAGAGATATGGATACTCTGCATTCATTCGATCCTCATTTTTCCAAGTTACATCCTTCATTAAGAGCCATTCTAAGATCCTGGTTGGCTAATCTGCATAAACATGATCGTCTCTCATATTGAGATCCTCCAATGGTGTTTGCTCCTTTACACTAACATCTAAAACTCACAGTCCACTTTACTATCCTCACAAGATGCACGTTCTAATAGCTTATTCTCATATTCCTTAGGTGCAGGTTGAATACCTTCATACTCAAATCTTTCTCCTGACGGTGTGGTTAGAAGCACCGAATGCTAGGCATACTTAATCACTCCTTTACAAGCAGATAACCATCCATTTCCAAGGATAACATCAATGTCCATTAACTCCAAGACTATAAGGTTTGCCTCGAAGTTCTTCCCTTTTATGTTAAGACTAACTTTTGGGCATAAGCGGTTTGCCTTCTTTTCTCCTCCTAGAGAGTTAACTATTAGGGGTTTCCTCATCGGAAGCATAGCTATCTTATGTTCTTCCACATATTCCCTAGAGATGAATGAATGTGAAGCACTAGGGTCAAATAACACCATAGCAGTGTCTAAACTTACTGCAATCAAACCATAAACATCCTCCTTAGCTTCATGGGTGGTAATCAGATCCACATTGTTCAACCAGCCTTGAACATAGTTTCGCTTTAGCTTATTGCTTTGCACCTGCTCCTTATGGATGTTCTATTCTGACTCCTGCTGCTATTGATTCTAGCTTTGATTACTCTCGTTAAACTTCTCAAAACAATCATTCTTATAGTGTTCAATCTCACCACAATCATAACCTTCCCTACTAGTAGAAATATTTGTCATTATCAAGGTGATAGTGGGAGATGACAGACATGCCTCTTGAGAACTAAAATGCTGCACTTCATCATTAGGTTGATGATACTAATCTTGATCATTACTCACAAGCAGATTCATAGGGTGTGACTGATATTCTGGTTGTGTAGCGAAACAAAGACGAGTATTTCTTAATTGGCGTTGAAGGTCACATTTTCTCTTCTTCCCTTCCACCTCTTGATGCTTGTTCTCAATTACAATTGCTTTATCCACCAATGTTTGATAGTCGGCATACACCACAGTCATCAGCTGTAGTTGCAAACCATCATTCAATCCTTTCAAAAAAGCATTTTTGTTTTTTAGCATCACTATCCACCTCTTTTAGAGCATAGCGTGACAATTGAGTGAACCAGTTATGATACTCACACACTGACATAGATCCTTGCTTCAAGTTGAGGAACTCTTCTTGCTTAAGTTCTACCTCACCTAACGGGACATGGTAGGACCTAAAATTCTTGTTGAATTCGTGCCAGGTGATAGCAGGAGCATTATTGGGACGCCCATACTCAAATGACTCCCACCAATCTTGGGCAGTTCCTTGCAGTTGCCCAGAAGCATAAAGCACCTTTTCATGGTCATGACACTGAGCTATGTCCAATTGTCGCTCCACTGCTCTAAGCCAATCATCAGCTTCTAATGGTTTGCTTGTATGAGAGAATGTCGGTGGGTGTCCCTTCATAAATTCACTACGCTTGTCAATAGGTGGTGCTTGATGCAGGTTGTTCAACACATTTTGAGCAATAGTTTGTAATAACTAAGTCTGTGTTATCAAAGCTTGCTCTATAGATGGGGAATTGGATGGCGGTGGATTAGAATTGGTAGCATTCCTTCCAGCACCTTGTGAAGCACTTCTCCTGGTAGCAGCCATCTGTTTTCAACATGTATGAATTAGAACTCAGTCATTCATAACATCCTTAATTGTAGCTTAAAGAGATGACAAGATAGGATTGATGGCAATTGAGACAAGGGAACACCAAACCCCAGAGATAACTAATACTTCCAAACGAAATGCTAGAATGTAAGAAACTTCATCTTACAAATCCTTCAACTTAGCTACCCCCCTTAAGAAAAGATCAACTAGGGGACACAATGGGGTAGATTCCATCTTCTTCTAGATGAACTAACTAGTATCACGTCATCCTGACATCCCAATGAGACTCTTGTGTATGGGCAAGAACAAGAAATCTAAAATTCCTCGCGAAATGAGAAACAACAGCACAGTAAAATAGCTGTAACTCTCATTCTGTTAATCCAATGAAGTTGTATCTTATACCGTTGGAAATCTTATAAAATTCCCCACAACTTACTTATAGAACAAATTTTCCAAATTCTGCAGTTAAATTGGTCTAAAATAATGCACAACAGAAACTACTCTAGATTCCAAACAGCACAGATGCATCACCTTGTGATTTTTGTATCTCCATAACCAAAATAGCTATCAGGCTGATTCTTGCGCTCAGAGAAAGATATTGACGTCTACTATTGTCCAGAATTTTATCATGATTTTTGGTCATTTAAAATTATAGATATAAGCCGAAGAGTGTAGACTGCTCCAAAAAGACAGGATAGAGGAAACGAAAGAATACCATAACCCAACTATTTATTGCACTGACCCTTATACCTTAGGCCTATAAGCTAAATGAAATTATGGGCAAATCCAACAAGATCATTGCAATCATTACAAAGATTCAAAACAATCATAAGCATAATGACAATTCAACAAAGCAATAAAGGTGCACAACTCAATCTTGGACTCAACTTCCGATACTATCGTCCTTATTGTACTAGGGGTAACAATCCTAAGACTTATCTTCTGATTACACAAGAAGGTGATGAGGGACAGTTCTAAAAGCATATCAAATCAAGGAGTGAAGATGAGAATAAAGACTTTAAAATAAGCACCAAGGTAGAGATGAATAGCAAGGATAGAGATATAGTAGAGAAGAAAATATCAAGGTTCATAGATCAAGGGTTTTTGTAGCAACTTCTAAACCTTAGAATGACCAGTTTCTACTAGGCTTGTGTCCTACAGTTAGCATTGCTCTAATACTACTTTGTAGCACCCGGTTTTAAGATCAAAACCAGATACGTACCATATGTGAGCCCAGGAAGTCAAATCTCACATATAGCTACAAATAATGGTAATATCAAAAGACAATGCTTATTACATAGCGTATTAGTATAAAGAATACAACCTCAGAGTATAGACAGCGAAAAGACAACTCCAATCTTCAGTTGAAGACTCCACTTCCACAAGGACAACTGACTGGTTGATCACAATCCTAATTCCTCCAAACTCTAGAAATCTGGTACCCATCCGGGATTTTTATCCAAATAATTGAAAAAATAAAGCAAGCGTAAGTACATGTCATACTCAACAAATATAACATGGGGTTCATGAGGCTTAAAAGGCTGACATTGGTTTAACTGTGATTAGCTTTTAATGATCACGGTTTTAGCAAAGGAGTAGCAACAAGTTTGTCACAAGCCCATATAAACACATGATCGGGTAAACATGAATAATGAATAGTATAAACAATTAACCATTAGTGAGCATCTTCATCATCCATATCATTAGTGTTCATCATCTATTCCATTAGGGTTCCAAGGCCGCTCGTGACCGTGAGCACGGCTGATATACTAGTTTTACACTTTGCAGAGATTGTACACTTTCACTGTGAGTCATGATTTACCCTTTTGCTCAAGGTCGCGAGCCTCTTAACCCACTACCAAGGAAGGTCGGTAGGGTTCACTATGAAGCCTTTCAAAGGTTCATCTAACAAGTTAGGGCCACTAAGGTTTCCCCATAAGTAAGCATAAACCCCCCTCCAAGGAGTGACTTACAAAATACAAAGAAACCAAAGTGCACCCTCTTAGCAAGCTAAGATCATACAAACTGGAGCCCCTCTTGCACCATAAAGGTAACCACTAACAAGCTAGAAAAGGTCCTCATACTAAGCTAAAGCCAGAGCCATATAGCCCTCACAGCTATATTGTAAGTCCCGGATGATCACTTATAGATAAGTCCTTAGGGAGAGGAATCTAGAGCACCATAAAAATAGCCCAATGCTCTAGCCCCCTTATTCCATGTTGCTAAAAAGCATCTTTTAGTGTTTATTGCATATACCATTAGTCAAGTTACAAGATCATGGTTGTAGTTGAGCACTAGCATCATACTACCCAATGCAATAACCCAAAGGAATCAAGGTAACAAGGTACGAGGAAATCCTTAGTGGTAGTCAAGGTAGACACATGCAGTAGGAATTAAATGATTAAATGTGTATATGACAACAAGGAAGATCCCATGCTATACTTGCCATAAAACACCGATCCTTCAGTAAGCTTTAATCTTCAGCGTTCTTCTTCTTCTTCTTCTTAATCACCATGTATATCTCACCGATTGGACATGGTAATAAAGCACCACACAACCATTCATGCAATCAAACATGAAGCAAACAATAGATCTAATTAGAACAGTACACCAAACATGGAAAAATAAGTAAAAGAGTTTGAAACACGATTCTACGCATCGCTACGAACACACAGTCACGAGAAGCACTCTAATTGGAGCTACAGTTGAAAAGATACAACTACCAAGAGATCTGCTTTATACGCAGAAAAGAAAACTATAAGCTTCATTTATTTTAACTATATAAAATCTTATATAAATTGAATTAAGTCAAATTTAGATTTGAATTATAAAACTAAAGTAAAACAAATTATATTTTATTTATAAAACCCAGTTGCATAATATTAATCAAGATATGATTTAAACCATGAAATTCTAGAACTCTTGACATATAAAACATTGATGCTAATGAGTAGTTTACGTCACTACAAATCTAACGCAACTTGAACGGGTCAAATTGGAGTTAAAACGGAGATTTTATGGCTAAAACTGGATCAATGGCAGTTTTGTAAATACTGGGATCTGAATTTTTTAATACAAATGCTATTTGTAATCTCACCGAAGGACTGCAGGTTCAATAATAACAAAGTTTAGGGGCCTATCTACAAAACTGCAGTGGCTGATCGGTATTGACCGAGTTGACTTAGGCCAACTCTGAATCGGGGCTGTTGATCTTGGATTTGACGTACAGAAAAGAATGGGGAGTATGAAATCGCCGACATAGTAGCCATGGCGGTGGTGCCATGGACGACGCAAGCTTGGCCTCACTGGATATCGTGAAATTGGTGAACCCGACCCTCATCGACCACATGATCTGCATGGGAAGCAAGCACGGGATGCGGTGAACTCATAGAGAAGGTCGGGGATAGCGACGAATGCGTAGAGGCGATGCTAGGCTCATTTTGGTGGCTAGTGTTGATGTCGTATCTCCAGTGAGCACTACCGAGCAGAAGAGAATGAGATGGACATCGATAGAGGTACCTATGGGTTACTTACCCTTGGACGAAGCTTAGAGGAGTGCTCAGGACGACCACGAAGCGACGGTTCGGTAGATCGAGGCGGCGATGGCTAGGGCTATGCAGTGAGGCGGATGCGAGCTAGGGTAGGATGGGGATGGCGGTGCTCAGGTGGATGCGGGTGGCACGATGCTCCTATTTAAGATCGGGGAAGCAACGTGGGGCACACAGCAACCGAGCAAGGCAGGGCAGCGACGGACTGCTTGATGGAGTCCGAATCAGCTACGTGAGGTAGAAGAAGAGCCTAACAAGGTGGGTCCATCGGTCAGTGAGAGTGGATGCAGGCTAGGGTTATCAACCAGGGAGAGGATGCGTGCGGGCGCTGTGGCCTACTGGGCTAGTGCCAACGGGTCGAGGTAGAGGCAGAGCGGGTTGGTTGCGATCATGTGGGAGCAAAGCTAGGCCATGCACAGGAGGAAGAAAAGCGGGCTGTCTTGCCAGCAGGGAAACACGGCCGAGCGGCTTGGGCCACCTACGGGAAAGAGAAGCCGGTGGGCCAGATTGAGTGAGAAAAGATTTTCCATTTTCCAAATCGTTTTCCCTATTTTGTTTTCAAAACCAAATCCAAATGTAACCCAAATCAAATTCAAATAGAGTTTAAAATACACTTTTCAATAAAAATGTGAAATTTTGGTAAGTTTTCAAAAATAATTTCTTACAACTTTTTAAATGCTTTTATTTCCTAATTTTCTTTTCTTTTACTTCAAATCCAATTTCAAAAGCATTTGAAATTCATTTAGAATTTTGGACTCAACCACCCATTCCAATAAATCAAATGCACTGACATGTATGCACAACCATGTTGCTAAGCCCTATGATAAATTTTAAAATAATGAAAATTATTATTTTCCTTTGTTTCATGAGCACAAAAATATGAAATTAAATCAATTTAACTACATTTCCAAAAGGAGCAAATTTTAGGATGTTACAGCACACAAAGGTTGGTGTTGGAGGGGAAACCACTTCACCAATTTGAAGCATAATTTGAAGGTTTCCCAAGAATGAGCTTTTGCCCTAAAGCAAGCACTTTCGGGAGATAACATGAGTTTTCATCTTTTGCTATAATGCCCTTGTGAAATGAGCATAGAAATATAATTATGAAAATATTCGTTTGGGTATTTTTGCCACTAACCATTCCAGGTCTGTAGTAAAAAGAATGAGGGATGACGACACAAGGTATGTCCAACCCATTATCATGCAACATTTAATCACATCCATCCAAATTTGATTTTACATTTGTAAAATTCAAGCATGGGGGATGGACTTCTCTGAAAAAAATCTCTTGCCATGTTGCTAAATTTATCTTGGTTGTCTCTACCTTTAAAATAATAATCACTCTCTTCATCTCTATTTGATTAAAACTCTATAATGTTTTCATGCTACCTTTGTTTGCTACAGTATTCTTAAGGTTTGGAGTATGTTCATACATCTTTTAAATTAAGCACAGTACTTAGTTTAGTAGTGCTAATCCTACTTCAGAAGGCTTTTCAAATTAAGCATGGTGCTTAGGTTAAAATGCTTTCCTAGATTAAATTAGACAAGGTGTCTAGTTTGATTTTTGAACCAAGAATATGCTATAGTAGATACTGGTCATTTTGCTAGACTAACCTCTGTAGGAAACTCTTAATTCAATTTGGATAAGTCACGAGATGAATTAAAATCAAAGATAAAGCAAGGCGCATGGTGAACTCCAATAACTTTATGCAAAAAAGACACAACTCATTCATCATGGATGAAAGAACTAGAAGTATCAATGGTCATTCATTTTGTCTTCTGCTGCAAGTTACCTTTGCCTTGAGCTGTGTTTGTATAGAACACGATAAACAAAAACTATGCTAAAATAATTCTAACACTATCTTTTCATTAGCATAGATGGAAATTACAAAATTCTAGACAAACAACCTGTGTTTCAAAAATATATATTCCTTCGGGTATGCGTTGTCCACTAATCCTTTGCAGGTGTAAAACAATGAGATCTAAGAAGGTGTAAAAAATCGAAGAGCAGAAAGAAGGCATGACAGAAGGATGAGAAAGAAAAGGTGTGAACTAGGAAACAAGAAGCTCATGAACAACTCGTACTGTGAGGCTAGCCAAACAAGGAAAACTTCAAGCAAAAAGGAAGTACCATCATGAGTCCTCTACCCTTCGTCACATGAGGTCATCATGCTCCAATGACAAAGGTAACATCCTAAGGTAAATGGTTATTATTTAAAAAGTTTTTTCTTGATTTTGGTAGGCACATAAATAAGAAACAAACATGTTTGAGTTACAAATTTACTTGATCCAATCTGATTAACTCAACATGTTTAGTTCTTTAAGCTTGTCCCTAGCACCACTTTCTTGATCCCATAGTCTTAACCAAATGAGCTAAAATATTGCACACCTTATCTCTAGAAGATGATAGTCATAATCATGTAAAGATTAATACCTTATGCACAATCCTTCCAATGGTTAAGTAACTCAACCCTTTTGGCCAAATGAACTTAAATGCTACATTCATGCTCAATCTTCTGATCTTATCACCCATGATATAATTGAACCAAGCACATAACATCAACTTCATTTTGTTCAATGCGCTTAAGGATAGAGAAGGATAAATAAAGTTTTGGTTCTGTTGTTGTTTTTCCACCAACAGAGCCCATGCACTTGATCTCTACCCTATCTTATGAGTAGGACACGCTTCAAGCAAAGTGTGGGAGAGTCAGTTGATTCCCCAATTTCTACAAGTAAAAGTTTTGAACCTGTCAACCCAAAATCAAACTCAAAACCAAGACAGGTTTGATGGAGAAGGTGACATCACCATTAGAGGCATCATCACAAGAATCCTCATCTTCAGAGCGAACTGAGGTACTTGATCAATGAACTTCATAAAGAGAAGTCCGGTTCGAAGGACTTACAATACCAAACCCTCACCAAAAGAGCTAGCTTGGAGGAGAAGCACTCCCGTGTATCTAGGTAAGTATCCTTTCCCTTTGTTCTAGTTTTAGTTTTCTTTTAAATAGTTAAAAGAATGGTGAATGAAAAACAAAATAAAAAGTTATCTATATAATAAATATATAGTTATAGTAATAATCTATGATCTAGTAAAATTGAAAACAAAATAAAGTTGTGTCTAGCTTGCTTTAATTCATTTTTAGAAGTTGAATAAAATAAAGAGGACTCAGAATAATCTCTTAAAAGGAAATGAGAATAGTTGCTCTATTGTAATTCCTTTCAAGTACCTAGTTTTCGGCCTCGAATTCTCCCGAGTTTTGGATAAGATTGATTTGAAATAAAGATTTACTCTGAACTTGAAACTCGTGGGTAGCGAATGCTTGATCTAAGTCTAGGTAATTGACAGATATGATATGAGAAGGTCTGAGCTACTGTTTATCTTGTTCCTAGTGACACTAAAGTTCTAGAGATTTAACTTTGAAAAAACATAAAAATATTGTATGATGAGTTCTGGTATGACAAAGCTTGAATTCCCACTAGAGCCATACATGTTATTTAGGCTAGGAAAACTTCCACATATATGTTGCTTTCTTTTGCATTGAGTTTTGTCAAGCTTTGTTGACCCTTATGAGAGATTTGTCTTGCTCTTAAAATCAAGATCACGTACACACCACCTACATATGCACTACTCCTACACTTGGGGTAGGCGTAAGAACATGCTTTCCATTTAGATCCATCCAAAAATGTTCTACTCTTACATTGGGAGTGAACACCAAAAACATGCTTGTTAGGTTTCCCATCCACCAAATAAATGCTCCAAGTTTTTGTTGCTATCTCTCAAAAGTTTTGTTGCAGAAAAGACACATGGGGTTATGCAAAAGTTATTCAAAAAAAGAGAGAAGAAAAAAAAGAGATGAGAAAAAAATGGATACAAAAGTGTTCGAGATATTTAAAACAATGGGCACTTAGATGCCCGCCTGAAAAAAAGATGAATAAGATAGCCCCTGCTCTCTAGCAAGTGTTTCTAAGTTTCAAAAGAGAGATAAGTTTTTCCAGGAGCATAGTAGAATTAGGTTAGCCACCATATATATATCCACCATATATTCCACACACATGCACATCTTGATTTGATTGTATGACTCAACTCTCTTTGGATCTGAGGTTTGACTTTACAATATATGCATTTGCATGTATGCTCTAGCTTTCTCCATACCTATGAACTCCACATAAGCCTTGGTTGTAGGAAGAGAAAAAGGCATAACATCATGATTGCCTTGGTGTGGATCCACAAATACCACATATATTGAGAGACTTGAGAGTGTCATACAATGGAATCTCTAAGTTTTATTTTCAAAACTTATAAAAACTCTAAAACAATGGTAGAACAAAAGAAACTTGAGACATAGTGCTTGACTTGATCATTCTGTCTTTCAATTGCTCAAGACCCAAGTGAAGTCTGAGAAGCCCCATGCTTGAAGGTAATACGGGTAAGTCTGAAAGTCAGATCAGTTTATTCTAATTCGGAGGAGAATTTTTGATTGAACACCTGTGTACTTTTGAGGTGTGAAAGCATAGTAGCAACTCTTGATTCATTGCTAAGTTTAGCTTTGCTAAGGGACTAGCAAAGGTTAAGCTTGGGGGAATTGTTGATGGTAGTTAACAACCATTATAAACTATCAATTAACATGTATAAGGGCATAAATGTAATCACCAATAAATGTTTAGGGGTTTAAACTAATGAATTCCATGAGCTTTGGTGATTTCATGACTATAGGAGGATTTATCTAGAAAAGAGCTCTAGGGACCACAGTCATACACTCCAAATGAGCAAACCGATGACAACAAGTGATTCTACCCGCGACACCTACGAAAGTCAACGCAAGACAGAGCCCAAGCCTCGCCACCAGAAAGAGAAGCCCACCTGGCACCATAGTGGGCTGGCTGGCCCACTTAGGAGGCTGCTCGGCCCATGGGGGTGGCCCATCACCCTCCATCGTCGCGTACTCCTTCCTACGATCTACACCATTGATTTTAAAGTGGTTTTAGGTTGGTTCATCCAACGGTGGTCGGGAGAGATGACGCAGATCGATGACGTGGCAATTCCTTGCCCCTACTCCTCCTAGAGTCCTTGCCCCTTACTCCACCTCGATTCCTAGGCCGCTACTCTAGATTTGGCCTATATATAGCAGCCCCTACCCCCCTCCCTCATCAGATCCTAAAACCTTAATTCATATTCTCCTCATGATGATCAGAGCTAGCTATCAAGAGATGATTAGTCCACTATAGGATTTAGTCTTAAAATTAGAAATAGTGAGATAGAGAGTGGAATAGTTTGGAGGAGATGCTGTCCTGTTGGTACTCTCTCTATGGCTTGTACCTTGGTGGATTCAAGTTCTAATTGAGCTTGGTTCTGAGATTTCTCTGGTAATCAACTTCTGATTCAAGTAAGTATCTTGTTTATATTGTTCTTTAGGTTCATAACTCTTTTGAGTGCTTTATTCCTACACTAGAAGGAGTAGAGTATTAATCGTAAGTGTAAGCATGGTGCTTAGACTTAGGTTAATCGTGGATGCACCTTGCATTCTGGATCGGTGGTAGATCACATGTGTGACATCAATACTATATAGCATTGTACTATATAGCATCGTTGATCCTTTGTAGTCCACCTCCCGTCTGTAGGCACATGTAGGACGTGGTTGCGAAGGAAAGCATCCGCTGCTGGTGTCTTTCCCTAGTAATGTCCTAGTTGAACAGTAGAAGACATAAGCTTACCCAAGTCAGAACTAGGGAACCTTAGTTGTCCTCTCACCACAAGGTTCCACCTCTATTGCCACGCCACATGATTGCAACACCACTAATTTGGTTGCCATAGGTGGGTCGTATTGCAACCTTTCAAAAAATGGTTGCAATATGTGCCTATAATGCAACAGACTAAATTTGTTGCAATATGTGTGGTTTGTCATTGCAACAGGCTTGTGCTACTACAACCATTTAAGAATTGTGTTGCAATTAGTTGGCATTATTACAATGGCATTTTTGAGTTGCAATAGTATTGGTTTTCGTTGCAATTACTTGGTGTTATTGCAACTATATTGGATTTGGTTGCTTTTGCTTGTAACTATTGCCACAGTTGTTATGGGTTGCAATAATGTTCCATGGTGTTGCAATTGCTAGGTTGGTTATTGCAACAAGATTTCCAAATGGTTGCAATAGCATGTTCGTATTGCCATGGTTTTTCTGGGGTTGTAATAATTTTTTATGGCGTTGCAATTGTTAAGTACTTATTGCAACTACAATCCTAAATGGTCGCAATATCATGTTAATATTACCATGGTTTTTTTTGTGTTGCTATAGACTACCGCTGATGCAACGGCCTAAAAGTGTTGCAATATACAAAATTGGTTGCAATATACAAAATGCTCCACGCATTAGACTACCCCTGATGCAATGGCCTAAAAATGTTGCAATATACCAAAAATGGTTTACAATAGACAAAATGCTCCACGCATTTTTGAATAATGTATTCTATTGACAAAAAAATGTTCCACAGAGGATTTGATCCCATGAACTAAAGTACAAGCAAACACTCATCTACCACTAGGCTACTGAGGTGTGTTCGATAAGATTTCCGAATGGCATGCAATAGCATGTTCCTATTGCCACAGTTTTTTGGGGTTGTAATCATCTTCAGTGGTGTTGCAATTGTTAGGTACTTTTGCAACTCTAAATGGACGCAATATCATGTTACTGTTGCCATGGTTTTTGTGTTGCTATAGATAATATATTTGGTGAGCCTTTCAGTGACAGCAGCATTACGTGAGCATCGTTTGTTCGCCTCGATCACAGTTCATTGCTACATTGATCTCACAAGAAATGGCCACACCCAAGACGATCATGTGAAACACCATCGCTCATTGTCATCTGGAGGGTGAGCACGCAGCCATCAGCCTTTGGCCCGGTGCCCCAGGTGTCATCGTGGGAGGCTAGGCTGGCAACCATCATCAGGAGAGGCCAACGCCCATCATCAGGAAGCTTCGGCGAAAGTCATCAACGCCATGTACATGTCATATAATTCATCAAAGGCAATCCATAGTAGTATAGTCACCACAAATATCAGAACTGTGTTGCTTGCTCATGATTGCATATCTCCTAGGTACATCAGATAATTTTTTTTGTTGGCATCACCAAAATACTTCTAACAAAAACCATATCAAGTGTTCCAATCTAAACTCATTCTTTTATAACTACTAGGTGAGGTCCAAAAAACTAGCTTCAACTTGTGGCACAAAAGTCCCAACTAGGAGATGCGCTCCTCTACCACTTCGGCTTCCTGTCGTATCTGCCAAACACACCTTGGGCAATCCTCTAAGTGTTGCTAAAGCCAAGTCAAAGGTATTATTCTACATTACCACTACAAGATGAAACTCCCTTTTGCAACCCATATATGTGTTGCTAAAAGCCTATATCAACGTTGCAAGGGTCCAAAAATGGTTCACTTCCATTCTACACTATCTTTGAAATAGAAAAGCTCCCAATCATGTCTAAAGTAGTACTAGAAACCCATGTTTCCAAATCTTCAGATAGAAACTCTTATTAAAGGATCTTGGCAATCTTTGTTCATTTCATCACTCATCCTGCATAGAAACAACACCACAATTTTGTAAGTGTGGCATTCATATATATCACTCTGGATCTCCTAAAGTGTCAAGATATCTGAACATCTAAGTGGCTGGCTGATTTGTGAATCCTACAAGTTATAGAATTTTCTAGAAAAATCATAAGTTGCAGAATTGATAGAGTAGGTTGTAAGCAGTTAAATTATTGTCGATAGGAGATAGTTCAAGCAAGTAGTAGATCCATAATAGTGTCCATGGTCCTCTTAATGAATAACTATCATTCTGCAAGTAAAGGTCTAATTTTCACTTGTACTAAAACAATGGAGGCAAAAAAGGAATACCT
This sequence comes from Miscanthus floridulus, assembly GCF_019320115.1. Lineage (NCBI taxonomy): Eukaryota > Viridiplantae > Streptophyta > Magnoliopsida > Poales > Poaceae > Miscanthus > Miscanthus floridulus. The sequence goes on along the minus strand of NC_089597.1, from coordinate 57,717,278 downwards.
GATAAAAAATTTAGACTTCTCAAAGATGTAACAGAGCAAATGACATCTCTTTCAGGTGGCTGGAAGTAATGGTAAGGGAAATAATATATTAAATCACATAGCTATGACATCACCCCACCAAGGAGAGAGACAATAAAATATGCTGCTCCTTTTTTGTGAAAATTACTGTAACAAGTTAACATTGAAATAAATTACAATAGAAAAGAAAACCTGGTACCTAGCAAAAAAAACAAGAAAGGAATACTAGAGAATACAGAACTGTTAAGTAAGGTTAATATTCCCCACAGCCTTGGTGATTTGTCATCTTCCGAATTTAAGAGGCCAACAAAAAGAACATAAAATTCTATCAGATAGCAGGACATAAATGTGTCATTCAACACAACAATACAAAGCCGATTGATATCCCATACAAAAATTATGCAGTTGGACTCCTTAAGAAAATTGTTGCAGTTGGTGAGCAATAACAGAAGGGAAACATTGTGGCATTAACATTATCACATCAATAGCAGAAAGTCAGGTTAACATGCATAGACTTAGTTATCCTAGAAACCAAATTAACATTACAAATAGAGAATACGTGAAGGCACATATGAGCAGGTGACCAACTTATCAACATATACATAATTATAGCTCCCTAACAGACCTAACATAAAAGTTGCATAAGATTACAAGTTAATGCATCATCTTGAAACCATATAGAATGGAATCATATAATGGGCTTGTGTTTATGAATATAAGCACCAATTAAACAGGGAAAATGCATAAACTAAAAAGCACACATACACGATAAAATGGATTATCTGAACTTGGTTGATTCTGCAGTAATATATACTGCAGTATCCACCCTAACAATGTAAGAGTCAATAATATACACGATAAATAGATTATCTGTGTACATGCTCACCATTCCCCCCTTGTTTCTGGGTCGATATGTGCAGGCATCAGACAACCACATCTAGTTAACTGCTTTCTGCAATGCTCCCGTAGCTGCAGTGTCCTTTGTGTGAGGCGGCCAAAATTACGATGCATCCACTCACTGATATGCAAAATTAGAAGAAGAAAAAAAACAAGCCGAGGGAATCAGGCAAAAATTAGGGACCTAGGATGCCAGGAGAACCTTCAACTAGATCCAGCTAATTGATGGTAGGCCACAAGGATGTTATGATGTTGGGTAGAGGAACGGATCACATACCTGCACACATTCTGCCTCCGCCTGGTTTTTCGATTTTCTGCCCGGCGCCACCGTATTGCTGGTCGGTGGCTCGGCGCTACTCCAGCAGCCAACGGCTGCCGCCTTTCATGCTGCCAGATCTGGCCGAGCGGCAACTGGGGATCCCGACCAAGTGCGGAATGAGGAGCGTCGGGCAAGGACAGGGATAGCGCCGCCGCCCATCGTCGCACGCCGGGCGAGCCCGAGCCAAGATCCACCGAGGGGCCGTCACCAGTTCTCGTGAAATTTTTCCTCCATCTCCGAGCAGTTGCCGCCAACACACACGAGTAAATGAGAGGGGGAGGGAGCCAAATTTTATAAAGGAGAAGATAAGTTGATTGGCGTGGCCATGGGTTACAAAATGTAATCTCACGCCAGAAGAGAGAAGTAGAAATTCTAGTATATGTATACGTGAACTAGTTTATTTTAAAATATATCTATATATGTGACCAAGCATACATATAAAGATTAAAATTTTATTTCTATTTTAAGTCACTTAGTGGTATTTTGTATTTTTAATAATATATCTAACTCTTCTCAGAGAATTTTGAAACTTGAAAAGGGACCAAACCACGTTCTTATTAAAAATCAAACGTATTTATATTTTTAGCATGGAAATTAATATAATATATTTATTTGGCTATAAAAATAATTTAATCATAATTTTAGTGAAAATATGTATTATAAACATATCTAAATAATTCTATTATGAACAAACATACCAAACTAGTCAAAGTGATATAAGAGCTTCTATAGCCAAAGTGATATAACAACAACTCCAAAATAGTCATCATATCTAGCATGATACCGGGTTTTGACTATGGTCAAACAACCTCTCTATCTATAATTCCAAAACACCGAGTTGTGTATCCCCTAGCAAGAATGATAAGGGGAACACAAATTTTAATCAGACTTTATTTTTAATGAAAAGTTAATAATAATTCACTAAGGTTATTTTTTTTCGAAGCATCAAAGTCACTTATCCTTTTGAACAATTTAAATTAAAAAAAAATTTCTATCCATCGATGGCTTATGTTCTATAGTGAAGCCGATGATATTGTAGATC